>NC_137210.1:7536639-8081639 GCF_960531495.2 Zeus faber
TTCTCTTGCAAAGAGGGCTTGTTTGGGACCACACGTACGGCTTGTTTGATATATTATGATATATTGACCCAGCTGTTCCTTTTACACTTAGCGTATTAAACATAAAGTTATAACTGGACATAACACATACACACATGGATGTGTTTCATTAATTCCATTTTTGAAGTGTGGTGTGTTTTATCACAGTCCCCTGAACCGAATATTATACATAGATTTACATCTCTGACGCATACACATATATATATATATATATATATATATATACCCAGATCAGCCACAACATTAAAACCACCACTAATATTGTGTAGCTTCCCCTCGTGTCACCAAAACAGCTCTGACCCGTCGAGGCATGGACTCCACAAGACCTCTGAAGGTGTCCTGTGATATCTGGCACCAAGACGTTAGCAGCAGATCCTTTAAGTCCTGTAAGTTGCGAGGTGGGGCCCCCATGGATCAGGCTTGTTGTTTCAGCACATCTCACAGATGCTCGATCGGATTGAGATCTGGGGAACTTGGGGTCCAAGTCAACACCTTGAGCTGTTTGTCATGTTCCTCAAACCATTCCTGAACAATTTTTGCTGTGTGGCAGGGTGCATTATCCTGCTGAAAGAGGCCACTGCCATCAGGAAATGCCGTTGCCATGAAGGGGTGTACTTGGTCTGCTACAATGTTTAGGTAGGTGGTACGAGTCAAAGTAACATCCACATGAATGCCAGGACCCACGGTTTCCCAGCAGAACATTGCACAGAGCATCACACTGCCTCTGCTGGCTTGCCTTCTACCCATAGTGCATCCTGGTGCCATCTCTTCCCCAGGTGAACGACGCACACGCACCCAGCCATCCACGTGATGTAGGAGAAAACGGACCATCAAAGCAGGACACGTTCCGCTTGCTCCATGGTCCAGTTCTGATGCTCGCGTGCCCATTGTAGGAGCTTTCAGCGGTGGACAGGGCTCAGCATGGGCACTCTGACCGCTCTGTGGCTACACAGCCCCATACGCAGCAAGCTGTGATGCACTGTGTGTTCTTAAACCGTTCTATCATAGCAGCATTAACTTTTTCAGCAATGCGTGCTACAGTTGCTCTTCTGCATGATCGGACCAGACAGGCAAGCCTTCCCTCCCCACACACATCAGTGAGCCTTGATGATACTGTCCCCGGTTCACCGGTTGTCTTTCCTTGGAACACTTTTGGTAGGTACTAACCACTGCATACTGGGTACATCCCATAAGACCTGCCATTTTGGAGATGCTATGACCCAGTCGTCTAGCCATCACTATTTGGCCCTTGTCAAAGTGGCTCAGATCCTTACGCTTGTCCATTTTTCCTGGTTCCAACACATCAACTTCAAGAACTGACTGTTCGCTTGCTGCCTGATATATCCCACCTCTTGACAGGTGCCATTGGAACAAGATGAACAATGTTATTCACTTCACCTGTCAGTGGTTTTAATGTTGTGACTGATCGGTGTATATATATATATAAATATATATATATATATATATATGTATATATATTTACAGTATATATTATATATACACACATAGGATCAGCTGATGTTCCTATACAGTACATGTGTAAATATATATATATTTATATATATTTATATATATATATATATATATATAATCAACTGGTTTTCCTATATCTCTGACATGTTAGGCCCTGGGAGTTACGAGCACCACACACACTGTATCACGGGTCGGCCTCGGAAACGTAAATGTTATGCCTTGTTTAGAGTCACCAAGGCATGCGCTGGGAAAAATCCAGCATGTTTCCCATTTTTAATACCCACCTCAGTGCGTGTAACTTAACCCAGATGTCTTCCAGCGCTAAATTCTTTTTTACTCACTTACTCAATTTTTTTTTTTCCGGAGTCGCTCCAAAGATAGCTCAGGGGTCAGCCTCTTCCGGCTCAGTGGCTCAGACTACATGTTGATTTATGACACAGACTCAATCTCTGTTTGTACATCGCTTGTACACATGTGCCGTTTGCGGTTTAAAAATAGATATTGGTCGTTTGGGCCCGGAAGGGTTCCCGATTACACCCAATAAAGGCTTCTCTTTATTGGAATCAATTGGTCTTAACACTGCATTTCATTGTAATAACAGTGACGCCCCGAGTTAATAAACTTATTAGACAGTCTTGATGTGAGGGAAATGGGAAAAGCACACGTTGTAAACACCTTATTATTCACTTTGCTTGCTTCCACATTAGTTTTTTGTTTTACGTGAGCAGGGTTGAAGGGCTTAACGAGGTGGCGGACAATATGGTTTCGATTACTATATTTAGAACGCCGGACCTTAAACTCCTGAGAAAGCCTTGAAATAGTTTCCCTCGGCCTCCGCCCGTCCCCTTTACTGGCCCGCAGGAGGGGAGCGGGAAGAGTCAAGTCGCGCACGTTCGGTCCCCCGTGATGTCACCGAGGCCCCCGGGAGTCCTCCACGGGTGGGGGGGGGGGGGGTGGGGCTGTCAGCGTGGGAGACGAGCTTGGGGGAACGTGGCGTAAAAACCCTCCCCGAGTGTTGTGATTACATGAATCAGGCCCCCCGAGCGACGTTCCTCAGCAACATCCCAAGCACCTAGGAGGTCACTACTTCCTGCCCCCCTCCCAACTAGGGAGGGATGGGAAGGTCCCAGGCAGGAAACTGGCGCCCATGTCCGATCTCTAGAATGTGAAGGACTTGAGAAAACAGGGGTGCTTGGCCCCCGGCACTGGCTTTTTCCCAGGGACGAGCAAGGAGGCTCTCCAGGATGTCATTCCTCCTTTTCGGAACCATCGCTCCGATATCAACCTTTGTTGCCTCCCTTCCCTCTTGTTGGGGTTCAACTGTGTCACCATCGGTTTAGACAGCGGAACAAACACATACAAGTAAAGGAGGATTCACATGATGCTCTTTAATGATCCTTGGAATTATTCACATCTATTCTCTTGTATATTATTGGATAAGCAAATATAGCGGGGACCTTGTACATATCTCTGGGGGATCCCGCGGTGGATGGGTAGAGTCATGAATATTCATCCCATAAGCCTCCATGGCTGCGAGTCATTCTCGCAGTCTTATCGGTATACATTATTAGCAGTCATTAACGGCGGGGCTACGGCAAGACAAATGCAAATGAAGGGGGAAATCAGCATGTTTATTTTAATCAGTCACACTCACATTAGGCAAACTTCTCTGGGAAAAAAAACCAAAAAAAAACGGGGCTCCTCGAGTACCTGGAAATAGGTCTGCCGTTTGGCTCCAAGGTTTTTGAAGCATAATTAAGGCTCTATATGCACAGAGTGAGTTTCGGTTAATTGGAAGTAATATTTCCAGACTTCAAGTATTGTCCGCCGTTTCCCCTGGAAATGCGGAAGAATTAGTCGCAGTTTGATTTTCGGGGCCTGGCACGGCGAACAAAAAAGGGAGCGATGAATGGCTCGAAAGAGAGAACCGCTAGCGGCCATGGTATTTAAAAACATCATTATAAGTCAAGGAATAAGGAAGATGCTTCCTCCTGCCACTTTTATATTTCATGGTGCATAATGTGCTAAACCTGAGAAAGGTGCGTGTAATTTATTTTTAAATTAGGTTGGGGAGTAGGTGCAGGCCTAGTGTGTAATGTTTGGACAAATCAAATGGGACTTTAAAGACTTTAAGGCTGTTTTAGCCGTGACCTGTAAGGAATTAAGGAAACCGATTTATGACATTTGTGTGTAGAATACAATGTATTTGATTGTATATATTTTATTTATTATGTATTTATTTGTTTGTTTGTTTATTAATTCATTTATTTATTACTTTTATTTTTTTTTATTTTTTTTCTTCCTTGACTTGCCCTGTTTTGTTGTTGTTGTTTTTTTGCTGCAGTAACACCCAAATTTGGGATGACTAAAGTGTTATCTTCTAGGATCGTATCCTATCATATTTATTTCAGTTTGAAAAACAAACGTAAATAGATATTGCTGAATGCTATATGCATTTAACATCCTGCAGCACTGCTTCACTCCAGCAGCAACGGAATGCTGCCAAAGTACCAAAGTACCTGAGAAACAGTAGATTAATAGATTCATAATAATAACAATGATAGCGTTATCAGTGCAATAACAGTGTAATTACAGTACAATATCAGTGTAATATCAGTGCTGCTAAACCAAAACCTGTTGAGGGATGTGTGGTAGCTTTAAAAGTGATTCTGTTTCTTTCTTAAAATGGCACCAGGGGTCAACCGCCGTAACCGTATCTCTCACCTGGTGTCGGCGAACGTCTTTTTATCCAGTCGCGTCATAACTCAGCTCCCATGGCTGTTAGTGTCACCGGTCAAGTTTAACGCAGACCAGAGCCCCTGGGAGCCGCACTAATGGCCGCCCGGTGTGTACATAACCAATGTCTGTGTGTGTGTGTGTGTGTGTGTGTGTGTGCGTGTGCATGCGTGCGTGTGTGTGTGTGTGGGTGTGTGTGTGTGTTAGAGTGTGTCTGGCAGTACAGGACCGCGGGCTCCGTCGTTCCCTCTGTGCTGTGCAGGTCGGTGGGAATGCATATCGGTGGAGCTACATCCTGGACTCCACGTAGGGGGAGGAAAAATAAATACACTCCCCCCTTCCTCCTCCCACCATCATCTCCTCCACCACCACCACCACCAACACTACTCAAAAAAAAAAAAAGAAAAACTTGTCTGGGATCTGAGGGTGGAATGCAGCGGGGCATGGGAAGCGCAGCGCTCGCCCCGGTGGAAACATTTGGATCGCGACTGGACCGCCAGTTAACCGGCCGCCGTCCCCCCTACACCACCCCCACTCCTCCTCCCCACTCCTCCCCTCCAACCTCCGTCAACGTACCTACCAAAAACGACCGCCCCCACGCCTACCACTTGCCCCCCCCCCCCCCCCCCCCCCCCCTCCCCGTCTTCCATCGCCAAGGGCCTCCAGAGGGTTTGCCGGGCCAGAGCTTGGGAACCCGTGTGTGGGCGAGGGCCCCCGTTGATGTTCGGAGGTGAAAGTGGATGGATAAGCTAATAGGGGAGCTAATAGCTTAGCTTTGAAAGCAAACTAACCCTCCCCCCCCCCACACACACACACACTAACACACACACACACACACACACACACACACACACACTCACACACACACACACAGACTGTCCAAGCACTCCAAGTGGGAAGTGTGCTGTGTGCTGGGATCAGACAGATGCCCGGCACTCCCACCCCCACTCACCCTCAACCACTGGCAATTTGTACTGGGGGGTGGCGGGGGGGGGGGGGGGGGGGGGGGACTGTAAAGTCATGAATGGATGTGAGAGAGAGAAGGGAGAGAGAGAGAGAGAGAGAGAAAGAGAAAGACAGATAGAGGGACGGGGAGAAAGTGACGTTTGGGAGTAGAAGGTGACGGTGGGGGGGGGGGAGGGCTTTGTGGTCCACCGGGGGGAGGTGGGGTGGACAAAGAGCACCAGGTTCCCACGGAGGGAAGGGCGACTGGTCTGCGGGAGGGGGGCGCCAAACCCTCCCCCAAACCTCTCTCCCCCAAACCCCCCGCCCCCTCCTCCCCCCTCCGTCTGAGACTAAAAATGATGATCCGGGGTCCTGGGTCCTCTCATTAGTTTAAGATAACGCTGACAAGGGGGGGCGGCCCAAACATCTAGTTGTGTTATTTTTAATTTTTTTTTTTTTTGGGGGGCGGGGGGGCGACTTCAAATGGAGAGAGAAGGGAGGAGGACGGGGGAGTGGGGGTGAGGTGGGATGGAGGGAGGGGGACTTCAACGATCCCCCCTGTGCCGCCGTCTCCGACATCGACCTTTTGATTTCCCCAGACCGACTCTCAAACTCCCCATTTCAACGCGTCGTAGCCACCGCTGCCGCCGCCGCCGCCGCCGCCGCCGCCGCTATCGCCTTTCGTCGTTTGTTGTTTGTTTCTTTGAGGAAAGAAAGGAAAACAAACAGAAAATAAACAAGATCGAAGTCGGATCGCCCAAAAAGGGGTTCGTGTTTACGCATCTCCGCAGTTGTTTTCCCTTAATGAATTCATCGACTTGATTGGGGACTGAGGCCTCAGTGAGGATTTGATGTGATGTAATCCAAGAGCAAAGAACAATAACCATCAGGATAAAACCATGCGGTGTGGACGCCGAGGGAGGTGTGAGGTGTTTTGAATGCAAAAAAAAAAAAAAAAAAAAGCGGGGCCGGGGAACAAACTAACAGATGAATCTGCGCTGATTACATGTAAACCAGGAGTTAATTAACAGAGTGTTAATTGAAAAACAAGGTTTGTAATGGCGAAAAATTACCGGCATAAACAGGCGCTTTTCCTCTCCTGCCGTATGAATAATGCACCGTGGGTTGTTCCTATTAGGGATTCTTCTTTCTCTCCCGTTCATTTCATTATGCAAATAGGGGATCCGGGCCTCATCGAACCTATACTTTGATCCGTCCTAATTGTCCTGATCATCAAAGACCGAGTCACCACTTGCCCGGAATAAATTGCAGACTTCTTCTCCGCCCAACCACCACCCGCCCCTCTCCTGGAATCGTATGCAAATGACGGGAGGTGATTAAAATTTGATGTGTCTCGGTATGTTACGGCTCGCTAGTGTTAGTCCAAGTGGCTGCGTGTATTCATTTCAAAGTCTCGGGTGAGAGAAAAAAATGTAAAAGATAGGAAGTTGGAATTAAAAGACGGATGGTGGTGGTGGTGGTGGCGGTGGCGGTGGTGGTGGTGGTGTTGGTGTTGGGTTGCCTCAGATGCGCGGGGAGATGAAAGGGAAGTGGAACGTTAGCGCACGTGAGCAATGAGGTGGGTTAAAGAGCCCGCTCCTTTCGTTGTGATCCCTTTGGAACGGCTCCGCAGCGCCGACGCCAAACCCTCATCAGAGTCCATCGAAACGTATTAGCTATTTACCCGAGACACGCCGGCGCGGAGGGTGGGGTTGGTGGAAGGGTGGGGTGGAGGGGGTCCAGAGGGAGACGACAGATCTGAGAGAGGTCTCCCTCATCCATCGGGGGGTAATTACATATTCATACACAAAAACATAAAAACACAGAGGGTGGGTGGGTGGGTGGGGGCGACCCCACGTTACCCACTGCAACAAACATCCAGCTCTGTATCAATAATTCATCGACATGCATATGAAAAGCAGCGCCGCACGCCCCGGCTAATGTCATACATACCTGTGGTCGGAGTCTCGCGGAAAAAAGAAACGGAGAAACGCGGTCAAACGCTCGCGGATACGTCCCCGGGTGCGTCGCCGATCGAGGTGCAGGGCGACGGCGTTCTGCGAGGTGCGTTTGAAGACGAGGCCGCCTGAGGTGTCAGGGGCGCCTTTATTTTTTATTTTTTCTCCTTTTTTTTTTTCCGTAACTCCTGCTTGAATGCAAGACTCCCCAGGGGAAGGGTGGCCTCATTTCCTAATCTGACTTTGATGCAGCCTGTCTGTCTCATTGCAATTCCTCTAATTTCACTGTTTGCTGTGAATCACCTCAAACAGGGAAAAAATATGATAAACACTGGATTTACACGCGCACACACACACACGCACACATGCATAAGCACGCGCACACGCACATGCACACGCACACGCACACACACGCGCACACACACACATATATAAATACAGTAAATACTGTATATATATGTTTGTATGGGTGCGTATAGGAAACATATACTGTATAGAAAAATGTAGCTAAAATATATTTAACATATATGCTGTATAATAAAAATAATTTCAAATGTTTTTTTCATATAGCCTTCATCTGAAAATAAATATATATATATATATATATATATATATATATATATATATATATATATATATATATATATATATATATATAAATATATAGAAAAATGCCTCTGTAGAAACTTTAATCTAATTTATATGCAGTATATATACAGTATATGTGAAAATAAAAAAAGTATATGTATATAAAATATAAAATACTTATATAGAAAATACATCTAAAATGTATATAATATATTTTTCAAATAATATATATATATTTAAAAAAATTATAATATATATATATATATGTGTTAGTGTGTGCGTGTATATAATATATATATATATATATATATATATATATATATATATATATATATATATATATATATATATATATATATATATATGTATATGAAAACAAATACATAAATAGAAATATGAATAGAAATACAGAATTCATTAGGACCCATATCTACTATGGCAGCTGTATTCGCTGAACGAGTTAATGAGTGTTTACATGTTGACGTGTTGGCACCATTTTTACATATCACCACATATTTGTTAAAATACGATTATTTATTTAAATGAAACCGATCACATGTTACCTCGCCGTATCTGGCGTTGACCCCCACTCCTCCACTTTGACTTCACCATTTCAAGTGCAGATGTAGAGGGTTGATTCATTTTTTAATTGATAGGAGGAGTGTAAAGAGCACGCTGCTGGTTCCTTTAATAAACAACTGGATGAAAAATAAGAACTGATCTGTTCATGATCCTCCCCCTTGTTTTTTGTTTACCCGGGGGACCCGTTTTTTTTTGTAGTTTTATATCCATCGTGTGGGATGCCTAGGTGAACGCTGGCAGCCTGTGCTTACCTTTTAAGTCCGGCATTAGATTTGATTTGGAGAGAGAGAGAGCGAGAGAGAGAGAGAAAGCCTCTTATGCACCCAAAATGAAAATCCTCTCTGACTGTTCGAGCGCTTAGGCAACTAGCCAAATGTGCTCAGGTATCAGAGGCCTGGGCTAAATCCCCCCCACAGGCGGTGATGAAACGTTGTCGTCGTCCCCCCGTCCCCCCCCGCACACACACACACACACACACACACACACACACACACACACACACACATACGCACGCACACCTCCCCCATCCTCACCCACCACCTCTCTCTCTCTCTATCTCTTTCTCTTCAGCTTTTTTTTTTTGAAAGACAAATAGTGGCTTGCATGTACGTTAATTAATTAAAGGGATGAATTAGGAGCGAGCTGCTTTTTAATGCCAAAAGGTGGTGGTGGTGTGTGTGTGTGTGTGTGTGTGTGTGTGTGTGTGTGTGTGTGTGTGTGTGCGTGCACGTGCGTGTGCGTGTGGGCCGCTTTAACCGCCAATGGCAAATGGATCATTCTGTTCATTTATTCATTTTTTTTTATGAATATGAAGCATACTCTAGATGTGATGGATAGGGATAAAGCCTAATTCCTCCCCCCACCCCCCACCTCCCACCCCCCCCATTCCATTCCTCACCCCTGGCTGGCTTCATGTTTTTTTTTTTTTGTTTTTTTTTTCATCCTTCCCCCAACAACCGTCAGGGTTTGGCCGCTCTGGGCTGATTACTCCAGATATACATTATTTGAGGTGAGCTCACATAAACGCCCCCTCTCGCTGTCTCTCTCTCTCAGCTCTCTCTCCATGGGAGCCGAAAAGTCTCAAATCCTCTCTGAGTGGGATGCACTTTAAAACCCCGTATAGGTATAAATAGATGGAGGAGTTGGGAGATCTAGGAGTTCACGTGTATAATACACCTCACTATATATAAGCCTGTAACTGATGTGTTTACATGTTTACTATTGTTTGAGGTTTGAATATGATTGACATATGTTTTGTATTTTTTTTTGACCCCCCTCCACCCACCCATGTGTCGGAGTCAATTGACCTCAGTTAACGTGATGCGTTTATGGACGTTAACCCCCCCCACCCCTTTGCACCCCTTTCCCTGTGCATTATCCCTCACCCAGGGAAACCGCCGTCCATCATTTCATAGTCCTTCTCATTGGGTTATATTTAGAACAATCACAATCAGAATAGCATTATTCCGCCATGTACATTTTCAGATACAAGGAATTTATCATGGTGAGGATTGGTTCGTTTCTGTACACGCACTGGAGTATGAACAAGTAAAAAAATTGATCTTGCCAACAATTTTTTTCAATAAAATAGAATTAAATTGCATTAAATTTAATTTAAAAAATGCAACTAAAACAAAAATGCCAAATATACAGAAATTGCCAAAAAAATACAGAACAGAATTACCCGAATATGTAAATATATACATAATATACAAAGTGTGATTCTATGCACATAATTGGTAGACCTATAGCAAAATATGAAAATATAATGTTAAAATACAATGTGTGTGTGTGTGTGTGTGTGTGTGTGTGTGTGTGTGTGTGTGTGTGTGTGTGTGTGTGTGTGTGTGTGTGTGTGTGTGTGTGTGTGTGTGTGTGTGTGTGCGTGTGTGTCAGTGTAAAGCATGGGGTGTCGAAATGGCCATGTTGGGTGTTTTCCTTGGAGTGTAAAACTCTCCTTTTTCCTCTCCGATAGCTTAGATAAACTTGTTTTTTTCTCTTTCCTCCCTCAGACTTGTTTTAAGGTCTTCCAGTGACACCCTGCCGTTTATCATCCAAGTTTGGAAACATTTACTGCACGATTCCCCCCTCTTTTCTTAAGCAAACATAATATCGGTGTAATACCTGTTTAAAACATGTGTTGTATGTGTGTAATACCCATGTAATACATGTGTATTTCCTGTGCAATAAATGTGTTATCCCCATGTAATACCTGTGTAATACCTGTGTAATACCTGTGAAATACCTGTGGAATTATGTGATACATGTGTAATGCATGTGTAATATCTGCATAATGCATGCGTAATACCCCTGTAATACCTGTATAATACATCTGTAATACCTGCATAATCTATGTGTAATACCTGCATAATCTATGTGTAATACCTGCATAATGCATGTGTAATACCTGCACATTGCAGATGTAATACCTGCATAATGTCTGTGTAATACCTGCACATTGCACGTGTAATAGCTGTGTAAAAGCTGTGTAATAGCTGCATAATGCATGTGTAATAGCTGTGTAAAAGTACATGTGTAAAGTATATTTAAGAAGAACCGTCCCCCTCAGATGTACACCTATGATGATTTTGCACAGTGCAGTGAGGGAGCCTTTACCTTTCTGTGACATTTCTCAACTTTTCTGTACCTTTCGAAGGCACAGGACTGAGGGAGAAAAACAATGACCAGTACAACAAAAAACAGTGAACCCCTTCTGGCGGGGTGGGCGGAGGGGGTATCTGCGGAGCCGCATTCACAGGATCGCCGCCCGCCGCCGCCAAATTTAGGGCTTTGCGTTAGAGGAAATGATACGGGCCGTCTATCAAAAATGTTTTGTAAAAAGTACTTTGTGAGGACGGCGGGGATGGATGGATTAGCGTATCGACACACACACGCAGGACTCGCACTGACAGGCTCTGGAGTTCAAGTGGCTAATGGTAGACAGACCGCCACTTTGGAGCAATTACCGTCTGACTGTTTGACCCCGGCGTTTAGCACACAAAGAGAAACCTCCACTTTCCCGCTAATTCCTTGTCATCCCACCGATCCCCCCCCCCCCCCCCCCAAACCGCCCCACCCCATTTCACCCAGCCGCTTAGATTTTTTGGATGAATAGAATACAATTGATGCGGGCGTTGGGCTCGGCAGGTATTGTCGGTTCATGTGTCGATATTTTTGTCCCGACGTCCCAAATGGGTGAACGCGTCCTCGGAAGACCATTGTTTAAAATCCCGCAAAACCAGGGGTTTTTTTTGGTTTTTGTTTTTACGCCTCCTGGCGAGTAATTGGACTGCGCAGCGAAGGCGGCCATTACTCGCTGACTGTCTTCCCTCTCAGTGAAAGCGATGATAAAACAGCTCTCTCTCTCTCTCTCTCTCTCTCTCTCCCTCTCTGTCTCTCTGTCCCTCTCGCTCTCTCTCCCTAAATGCAGGCCGCATCCTCTCTGCGCATCCGGTGTCGGACGGGGAATTTGACAAATGTTTACGCAGGAGTAATGCACTGCGTTTCCCAGGGGCCATTATCTGAAAGAAAGCCCCCCCCCCCACAAAAAAAAATACATGTCCTCCTTCTTCATCCTAAATTGTCTGTCTGGAGTCCGTCCCCCCCCCCCCCCCCACACACACACACACACACACCGTCCCCCGTCCCGGGTTTCCGATGTCTTTTTAACGGCATCTTTGATTTGGGGCTCCTACGGGAGATTTCTCAGGCCGATGGTTTTTTGGGATGAGAGGCTTGATCTTTCTTGTTAATCTTATTCTTATATCATCATATCTTATCTTATTCCTATCAAGGTTTGACGGAACCGTCATTGTCGCCGCCCCCCTAACTCTAACACTAAACCCTAACCCTAACCCCACCTCTTCCTGGTCACTTTCTCCAGTGACCGGTGAGTGATGCAGGAGGTTCAACCCCCCCCCCCCCCCCCCCGTCATCGCCATTAGTGATAATTACCTTTGGACAAAAAAAGAAGAGAAAGAACAGAAAAATGCCCCCCTCACCACAGCAGACAAGTGCATTTTTTTTTTCAACTTTCTTTTTTTTCTCCTTCATCGTTCTGTTGTTTCCTGTTGCCAGCTGCATGAACTCTGTAGAATGTCTCGCTTTATCTCGGCCCCTGGGAAAACACGTGTATCTCTCTCTCTCTCTCTCTCTCTCTCTCTCTCTCGCTCTACTCACACATACATACGCTCAGAATGTAGATATTTTTATCCACGTCACCAAAACAGGGTTATAGGTCGAACCTTTTTTTTTTACCAAAACAACGACATTGGGGTCGGAGCTGGACTCTGGAGTCCCAAAAGTGACTGATTCCGACGGACCCCCCCCCCCCCCCCCCCCCCCGCCGCCAACCCAACTCCCCCTACTGACTGTACGGCTGTCAGAGGCCCCGTGAATCTGCTTGTCAAAACAACGCCTGACCCCCTGTCATGTGGAAGGAGAAAGCCACGGGGATGATACCACCTAGGGACGGACACACACACACACAGATACACACACCACACACACACACACAAACACATACCACACACACACACACACACACACACACACACACACACACACACACACAGACCACATGAATATTACACCTCTTAGACAAGGACAGGACGTCACAACAAGTCTTCTGTCCAAATTGCTGTTTGGAGAAGGCTAGAAACAATCAAATGAATGACTAATAATAATAATAATAATAATAATGATATTTCCAATAGCACTTAGAAAGATAATAATGACAATAGATGACAAAAGATGACGAAAACAATCCTGAATGTAGGCACCGCTGTTCCATCCAATTTATCGGCATTACTCAAAATACAGTCATTTCAAAGTGCTTTGTTTATTCCATCATGAGTTGGAGATGTGCTAGAATATAGAATATACATCACATATTATTTAGTCTATGTCAGGGCTAATCATGCTATATTTTCAACTTGTTACCAGATCAGGGCCACATAGATTAAGTAGGCCATTTTATTTGTACATACCTTGTATTTGTAAAATATCTTTTATCAGTTCCCCAAAATCCAGCATCCGAAAATAATATCCCAATATCAAGCACTAAAATAAAGAAAAACATTTTGGATTCTTAGCTTTTATATTTGTCCTTGTATACACACACTCGTAAGATAAACATTGTTTGTTCTGTTTTATTACTTGTGTATTTCTCACATAAATATGAAAGATACCGTTCGGCTGTAACCTTCGGATGTATTCAAGGGGCCAGTCTGGGTTCACAGGAGGGCCACGCTTGGCCCCCCAGGGCCGCCTGCTGAACAGCTCTGGTCTACGCCGCCTCAAAAAATGCAGCGTTGAACAATCCGTCCAACATGTCCGCTATTTGTCTTGTTTGACTGCGTGAGTACTACACCGGGTTTTGTCACTCTTCCATGGAAGTTTTGGCACGGCCCGCGGAGCAGCTCACAGCCGTCACGTAATCACGGAAATGAAATAAACTTCACTGTGGAAGGGGGGGATTTATGCATTTGAAGGAGTGAGGAGATAGAGTCTATTTATCTGGATATCTGGATAGGGAGCAGTACTACAAAAGCTGGAAACGGCCCCGGACAGAAAACACCCCCCACCCCCCCACTCCCATTTTGGCACACAGGACGATCGTGACCTCATCTGAACGACACAATGAAGAACGAGGCTGGGGAGGGGAAAAAAAGGGAAAAAACGTGAAAAAAGAGGGGATGCTTGGCATTCCACACCCACCGACACAGAGTTACTTCTGTCCTCCACGTAGCCTAATTACAGGGCGCGTGCGCCGCGTCGAAGGATCTATTGTGTATTCCGTCGCCTGTACCGCGGGAAACAACGGTGCAGTCTCCCCTGATTTTTGATGACTTCTCGAATGCTATCTGAGCGTACGGGCGGTTTTGCGCGTACTGCTCAGCGATTTGGCACACGGGTGGGGATGCCAATCCGGACGCGGCTACTGTCTTCCCGTGAGTGTCGGCGCTCCTACCCCGTGGTTCACATGTGGCCAAGTGCGAAAAACCTTGATGCCAGTGATGCTGGTGACACTCTGCTCTGTCTGAGCCACATTTGACGAGCCAGGCTGGTGTCTGAGCCACTCCCTGTATTTTCCCGCAGGAAACAAGAATACGGTGTTGTCTCTCCTGATTCTGATGATTTTTCGCATACTATGCTTGATGACATACTCATTTGGCACACGAGCTAGTATGCCATATTGGTCTCCCCAACAGTGCTCGTGCCCATGAACAATGGTTTCACGTTTGGCCAAGTTGAAAAAGCATCCCTCTGACGCTGGTGACACTCTCTGTTCTATCTACACAACATTGACTAATCAGGCTGGTGTCTAAGCTATTATGGGTGTCCTTCCATGAGTCGTTTCCCAAAACCTCGCTCCCGGCTCGACCCGCCATTTACATGGAGCAACAGTAATCGAGGAAGCGGGTTAGGCAAATTGGGAGGTGAAGTGAGGGACGAATTCTTTGAAAATGTCATTTTTCGATTTGAATTTGAAGGACATTTTGTCGTCAGGGCAACATTTTTATCAAATGTATCTGGATACAAATGACAAATATGGCCATTATATCTCGGGTTATTTGTGTAAAGTGCTTGCACGGCACATTCATCAAGAAGGTCAAATAGGATATAAGTAATACAATATCCATCAATCAACATTCTTACACAGGGCTGGTTTCAAAAGCGAATGGAAATAAGTTTCCAAAACCTTTATGATAAATGTGATTAGATTTAGTCTGTATTAATTATCAATAAAGGATTTTTTTTTACTTTTCTTGAGCAATGAAGTAGTTCCTCGTTAGATAGATTGCTTTTATTAATATATATATAAAGAAACAAAAAAAAAAAACAGACCCTTTAGAATAGTCCCTATCATGGCCTTCATTGTACCTCAGATATATATTTTTGATTTGCTTGAATGGTTAAATCATATTCCCGGGGCATGTTTGTGAGACATGCAAAATCGCGTGAAGCAGAATCAAACCTTCCTTCTCCACCCAGTACCAGTGAGCTGGGGGGTGGAGGAGTAGCAGCATATGGACTCCTGCGGAACTCATGGCTACCTTCCTGGTCCAGAGCACCTACGGCGTAATCCTGGCAAAGCCGCGCTGGCAGTTGCCCCGTCTTCGCCCCGCCGCCGTGATTCAACAGTTGCTGAATAAACATCTGTCTGCGTCTCGGCACTAACCTGACTCAGATGTGCGACGCAAGGTGGGGCAGCCTCCTGAACGATGCTAATCTGCTTCCTCTAATTAAACGGTGCAGCCGACCGGGGAGACACAGGCTGGATGCAAATGAGCGAGCGGTCGCTCACCGTAATGCTCTAATTAGGGTAATTTGATAAAATCTGTTCCAGTTGTTAGACATAATTGTGAGTTTCCTTGATCTCTCCTTCCTCCTGTTGGTGGAGCAACGGTGAAGAGAAGACCCCCACCGGCGTGTCCCTAGTGCCACCACCCCCCCACCCCCCGCCGCCGCCTCTCTATTTCCTGCGTCTCTACCTGTCAACAGAATTACACCAAACCCAAAACAGTACCAGTGGCGGGTAATAGTGCGTGATGATCATTGACATATAACAAATTCCGGGGACCCGAGCATCTTCCGCTTGTTTATCCATTGATACCTCTATCAATATCAATGGATAAACAACGTTTAATAAACGTTAAACGTTGAATGTGTTTCCCGACCTTCATTCTTCACAGCACACCTTTACCAAGGAAACCCTAACTCTAATCTAATGAAACTCTTAAAACATCAGACACATGAATAACTGTGTATATTATTATGGCGTTTTATAATCTTTGTCAGAATGTGTTTTTTGTAATTATTGTTGTTTATTGTCTTATTTTTATTGTCTATTTAAATTGTTTAGGTCTATTGTATATTTCCATTTTTTTTTTTGTCATTTATTGTTTATTTTTATTGTTTATACTACATTTTTAGGTTTATTTCTATTCTTTCTTGTTTGTTTTTATCTTCACTCTTTGTTGCCATTTTTCCACTTTTTTAGTTCTCACATTCACTGCGACACCTCAGTTTGGTGCATCTTTGCAATTTTGATCTTGCAACTTAATTTACTGTTAAGTGAAAATCGAAACAATATCACCTGCTTTGAGGTTGAAAAACACGAGGCGTTTGTAAGAAACGAGGCAAAAAATGAAAAAAAAAAAAAATGTGGTCAAATTTGCGGCGGGAAGAAAGGCAGAGTCTTCGACATGACAGGCGTTTTGTAAGCTGACATGAATTATACACCATGTTTACGTACGGCATGGTTACGAAAGCCCAATCGCGCTCGTGATCTGTGTGTAGAGAATAGAAAATGAGCCGTGGGCCAACATCACATTAGAAGCTTCAGCCTGACGGAAAACAATTGTCATGTCTGTCTGTCTTGTGGATTGTGAATACATACCTGTGACTGTGTGTGTGTGTGTGTGTGTGTGTGTGTGTGTGTGTGTGTGTGTGTGTGTGTGTGTGTGCGTGTGTGCATGTGTGTGCATGCATGTGTGTGTGTGTGTGTGTGCGTGTGTGTGTACAGTACAAGTAAAGAACATAGGCATGTAATGTTGCGGCTGAGTCTCTTCCTGGGACGGAGGCTTTGATGTAGCTGACGAGGCCTCGGGGCTTCTGTCAGGAGGAGGGGGAGATGTGTGTGTGTGTGTGTGTGTGTGTGTGTGTGTGTGTCTGTGTGTGTGTGTGTGTGTGTGTGTGTGTGTGTGTGTGTGTGTGTGTGTGTCTGTGTGTGTTT
Source organism: Zeus faber (assembly GCF_960531495.2). Taxonomy (NCBI): domain Eukaryota; kingdom Metazoa; phylum Chordata; class Actinopteri; order Zeiformes; family Zeidae; genus Zeus; species Zeus faber. The sequence goes on from NC_137210.1 coordinate 7,553,701, forward strand.
GAGTTGGGGTGGGGGTGGTGGGGTTGGAAAACAACAACAAAAAAAAAAAAAGGAGGCGGCTTTTGAGACATTACATAAGCACTTAGCTACATGAATATTCTTCAAATACCTGGCATTATGCGGGGGGGCTAATCTGCTTACAGAGACATTACAGAATGCTCTCGGCTTCCGTGACAGGTGTCTCGGCATCAGGCACGTAGTACGAAGATTATCAAGGCACCGATGGTAGACTTAAAAGCGCGCGGGGGTCGGGGGGGGGGTGGAGAGACAGACAGAGTTTTAGAGAGAGAGAGAGAGAGACGCCAATGGAGGAGAGCGGGACGAGTTAATCCAAATGGGTAGGAGCTCCGGGGAGACACCAGAAATAATAACAATAAAAACCAGAAAGGTATTCAATCGGGGGCCCAGACCGCTCGCTCCCCGTGTCTCGCTCCGACCCGCTCTATATTAAAAATGATCTATGGGCCGCGCTATACGCTGTACGCCTGACTAGTTTACTACTGTAGCATGTGATTGTAAATGGAAACCACCACCACCCCCCGCCTCCACCCCTCCCCGTCCCCCAGTACATAGCCCGTAGCCTTCGTGAAGACTCACTCACTCAGCCGCTTGGAGAGGACGGATGCGAGCGCATGATCTGGAATGGTTCCGCTCGGGAGGGCGGTTGCGTGTAATGCACCTCTAAAAAAGGAAGGGCGGCACGAAGCGCGAAGTTGTGCAGCTGGAATTACCAGTGGCACGTCGGCAATTGAAACTTGTGCTCTGCAAAGCGTTCGATGATAAACAATATTTTACTGTGACTCAATTTGCAGTCCGCAAACAAGTTCCATGAATACCCTGACAAGTTGCGGATACAATTCCTCAGAGTGAAGCCGCGACATTCCGGAGTAACACGTCGCTCCGTGCACATGGTAGTAAACATACAACTGTTATAGCTCGGTGCCCCGTGGGGGCCTGCCTGTCTGGGCTCTCAGGGGGCAGTGTGCCATCCCCCTGGGGTGAGGTAGGGATCAGGGCCCCTCAGTGTCTCCCCCAGAACAAGGCGGGCCCACCCAGCGAACAGGGCGGCATTGATCGGCCCCTTTCGAACGGGCGCACATCTGGGCGAATGCTCAACAAGCAGCCCACTGTGCGCCAGATCCCCCCTTTCGCTTTATGAAATCAAACGCACATTCATAACTGCCTGTGGTTCTCTTCTGTCCCCATTTCTCCCTTTCACATCCAAATCGCCTCCTCGGGGGGCTGGGAGAGGATCAAATCGTTATCTGTTCGCCGGTTGAAAAACACGTTTGTTTGTCTCCTCCTTGTCTCTGACATTTTTTATTTCATTTTTTTTCCCATCGACGACGAGGCTGTTTAAGCAACAGGACGGCCCCTTTGGGACAATCCAGCTTCCTGTTATAGGGCTTGACTCTCAGGGCGGCAGCGATAATATTTTGGTTCACATAATGCGGCGCCATGCGGGGAGGTCCAGGTGTCGGTCCCCTCTCGCCGTCAGGTGGAGGACCGCTTTAGGGACGCCGAAGAAATCGTCTTCCTCTACTTTTAGGACTCAAAGCTAGAGCTCTCCTTCCGTCCATGCCGTTTCCTTTTCCCTCAAGACGCTGGGTCACGTGTTTGTTTTGTCTGCACGCAGTTGCGAAAAAGTTCAGTAAAAAAAAGTTGAGCGCCCCTTTGGCCAAAGTCAAAAGGCCAATTAGGTCCCAGACTGTGGGACAGGGAGTGAGGAGGGAGAACATGGAGGATCATTTAATGCTCCGTAGGAGAGAGAACGCCACACGCTGTGTGGACAAGAGAAGTTCCCGCGGCAGCTAATGGCTCCAGGCTTCAGCGTTGCCAAAGGGTTGCCTCGCCGAAGCAAATGTTCATCTACGTCGACGGTCTCCAAACCCCCAAAGCGGAGGAGGGGGGCACTCGGGGGCAGTTGATGTTTGGGTGTAGACAAGCAGAAAGTTTTTGTCGAGCCTTCGCTTGTTGTCTCGTTGTATTTGGGTCGCCGCGGCGCGTCGTTTCGTTCGGCCGAGCAGATGAAGCGAGGGGAAACTCTGAAATGAACGCGGTGCACTTTTGGCACGCTTATCGTTGCCGCCGTTCTCGGGGGAACATAAACCCCGTATCTATGTAGGCGATTTTCACTCAATTCCATTCATAAAAACGTGACTTGCGGAGCCGTGCCCTCTACAACCAGAAATAGAGCTCCATCTCAGTGGCGCGATTCATCTCGGCATATTTGAAGGCCTTTTCTCCCTCATGCGCGCGGCCAATAAATGAAAGCCATTGCTTGATTTATGGTTTACTTTTTGCTCAGACATGCAACCTTAAACAGTGAGCTTCTTTAAGCCCGTGGCGCTCTGAGCACGTCCTTACAGCGTCCGCATTGATATACGTTGTCGCTTGTCCCCTGGTCCCGCTCCGCGCAGCTGTGACCAGCGGCCGGCGAACAGTGGCTGTCTCTCTCCCTTTCCCACAATGCCATGTTTGTGATGGGCCAGGCGCCTCCTTACTCCGACCGTCCTCTGTCCACCGGCGGAGGGCTGCGTCAGGGCGGACCGAGGAGCAGGAGGGTCAGGGTCGGGCGGCTAAATGAGGAGGCTTGTCCTCGGTCAGGTAGGGCTTGGCACGCCCTCCCCCCAGTCCACGGCGACAAGCACCTGCCCGGCACAGATGGCACCAGACATGCCCAGGCGTACCCACCTCCCCTCCCGCGCCATCTGTCCGGCTACGAGCGGTCTGACCGGCACGTGGCTTCGCTCTGGCGAAAGCGGGCGATCGGGGCAGATCGACGGGCATGATATTCGGTCTGCGCTTTGTCGTACTTCGTTAGTGAGTTGGTTAGTATTTGTGTTAGTATTGGTTTAATGTAATGAATCTTTTAAAAATTATTCAAGAGGCCCTAGCTAACTACATGTTCAATGCCCACGACCCCAAAGTCAAACTATGGCGCGTTGGGTATCAATGGAGACGTTAAATATTGATTTCTCGATTACTTTCTTTAATATCCATTCATTACAGGTCAGACTTCATGGTTATATTTTGCATCTTCCCATTTTGCAGTTTTCTATGTGATCACTTAATTCTCACTTCCCTCATAAGGACAGTTTAGATTACATGGTTGGAGAGGAGAAGATGTTTGAGGGTGCAAACATCCTTTGGCAGGACACACACACACACACACACACACACACACACACACACACACACACACACACACACACACACACTCATTTGAAGGCAGAATGCAATCCGCATGCACGCATGTTTGCTTGCTTGCACAGGCACGTACTGTACAGATGCACATGCTTATCCACACACACACAGACTCAGACACAGACACACACACACACAGACACACACACACACACACACAAGCACTCTGTGCTGGAAGGCACAGCTGGAGCACTCCATGCAGGGAGTGGGCTCATGGGGCAGGCTGCCCCGTTTAGCCGGCCCCCTACTCCCTCCGTGTTCCTTCATGTGTGAGACCATCGGACCACACATGTGCATGCTCACTGAGACGTCCATCGCCACTGGCATGACTCTGGTTGTTTAGCTGCACTGTTTAGGTTTCATCCCAAATGCCCAAGCGACCATACATAGTTAAATCATTAGCCGAGGAGCTGGCGCACTGGAAATGTCATGGAAGTGCACTGTATGGAATTTCACGCTTGTCGTCTTGGTCGCGTTGGTTGAAATATTGGTGTTAATCACAGCTTCCAGCTTACGGCTTCTTTTGCCAATAATGCACCATTGTGAAGTAAAACCACAAACGTATATACGTAGTTTTATACAAATATCATCGCAGAGAGGAACTGTTTATGCTTTTCAAGCTGAGAATAAATGAATGATGATGGGTTGCTGATTGACGGCAGCTACATTTATAAGTGCGGCAAAACATCAGATAATCACTGAATTTATTTGAAAAAGAAAATGGTTTCGTCTTTCGCTTTGTCAGCGTAAAATCTATGCTTCAATAAGCCATCTTTGAATTGAATTGAATTGAGAGATGAGGGGGATTCTCCAAACTTGCTAATGAGCAGACCTCAGCTGCCACAGGTAATTGAGAGCGGAGGGACAAGCCGGCTCAAAAAAGTACGTGGGGGAGGACGGGGGAGGACGGGGGAGGACGGGGGAGGCGGGGAGGGTGGTCTGAGAGAAGCTGGCACCAGCATCACACTTTAGCGGAGCATCCTCATCGTCCAACTTCCACCCCCACCTCCACCTCCACCTCCACACTTACACCCAGATGCCACGGTTCTGCCCGCTCGCACGCCCGGGCGCGAACCGGGTGAGTGAGTGGAAACCCGGCCGAGGGACTCACGGCGCTCCGAGCCGTAGCGCGGTGCAGTCAGGGGTGGATAATGAGCGGAAAGGCCTTCTGCTTTTTTAGCGCTCCCATCAAACAACGCGCAGCGCCGGACGGGCCAACCTCGGAACACTGCGCCACTGTGGCGCCGCAGTTCAACAGCTAATTTGCTGTCATCACAGATTCACTAATCTTATTAGGGTGAGTATTTTCATCCTCGAGTGAAGCGAGTCTGCCCCGTTTTGTTTTTCATTTCTTTCTTTCTTTACTCCCTTTGGTCATTTTCGGTACAAAATGGTTATTCCCCCCCGTAATTAAATTTTTCTTTTTTTTTTGCGTGAGAGTCTATGCGGCAAAAACCTTGCTCATAATCAATTAAAAAAAAACAAATATAGCCCATCGCACTTGAAACACAAATTGTTTGCACGTCATTACTCTTGGCATTTGATGTCCGCTAATCACAGGGCACGTACATCAGAGGTGTCCACGGTTTGTTCCAAATAGGGGTGCCAACTCGGAAGGGGTCTGTGAAGGAATTGCAAGGGGTGTGCTGAAAAAAACATTTTGGAATTAAGCTTTTTTTAATATCTATATTTAGGTAGAGATCGTGTAATACCATATTAAAGTTATTGTTATTATCATTATTTGAGTCTCTCACCCGTCCAAAGAGGGAAATATTGATGCTGAAACCCAAGCAACGGACGGTTCCATTTCAAGAAACGCGGCGTGAACTTGTGCCTCGTTTCAAGAAACATCGTACTTTCTCGCAGGACTCCGTCACATTTGGCGCTCCACCTTTATCCAACTTTCTAGAGCTACTATTTTCCTCAATTCCGCCATGCCCGTGGCGGGGTTTTAAATTTTGCCTGTTACATTTTTGACACTCGGGAGACAGATTATACCGCCTTCAATACCAAACAAAATCTGCCCGTGAGAACTCAGCCACCCGCCAAAACGTGGCTTTGAACTCGACACAATGGAAATCTCGCAAAAACACCCGGACAAAAGGAAAATGTAACAGGCGGGCCCTTTGTTTGAAGGACAAAATGGACCGCCTTGCCTTGCCTTGGTTTGCCTTGCCTTGCTTTGCTGTGTGTTTATGCCTGAGGTGACATAGTATTTTCATCGGTCGAATTATGGGGGAGGTGTGTGTGTGTGTGTGTGTGTGTGTGTGTGTGTGTGTGTGTGTGTGTGTGTGTGTGTGTGTGTTTGTGCGCGCGTGTGCGTGTGTGTGCGTGCGTGTGCGTAGGATAGCAGAAGGTTACCCTCATAAAGCCGGGCGAATCAAACGCGCCCAAAGAAAAGAGGATGAGATGTCAGACAACAGACGCCCCTCTCCTTTTAATTCATCAAGATGTTGTGATGAAACCCAAGGTGGATCTCTGCCCAAAGTAGCACAATAAAAATGCATAATTCATACTATTGGCCATTGTGAGTATGTGTGTGTGTGTGTGTGTGTGTGTGTGTGTGTGTGTGTGTGCGTGTGTGTGTGCGTGTGTGTGTGCGTGTGTGTGTGCGTGTGTGTGTGCGTGTGAGGAGATGGAGGCCTATGGAGAGTGGTAGGTAGTGGCATTGTGTCCTGCACTATTGGGCTCCGGCTTTGGACTCCGCGTCGGGTCTTTTCAGCGGAGGGAGAAGCATGGACGGCGTTCAAAAACCTGACAGACAAAATAAAGAACAGATATTATTTGAATTTCCTTTTTCTTTTTTCTTGTCTTTTTTTTTTTTCCTGCGCCGAGGCATCTCAAAAAGAAAAAGCCCACACAGCGACATCAACATAATCTGCGATGCAGGGGGAGATTTGCCGCAGTTTCTCCTTCTCCAGACCGGGGCGGAGCGAGGGGGGTCCTGGCGGGCTGCCGTACGCCGTCCTCCCTACCCAGACGGAACCGCGCCGGATTCGCGGAATAGAGACGGATGTTTCACTTGTAAGGTCAAGGTTGAAAGGACTCCACTATTTCCTTCAAGAGTAAAATGCTTCGAACTACCATTCCTGCTTCACCCGCTTCTGAATATATGACGGAGTACAGTTCCACCTTGACATAATTTGTGGTTGAGGTTCGACTTTTTTTTCGGATTCAGTTCTTGGCGAGTCCGTCGGTGAAAAAAGAGTAGTTTGGGTTTGTTTTTTTCTGCTCTTCGTTCATTTTATACAGTCGGAGTGATGCGCGGGCAGCGAGGGAGGACGGTGAACGAGTCGGTTCAGTGAGTCAATCAGTCACATCCAATGAATTACGCCCAATGCGAGCGACTCCCGAGTCGTTTGGTTCGCAGCGAATGCATCGCTTGCAGTTCTTGCATCGCCCGACTTGAAACGCCTTTCGGAGCGGAGCGTAAAACTTTCTGTTGTTCCTTTGCCTGTTTCGATCGTTCCCATTTCACCGCCCACAACTCACCGGGCATTAGACGCCGTCAGAAAATAAATACGGTTTGAGGCGCGCTGCTCCGCGTCACGGTGGCGCAGGGTACGGTGGGGTACGGACCGAGCGATGGAAGGTCGCCGAGAAAGCTTTCCACCCAGAGGGGGAACCTCAGCGCCGCAGGTGGAGCGGTGACCTGTTGTTTGGAAAGGACGATCAAAAGAGTCTGGAAAGCCCGGCGTGGCGGAGTCCTTGTTTTCACAGCTGCGGATAGGAAATAAGGGGAGACCAACCCCCCCCCCCCCTCACCCCCCCCGTCACCCCCAACCCCCCACACCCCCGAGCCCCCCCCCCCATTTATATTCTTTCCCTCTGCGCTAACTACCTCTCTCAGCTGAAGCTGCCCCGCTCCCTGCTCTTAAAGCCCCTCGAAAGCGCCCCCGTGAATTAATTTAAACCTACTTGAGGAGGAAGCGATACGCTCATTTGGGGAGATGAAGCCGCGGACATTATGCCTATGCTAACAAAGCTGATACTCCTCCAGAAGTGCCCTCCATCTCCATAAAGTTCCCATGCGCCCGTGATAATTGGAGCGGGGCGCACCTTCTACTCCGTTAGAGGGAGGGGGAGGAAGAAAGGTGGGGTTGTTATTCTTGCAGAAGAGCCGGAGCCGGGGACGGGGGGTATCTGAGGACTTAAGGGGTAGTAATGGATGTCGCACCTTTGAATCGGCGACCCCTCGACCCCGCCAGTGCATGTTAACAATTTTGCTCGGGCCGGTGTTGAAACGATTACATAAAAAGTAATGTCGTAATAAAGGCCCCGCTGGGGAGCCAGATTGCCGCCATAAATCAGTTTCATCTTCCTCCCGTTCGGCGTAGTGGGAGGCGGGAGCTCCGTGATTTTGGGAGGGAAATGTAGCCGATTTCGAAAAAGACTTGTTTTGTACAAGTACCTAGGCTTCAACATAACTCTTATAACTGTATTGGTATGTTGACAGATGACCTTGTTTAAGCGAAATATTTTATCTTATTTTGGCACTTGGGCAACTCCCAAAATGCAACTGCGACATAATTTGTCCAATCAAATATGATACAAATATTGTAATAATAATAATAATAATAATAATAATAATAACAATGATAATGAGGATAATAATAATGACAATCATTCCCTATCCAACTCGGGAAGGCTATTCAAAACAAAGCACAAAAAAATAAATGTTATTATTATTATTATTATCCGAGTTCCGTTCCTACAACCAGGTCGTTAGGTGAATTGGTCGATAAGCGAGAACCTGTGTTATTTTAGGTGGCGTGGCCATTGAGTGTAGTGAATACTGACAGACTGTGGGAACAAGACTAAGAACGCTTATGAGATGTATACAGTGTATATAGTATATATATTATATATAGTGTATACAGTGTATATAGTATATATATTATATATAGTGTATACAGTGTATATAGTATATATAGTGTATACAGTGCATATTGTATATGTAGTATATATAGTGATATAGGGTGTATATAATATAGGAGGTAGAGCTGGTCATCTAGTAATCTAAAGGTTGCTGGTTCGATCCCAGGCTCCTCCTGCTAGCATGCTGTAGTGTCCTTGAGCAAGACACTTAACCTCTAATTGCTCCTGATGGCTGCGTCCGTCGCTGTTTGAATAATTGTAAGTCGCTTTGGATAAAAGCGTCTGCTAAATGTAATGTAAAAAATACAGTGTATATAGTATATATAGTGTATGTATTGTATATAGTATATATAGTGTATAAAGTGGTTACAGTGTATATAATGTTTATAGTATACATATAGTATATGAAGGGTATATATAGTGTAAACAGTGTATATAGTATATGTAGTATAGTGTATTTGGTCTATATAGTCTATACAGTGTATATAGTATATATACTGTGTATACAGTGTATATTGTATATGTAGTATATATAGTGTATAGGGTGTGTATAGTATATATAGTGTATACAGTGTATATAGTACATGTAGTGTATATAGTATGTATAGTGTATATAGTGTAGTATATATAGTATATATCGTGTATATAATAAATATAGTATATACAGTATATAGTGAATATAGTATATATAGTATTTATTGTATATATAGTATATATAGTATATACAGTGTATATAGTATATATAGTATATATAGAGTTTATAGTGTATGTAGTGTATATAGTATATAAAGTATATACAGTGTATATAGTATATATAGTGTATAAAGTGGTTATAGTGTATATAATATAATGTATATAATGTTTATAGTATACATAGTGTATATAGTATATGAAGGGTGATGCGTGATGAGATGCTTGATGCTGAGACGTTGTGGTATTGTACACAGTGTACAGCACAGACTGGTCAGAGAGCTGGTCCTAAGTCTGAACGGTTGTTTAACAGGTAGGTCCTTAAGTCAGGAGTATCTGTATATAGATATATAAATATCAGCAAAAAATACACACGGGCAAAAAGAAAGCACAAGAAATATCATCATATTAAGCATATATCAATAAAGCGTTTCCATCATAGACGACCGACTTTCAAAGACAGCAAACCATAGCTGACATGCGTAGATGTGCAGAGGGTTCAAATGTTTTATTCAAAGCTTTTCGGTCACATCAGCTTTGCATTTCCTGTAGGTGGGTGACGCGGTTTCGATCAGCATGGGCCAAACGTGAGTTAAACGTGTCTTTGAGAGACACCCTCCTCCCCTCCTCCCCTCCCTCCCTCCCTCTCGCCCTCCTGCCCTGGTGTGATGTGGTGATAGCCGTGCAGGAACCTCTTGCTCGTCTGATAAACATCTGTCAGCCTGATCAAAGCCGCAGATTTACATCAGATCCTGACAATTAGGACTGGGGCGGTAGTCAAACTCAAGGGGGGGGGGGGGGGCGGGCATGGAGGGACGTAGGTCCCAAGACACTACGGGAACTATCTGCATTATCAGCCTGGAGGGTTATAAGTGCAAAAACTCCCCCCGCCCCCCGTGGTGGTATAGTGGGATATGGGGTGGCGGCGGCCAAAATCACCTGCAATTTTGAAGTCAAAACGGGGGAATTGTGGTGTGGAAGCAGCAGAAGAGGAGACATTTTTTGAGAGAGAGAGAGAGAGAGAGAGACCAGCGAAAGCCCACCAGCGCTCCCAGTTTGAGCCCCTCGGACAGCTGGTAGCGGGTACCAGAAGCAGGGGCAGAACAGTGGCTCTAACGAGTAGCATATGGAGGAAATGGCACGGCCGGCGGGGGCCTGTTGAGTGGGGAGACAAGTCTGCGCCCAGAAACCACCCACTCACCCACCCTCCCACAGTTCCCACCGGCAGCAACACCAGCCGGTACTGGAAGCACATCCTTTTACCACTGGCGCGAGGGGATTTTTAAAATGGGAGCGACTCCACCCGATTTTACACAAGTTACCGAAATATGTTTTTTTGCTGAAAATACCACTCAGATGATGCATTCTAGCCATTCTAACATGCCTCTAAATGCATTGCGTTCCTGGCGCTCTGTTTTAGTGGGAGGAGCCACCGTCCTGGGCCACGAGCCAATGGAGTTTGAGCACAAGTTCCGGGTTCTGTGAGCTGATGGGGTTTGAGCTTCACTTGTATTTACTCTGTAAATCAGGTCTATTTAACTCGTGGCCCGCGGGCCGGATACGGGCCTTTTGAAAATGTTTATGGCCCGTAAGAGGCTGCCCAGCGGAGTTCGTTTTCCGAGTTCCCAGCGAACGCAGCATGCTGCAGATTGTCTCAACAGGACCCGCAGACACGACCCGCTCTGCACCTGATTCACTCAGTCGAGCTGACGTTGCATGCCGGGGCTTGAGGTTCTACAAGTTCTATAGCCGTAAATCACCCGATTGAGGCATCTAATGCACCTTGGTGAAAATGAAAAGACTACTATCTGCTTCATGGTGATTCAAACAGACCTACTTATTGTTAGTCTGGATACTGGTTTACCGTTACTATACTGTTTTCACCTTTAACAAATATTGACCTGTTATGTAAGCACCTTATGTATACTTGGAATTGTTTTTGATGGTATCATGAACAGGCTCTTTTATTGTCCGTCTGATGGCTACTTGTTTTACTTGTTCATCTTGCATTTAGCACTTAATTTTATGGCTATGGACCTGTTTTAAAATCACCTTCTGTAAACTTGGAAGTGTTGTTGAGGATATTATAAACAGGCCCACTCAATGTATGTCTGATGGATACTGTTTTTCTATATTCATCTTTTTTTTCTGTATTTGTGGGTATGGACCTGTCAGATATACACATCATTTTTGCACTTCTGGATCAAGCCTTGTAACCATCATGCTCTTACTTTTTTGTATGGAATTGATAATAACGAAACAATCAGAGTGAAGAAAATAGGGATGCGTGTGACTAGTTTATTCTACATAGAAATATATCTACTAACATTACTGTAACCACAGTTATTTGCAGCCATTTATTGACAAAGTATTCTGTGTGGCCCACCAACCCCCAGTGATTTTCCTATTTGGAGGACTTGCCATCGAAGTTGAATAGCCCTGCCATAAAATGTATCTGATTTCACCTTATCGGTCCACCGACAATCTGTCTTGAACAAATTTTGAGGCAAGAAACAAGCAATCCAGTGGCTGAATCTTCACTCATATTAGATATACAAGACCCCATTAAAAAGTTTGTTCCAGCTTTCGTTGCCGTGCTCCAAGCTTGTGGGGGACACCGCACTGGGACGCACCGGGACACCGCAGGGTTGATTCATGTAAATGTCGGAAACTAAAATGAAATCACATAAATAAATGTACAATTAAAATGCACTATTTTTTTTTTTATTGGTTTTGATTGCCAACAGTCTATCTACCACGTACTTTATTTTTAATTTTTTTGAGAAAGAAACACAAAGCAGAATTATTTTTCAAATACTTATATTTCCATCATCTGCAGTTTTCGTCACGGACAGTTGGTATTAATTTCTCTTTCTTTGAAAAGATTTGTGCTGGTCTTCCCTGCACCGCTTGTTACGTTGTTATGTGTTTTACTCCAGCCGTGTGTGGGGTTATTCTCAGATGGGGGGGGTGGCTCTAATTCCACTGTGTCTCCGACGTGTTTCACCACATTTTTTCGGAACTAGGCAGCTCACAAAAAACAGTTTGTGTGTATATGCACACGCACAGAAAAAATTAGTTTTGCATATATATTTATATATATTTTATTTGTATTATATTTCAATAGACATACATACAATGCAGAATATATTTTTGTATTTTTGTATATTTGGATATTTAAGTTTTTTTATTTGGCTGTTTTCATACACTTTGGCTCTTGGTTCTTGTTCTATTTCTTTCTCATGGTTAAGCCGATGGTTCAAGGCGATCCTTCCAGCTTAAAAAAAAAAACATAAACAGTAACATAAAAACTATCGGTACAAATCGGATCCGTCTCGTCAACGCTCAGCAGTGTGTGATAGTGGCAACAGGCACAATCCATCACGCTGCCTGTCACACACACACACACACACACACATACGTACACACGCGCACACACACACACACACACACACACACACACACACACACACACACACATGCAAACAAACCGTGGTTCAAAGCTCTTACTGTTCAAAGATATTTCCATATCCTTGGTTGTCGGGGCAAATACAAAATACAAATACAAATACTACTCGGCCAGGACACTCTCCCTCTCTCTCTCTCTCTCTCTCTCTCCCTCTCTCTCTTTCTTTCTCTCTGACTTAACCCCTTCATTTTTCAGTGACTCAAACACACACACACACACACACACACACACACACACACACACTTGGAGTCCACCACAACACTTTCTACTGTATAAACCTACCACCGCCTGGTTGCCGATCGCGGTTCCTGACATTTTCTGAGTCTCTCTCTCTCTCTCTCTCTCTCTCTCTCTCTCTCTCTCTCTCTCTCTCTGATCACTGCCATGCTTTCACCTGTCACTCAAAACGTCTCTTCCAAAAAGAAAGAAATAAAGTGGGGAAAATATATTTGAAGTGCTGCATTTGAAGTCCCACCAAGGCAACTCCGCGGGATGCGGCGGGCGTGCGTCAAAGACGGCGATGTCAAAAAGACGGACTATGCCCCATCGAATATGTGCATATTTGATTTCAATTTAAAATTTGATTACACATATGGGTTTCTTTTTTTCTTTACCGCACCCCCCCCCCCTCACACTTCTCGGATGAAACCGCATAGCTTTACTTTGCTCTTGGCTTGGCCCAGATTTCCCTACCCCCCCGACCCATCACAATGAGGCGGCGCGTGTTTAGGTTTAACGGCATCTCTGCCTCCCTCACGCTACAACCACTGCTCTTTGTTTTAAGTTTAACCCCCACACCCCCACCCACCCCCCCCAAAAAAACAGCCACTTAGCCGAGCATAATCACAAAAATACAGTAAAACGTCTCCCAGTTCCTCTTACTCCCTCCACCTCTCACCTCCTTCGGTTTAGAGAAAAAAGCAGAAATGGGTAAGAAGTGAAAGATTGGGCAACCTTCGCTAACGTTTGCCTTGCCTTGGCTCCCGCGCCCGTGAAAAAGTGCAGCGGCAGCACGTTTCGTCACACCGCGGTTTTGAGAGCCGGGTGCCAGGTAGGGCCAGACGGCCGGCCGTGTCGCAACCGGACCCCGACCTGACACGCCAGAGTTCCCCCTCCATCGCAGTTTCGCAGCGGGCGAGAAAAAGGGGAAGGAGCGGGGCCCCGGCCGCCCTCCGTTAACTTTCACCTTTGTGTTTCGCAACGCGCTGAACTGGAATGCACCGCGTGGGAAAAAAAAACAAAAAAAAACAAGGACGCAACCCCCCCTCCCCGAAGGAGCCGATCACTCCCGCGTCCGCCTTACTCTGAGTCAGCGTCTCCGGCAGCAGGCGGTGAAGCAATCAACCAAAAGCGCTTGACTTTCTCTCTCGGTCGCCCCGTCGCGATCCGCGCAGATAAGAATGGATCGGCGAGATTGCGCCGACGCAACGGGAAAACCGGAGCCGAACACGTGAGGAGGCCGATCGTCTGGAAGTGTAACATCAATTGTTAGCAGATTGTTGCTCCGTCCTATCTCCAACGGGATCTCTGCAAGGTATCGAGCTCATTAGGAAGGAACCGCCGAGTGCAATTTTCGGGCCCTCCAAGGTAGCCCCGCCCCCCTCGCCCAACCTTTGGTTCCTTGGTGATGAGAAACAGATGAGGTACTTGAAACACTTTATTTTCTATTAGGGATGATTAAGGTAACGCCACGGGCTACTTCTGATAAACCAAACACTCGGACCAGTCGGTTATTCGTAATTGCTCCGAGTCGTGGAGCGGGAGCGGCTCCCCCCGCGTGCGCAAAAGGAAATTATTCGTGAAAATTTGGGCCTTTTTCTGATTCCATTATGTTCTAACCCCAAGCCGCGGTGTCGCCGTCCCCGCGTCGCAAGTGGCTCTTTAATGCGGGTGTTTAGCATACGGAGGCGGGCGTTTGTGATCGAATCTGACAGGGGCATGCGGATTCTGTCTGTCAAAAGTGGCACAAAGGGCAGGGTGGGAATTTTTTTTTTGGGTGGGGGGCGGGGGTAGTCTGGGTGGCAGGACACTTTGATGTGGATTCACTGGGATGAGAACTGGATCTGCTCCCGTGTTTATTGCAAAAAATGTGTGTGTGTGTGTGTGTGTGTGTGTGTGTGTGTGTGTGTGTGTGTGTGTGTGTGTGTGTGTGTGTGTGTGTGTGTGTGTGTGCGGGGATTGACAGGTTGTTTGATGTGTTATTAAGACATGGTAATGTATTCGAGAACGGCACGCATTGCACCGGTCTCTAGATGTACGGCGACGTTAGCGCGGAAGGCGTCGCGAGCGTCGCTTTTCTGGGTTTAATCGGCTCCTCTCGGAGGTCGGGGGCTGGCCCCGCTCGGGCGATCCGCTTCCTCATCCCTGGCGCAGAAAAAAGAAATTCGTCCTCGCAAGGTTTTGCTTCTGCTGACCCCTCGGTCTAGACGTAAAAAACTTCCGCTCAATTGACTCTGCGCAGGCTCGTCCCGCCGCGACCGCGGACGCATCCCCGCGAGGACTCCCGTGATGTAACAGCGTTGACGGGAAATTTGAATATATTAGTTCACGTTACGTGAATGTGTTTTCGTGTCTCAAGGCATTATCGAAATATTCTGCGTTTCTCTTCCATTTTACATAATTTGCGTCAAGAGGAATTAAATTTTGATGAAAGCAGAAAAGACCAGAGTGGACCCAAAAATTAGAAAACACGCGCCCTCCTGTTTTCCCGCGTCATCACATGACCATATCATCATCATCAGCATCAGGAGAAATACACCAAGACATATGAAATAATGTCAGGTAATGCAATATGCCAGTCTTGACACTCAAACCCTGTTTAGGGAACACTTTTAAAAGGTAATGACTTCAACCTTTGCCCAGATGGCAGAATCCGAGGATCCATTACACCTTCTCCTTTCTGGATCGTGCGCTTCTCATAAAGTTCCTTGATGGTACTTTTTTCTGTTTTTCAAAGATTTTACTACTGCAGTATAACCCTCTCCAGCTTAATCCTCCAGATGTTGGGAGGAGACAGCCTCACCGAGCGGTTAAACGTACGGTCAATACTGAACCAATAAAGAAGGTGTAAAATGCGCCGAGGCCTGACTGGTTCACGTTCAGTCTCCGGAGTTGATTGAGGGAAAACAGCCCGTGTCCTGACATCTGACATCGCTCTCCATAACCCTCGACTCCATCGTTTGAGATGTTCATCGCATATTGTAAATAGGTACTGACAGTAGTTGCAATGGGGATGGTTCTTGTTCGACCGTTTACTTTGTTTTCTCTGCGTTCAGATCGAGGAAAATGGAACCAAGGGGCCACCGGCACCATCGCAGGGACCTGGTTTAGAGAGGGTCGAGGTGGTGTCAGCGATCAGTGTCAACTAAATAGTTCATTAAGGATGTTTTTAGGACCGCTACTACGACACTTGTAGCTGTCTGGACCAACCATTCCCAAACTTAAGAACGCCCAATTTGAAATCTGAAAACCTTCTGCGGCCCACCAAAACCTTTAATCACAACTCTGATCAACACACGAGTCTAAAATTAAGTATTTTATATATATTTTTTAATTTCATAAACAGAACAGCTCTATGTGAATGCTGGCCTACAGTGCAAATTAATAATCCATCCACATACGTGTGGCAATTTTCAAAGCGACAAATAATAAAATAGGGTTAACAACTAAAAGATGAGGTCAGTAGATGAAGAATAACACCTCATTTAAATCCCATGGCTTTGTTTTCACAAGTTCTGATTACATGTAAATGTAATTTGAATCAGAACTTAAATGTAAATATTTAATTGTAAATATTTTAGGGTAATTTCAAATAAGTGACTGCGGCCCACACTTTGGGGAAACACTGCTCTAGAGGATGAATAACACAAGCAAAACCACTGAAGCCTGTGGTGAACTAGTTGATACAGAATGACCCTGATGCCACTGCATTGCCCTATGAATTGAACCCGCTGCGGCCTCTTGGAAAGCAAAGGGTTTCGATCCACAGCTGTTTCTCTCCCAGCCATTAAACTAAGATCTTAAGTTTATGCACAGTTATGCACTGGTGCAAATCAACAAATACTAGTTGAGGGATTAATCAAAGGAATTTGGTCCACCTTGCTTGTTCATTATCCCTTTGAGAACCCCAGTGTCAGGTTAGCATGATGATGATCATCATCATCATCATGATCATCATCATCGTCATCATCATCATCCAAAACCATGAGGTACCGTCTCACAACTTTAACATGTCTTTCAACGAAGGAAAGGCAGGAAGGGAAGGAAGGGAGGAAACCTACGTGAACATGGGGAGAACATGCAAGTTCAACACAGGAAGGCCCCAGTGGGGTTTCAAGCGAGAGGAGCATCTTGCTGTGAGGTACAGTGTACAGTGAGGTAGCAGTGCACCTCCTGAGCTTCCACGCCGCCCTCCTGCCGAACATTCTCCTTGAGGGCGCGATCGAAGCGATCACATAAAACCCCCCGATCCAGGCGATCACGGCGGCGGTCGTAGCACACGATCGCTCAGATTATCTGGACAAAAGACCCTCGGTGGGTTTCAACCTTCACCTTTAACCGCGCATTGCTGGTTGTGCTTTCTTAACACCAGATAAATCTGTTCCAACTGAACCCTTGTGCAATCAGTGGAGTCAAAAGCCAGATACGATCTGATTGCATCAGGGCTATGACGGTAATGACTTTAACATTCTCCATAGTCCATAACCTTTTACAGTGCATTTCTTTCCCGCCTGCAAGTCTTTCTTTTTTTAACACCCACCGTACGCTCCTCTGAGTGTCTCTATAGGGTGAAGGGGAAGGGGGCGTTGGGCCGGCCCGCCGCCTCGTGTCCTCTTGGGGGCTTGGTGGAGGTGGAGGTAGCTGTTGGCACTGGATGGGAAGCGTCTGGTTAGCACTTAGCGGCTGCAGTGAACAATCCGGTCCGTGGCAGATTAACTTTCCCCACCAGCGGGCCCGCTGGGATCGGGGCTGAGCTAACACCACCTGACGTCGCTCATGCGTGTGTGTGTGTGTGTGAGAGAGAGGGAGAGAGAGAGAGAGAGAGAGAGTGAGATCGCTTTAAAAGCAAGTGATTCGCGGATAACACCACCTGACATCACTTCTGATGTGTGTGTGTGTGTGTGTGTGTGTGTGTGTGTGTGTGTGTGTGTGTGTGTGTGTGTGTGTGTGTGTGTGTGTGTGTGTGTGTGTGTGTGTGTGTGTGTGTGTGTTCTCTCCTGTCTGCCATGCCTGAGTGCACAAGTGTTTGTTTGCGAGCCAGTGATTCACAGGTCGGGGCTGGTGCGCTGCCACCGGCCCCGTTCAGGGAGAAGTGTTTTTCCTCTCCTCTAACAAGTTCTGGCTGCCATGTTGGTTCTGCTTCACACTGAATCTGCCCGGAGGGAAGGAGAGGTGACATTCTGTGGGAAAAAAAAAAAAAAAAGCCAGGGAGTGGCGACCGCGTCCGACATGCCGCCTGCGTCATTCCAAACGCGAGGCCTCATATGGCACTGTTCGGTAAAGACTTTTTTTTTTCTTCCTTAAATGTGTTAATGGATCGATTTATACCCGGTAAATTAGGGCTAAACTGTAAATAATTCACCAAGGAATAATAAAAATGTTAGCATGAGTATTCTATGAGATTACATTAACATTCCATAATCTAAATTACATTGAAAATGGAAATTCTGCCATTAAGCTGTTTTGGTATGGTACACCTACCCTTGTTTTTTTTTTATATTTTAAGTTATTTAACAGGTTAGTGATACCTTGTCATTAGAATTTATGTTAAATATTAATTATTTATATATATGTATGTATAGATATATACATATTTAGTTTTTTTTATATTTATATCTTTTATGGTTTATTGTTAATTTTTTAATGTATATTGTCATTATTCTATTTTAACCCATTTACCAACCCATTAGCCCATTAAAGAAATTTTATAGCCCCAGTTATTTTTCTATTTTCTATTTTTATTATAATATTACATTTTCTATTTTATTAACACCAGAATTTCTCTCTGGGGATGAATAAAGTATCTTACCTAATCTAATCGAATTTTGTGGTCTCTATATTTTTAAAACATCAATTTTGAATCAGCAAAAGGCACTGGCAGTCAACCCAGACAACCCTGAGTCATGTCTTTATGTTATTTGTTTAAAGGTCATTTTCAGCCTTTTAATTACTTGAACTTGTGATAAAAAAAAAAGTGACATTAGAATGAGAAAGATTTTTTTATCAATTAATGAACATGTTAATTCACTTGTTCTCAACGCGTTTCAGGGTCAGAAAGAATTGTGGTATCTGACGCGGCGATGTGCGCTCCACTCACATGGCCCGTCGACATTGAGCGTATAATGTCAACTTTAATCCTCTGCGATCCTTTTGGATAGGTCGACAGATTCTGTCCCAGCGTCTCCATGCAAACCGTTGAACCTCAGATAAACCGATAAACACCGGGGGTGTGGAATGGATCCCGTCACACCGTATTCTCATAGGGGGTGAAGATTTTCCGAAAAACTGTCACATGCTTTGTTATGACACCGGCTCTGGAAGCTTCCACGGCTGGGACAGTGCAGTATAATAATAATAATAATAATAATAATAATAATAATAATAATAATAATAATAATAATAATAATAATGATGATAAATATAGCTACAGGCAGCAATCCACAGGGTCCAGTTTATTCATTTTAGGTACGTATTACAGTTTTTTGGTTTCTGTGAAACGCATCACAAGTTACAAAAGTTAGAAACATCATGGACTTATGTCTGGACCAATCAATATGAACTGACCTCGAGGACTGGACTTTTGGACAACTGGACAATTGCTTCTTTATTGTCTTCGATTTTCGGCTATTTTTTCGGCATCTGGAAGAATAACAAAAACAAACTCTTTGATTACTAAACTATGATAATAAATACTGTACATGCTATTTTACAAACATAATAAATAAATGTTACTTTTTAATTAATACTTCATTGTATTTTTTCTGTTAACAATCTACATTTGTAAAATTCTGTTTAATATATGTCTATATTGCAATGCAGACAACATTTATGGAACTTTAACATTAATTTGTCATTAAAGTTATTATGGAAGAACTTGTCAATATTTAACACTTTCTGTCTTTTCAATTAAATCTGCTACGTTTAGCTGTAGGAAACTGTTGTTTCTTTAAAACAGCTGTATTTTTCCAGGCTCGGGTTTGGAGGAGGGTGAGTTCAAGTTCTAGTTGTTGTTTGAGGAAGACACGCCGCATCAGCTCCGGGGGGCCTCATCCCCGCTGCGGAGGAAGCACCGGAGCTCCTGCCGTGCGATTGGCTGTTCGTGTTGTGTCTTTGTAGGTAGAGGAAAACTGGCCCTGGATCGAACTGTATCGAAAATAAATCTCATAAATGTATTGTCGTTATCGTGGACAATTTTATAGTGAGAATTATCAAGATCGTTTTATCGCCCAGCCCTGCCATGAAATATCAAAAACATTGTGGTATTTTCCATGATTAATTACCATTGCACGGCTTCTATTTTTCCGACAACTCGCTGGATCTTGAACGCATCACTCAGTCCAACATTCCAGTGGATTTTACAAGTTTTTGTGGATTACTTAATATTGTATTTTTTATTAATCCAGCAAAGGACCGGATTTCAAATATCAATCGAACTGATCGAATGACTTCTACAAGGTAAGAAGCTTTATAAATATACACGTAAATCGATAGTTTGGTAATATCAAAAGACTACAGATTGACCGATTCCAGGACCCGATTTAGTTCCAATGGACACGGTCTGGCTCAATTGAATCTATACATTTATAATGTGAATAATATGATGACGTCATAAAGCGTCTTACTGTAATTCTCATCTCATTCTAAAATGAACAAGTGTGCCATGTCAGTTAATCAAGATTTTTTTTTTATTTCGGGTCAAAGTTATTTGTTTTTTTCTGAATATCTGCTCTATAATAAGTGCATCTCACACAAGTCTTTGTGTGCGGTTAAAACAAGACGTAAACTGTGTTCGTGTGTTATGCAGAAGTTGGTGTTCCAGATTGTTTTAGGGTGGACGCCTTGTAATAATAATGATCATAATAATAATAACAGTTATTGTTAATATTATTATTACTAATAATAATAAATAATACAATATTAACAATATTATTCTGTCTCATAAACAAACACATAATATTAAATAATGTAAATTATATTATATATATATATATATATTTGGGTTTTTTTATTATTATTATTGATACAAAAACACTTTTTACTTACTCCATCTACAAATGTAGTCCGATGTGGATCAAACTTTAGGGGCAGCGTGGACTGGGTGGGATAAATGGTTTCTGAGCGCCAGACATTTTGACCTGTGATAGTGGCAGAAGAAAAATAACAAAATAATAGGGTTCCCACCACCCCTTATAATAAGAATAAGAATAAGAATATGAATAAGAATAAGAATAAATATAATAATAATAATAATAATAATAATAATAATAACGGCGGTGAGAGTGAGGCGAGGTCAATCCAGCTCTCCAAAACGCCCTCTGCATATTCACAAGATACAGTACAGCAATCCTTCATCCGTTTCACCTTTTGGGTCAAACTCCATTGTGTGAGTGATAGAATAATAACTAATAACCTCCTCCCCTTGCACGCACACTTACTCACATGTCATGTATAGCAGAGGTTCCCAAGCTTTTTTCTGCCATTGGACACTTTTCACAGTGAAATTGTCTCACAACACATGACTAAAAACAAGAGAAACATGTAGAACCGTGTGCATTATTATGGCCTACTGATGGTGGTGCACAACAGGAGCCACTCCTACAACTGAATGGATGAGGGAGTGAATCTTAAATTCACAAACTAAAAATGATAAACTCAAGAGTCAAACCTTTGATGACTACATGTAGTCCTCACTTTCAACTTGTTCTGCTGGAGCTGGTATTCTGGCTGAAACTGGTGAATGAATTAGTGCAGCCTTGCAATTTTGATCTCGCAACACAAAAGCAAATCTCCACGACTCGTTTTTTAACAAAAAAGTGGAATTTGAAAAATGTTCACGGCAAAACACTAATGTATAGCACCGTGCATGGTAGGTTATTTGAGCTAGTATGGTTCCAGACGAGGAGTCATTTCACACACACACGCACGCACACACACACACACACACACACACACACACGGACACACACACACACACACGCACACACGCACACACACACACACACAGAAACACACAGACACACACACACACACAGAGTGAGCTTGGTAGTAATCCAGCTGTTTATCGATATCACTTCCTCCACTGAAACCTCCGCCAGCGTTAGATTCCGACCAAGACGTCGGCCGGGGCCCCGTCCTACAGAACACAAAACATACCGTCTTTTTGGGACGTTGTGTTTGTTTTGTACTTGGTTGGGGTTAGTTCTGATTCAGTTACAGACGATTTGATTTTTTCTTCCTCATTGGATCTCCCCCGTGCCCCGCTGCCAAACATCTGCTTTGAAATTCCGTGAGCTTTCTTGCAAATTTTTCGACAGAACAATGAACCCACCGCATACAGGCGTTTGTGATTTACTTCTCCGTGTTTCTGACATTCCTTCTTCATTGTTTGCTCGATGGCTTCGACGTCCAGCACCTCTTCTGTTCCACTTAAACACTGGAGTCGACTGGAGCGGCTTCAGGTGACATTATGCACGTGATAGGGTATAAGGCTCGCTTGACACGGCCGTGGGGGCCAGAGATAAGCACCTGACACATCCTGGTTTCTGCCCATCGTAATCAGCCCACATCCACAGTTTACACGCTTCAAACGGAGTGGGGAAGTGCCGCGGACGCCCTGTGTAAACAGGGCGTCCGCACAGGAAGCTGCGGCTGTCCCAAGTTTACCTGTCAGACATGAACCCAAGCCCGACTTCAATGGGGTTTCACGGTTCTGCAACGGATGGATTGGGTTGTGATTTAACTGGAGATACGATGTGAAATTCAAAGCAATACGAGTTACGAGATGCTGACGGTGGTGATGGCGGATGACAGAAGAGATGGTAAGGGTGTGATGTTGGTGAATTGGCGACTTTGACGTGCTGAGGGGTGGGAGGATGGATGGCGAGCTTGATGAAGGATGGAAAACCAGGGGCCTTGACTCGGGATGGGGGAGTCATGAGGGCGTCAGGCCTCAGCCGAGCCTTCGGATCCCCCTGGTGCTTGCTAAGGGTTGGAGAGAGCGCGAGAGAGAGAGCGAGAGAGAGAGCGAGACAGGGGGAGACTAGGGAGGTGGTGCATTAAGAAACCTAAGACAACCGAACGACGGGTGGATCTGACGGGTGTATGAAAAAGTTGATTGGTAGTAGGTGGGGTCGGGGTGTGGTCTCCACTCCTGAACTTCAGTTAATTCTAACCCCGTTTAAAGCGGCCTGCGACCGGGGGGCCTCAGATCTGAACGTCCATCACCGCCCGTTGAGCCGTGCCTTAGATGTATTCTAGAGGGGGTTCGTCTCCTCGGAAAAAGCCAGAGCTCTGTCTGTCTCTCAAAGGAAAACACAAAGGGCCTTGCAAGCGAGCTTGCAGGGATTTCTAGAATCCGTGCGGTCGCTGTGGTTATTACTAAGCAAGGAGGACAAGAAGTTATGTTTATCCTTGCCCCTCCACCCATGGTTTAAACAGTGCGGCTCCGGTCAAATAAAATTACGACCTGAGCCGCCGCCGCCATGGTTTTCGGCGCTGACGCTTTTTTTTCGAGAGAGAAACAACGGGAGAGAGAGAGAGAGAAAGAGAGAGAGAGAGAGAGCGGCGGAACGAGTTTGTAGTGTTGGTCGTCTCACCGCGGAGGAACACCTCCGAATAGTGTGAAAACATTGTAGCTGGATGCATCTCTCCTTGCTCTCTCGTTCCTTCTCTCCCCCCCTCTCATACTTTGGCTGCGGTCGAGCTGAAGAGAGAGAACAGGACACGCCTAAAACCCTAAAATGTCCCCGGTGGCCGGTGTCAGTTGTGCGTTGAGATTGTGGTCCTTGGCCCCGGCCCAAGGATTAGGTGTTCCAGGGAAGAAAGATTTCTTGGCTCCCCCAATTCCCGAGAGAGGGCCTTGGGAATGGCGAGTTTGCCCCACCACCCCCCCACCCCCCGACACACACACACACACACACACACACACACACACACACACACAGCCCTTTCTCTACCGCGTTGTACAGCAGGCCATGTTGGTATGCAGTGCTTGATGGTGGCCAACGCAACATTGCAATCAGCAGAACATGCCAGCCGAGAGAAAGGGGGGATCACGTTGAAAAGAAAGGAGGGAGAGTGATCCACTGTGTGCAAAGATAGAGAAAAGACAGACGAGAGGGGGGGAGGAAACAATGAGCTGGCAGAGAGGCAGAGCAAGAAAAGAAAAGAAAAGAAAAGGAAAAGAAAGGAAAAGAAAAGAAAAGAAAAAGTGGTGGTGTCACCAGAGAAGAGAGACAGCGATCCTGGGTGGAGAGAGAGGGATGGAGTAAGAGAGAGAGAGAGCGAGAGAGAGAGAGAGAGAGGGAGGCTGGAGGAGGAGGGGACAATAAACATATTGTTTGGCGGAGTTGAGGGGAGAGAGAGAGAGAGAGAGAGAGAGAGAGAGAGGGAGAGGGAGAGAGAGAGAGGGAGAGAGTAAGAGAGGAGCTTTCTGAAGGATCTGCAGAGAATAGCACCACCTTCAGGACACATTGCGGCTGCAACGCAAACAGATCATCCAGATTAATGACACAATAGTTCAATGATTTACTATAAAGGGAGACTTTGGTGAATTGTTTCCTCATCTTGATGTTTTCCATATATCATTCATCGCTCTCCTACACTGCACAGTGAGTTTTTGTAGAAAGTAGATCCTGAAACGACCGATTATCTGGTTTTAAAAAAAGGAGAGGGAAGCCCCAAAAGAAACAGGCGGGATCGGTGCTCAAACCAGGGCGAACCTGGTCTTGGCCGTCCCTGCAACGGCTCAATAACTCAAATAAATGAAGGCGATGAAAAAATGACGCGGAGTTGGCGTGCGTTCTGTCGGACCGTGTTCTTTTGGGAGCCACTGAGGCTTCTCGGGGATGGGGTCGGTTTCGTAACTGGCAACTTTAAGTTGGGGGCTGCCCCGTTCCATGTGTAATGTAGTGGGTTCTAAGGTCGATTCGCAAAACACTGCACGGGGTCTGATTACAACAATGCTCTTCCGCTTTTCTTTAAGTTCTCTCCTTTAGGTCCTCGCTAGGACAGTCGAACTACAACGCTGAGGAGCTGTCATCACCTCCGCCTGAGAACCCCACCCCCCCCCGCACCTCCTCTCCCCCGAGGTCGATCGTGTTACGATCGCTGTCGGCTGCGGCGTGTACCTCCATGTGTCCCGGAGCGACTTAAGGTGATTTACGCAACGGGGAAATTGCGCGGGACAGTCCCAGTAACGACCTGGGTGGGAACGAAAAGGGAAGAAAAAAAAAAGGGGTTTGAGAGCATTTCTTGGATCATTCTTTCCTCATCCACCCAGTCCACGCCCACCCCCCTTCCTCCATTCCATCACCGTGTTCCATAATTGAGATTCAAAAGTTATGCTGGAAGTGTTTGCTCCGCGCCGAGAGCGGATCTTCTGACCAAGTCACACTTTTACATTATCGTGACTAAATAATGACGTGTCAGCTGGGTGACGGCTCAGCGTGATCCGTATCAATAAATGTAATGTACACAATAAATGCTACTGCTTCACTTTCTCTCTCTCTCTCGCTCTCTCTCGGGCTCCCACAACCTGCCACCCCCTTATCATCGGAGCCAACTGTAACAACAGAGCGTCCCGAAGACCGAGGGAATCTAGACGGTTGACAACGGAGCGTCTCCCCACCGCAGAAAGCCAAATATTTACCCTGTCCACTTCGCCTCTTGCCATCATGGCCGCCTCCTCTTAGCCTTGCACACTGCACCGATGTGCCCTTACTCGCCCTTTCAGAGATCCTTTGAAGGCCGCTGCTCTGCTGCTGGAGCCGGTACCTCCCAATCGCTCTGCTCGGTGAACACAAGGCCCTCAAACTATTTAGCAAGAAACCACCGACAAGGAAGATATACAGGCTTAGTTAAACAGTGGACCAGCCCCACCAAAACCTGGTATTTCCATCCTGCTTGGATCGTGCAGGACTGCGGCAGAAGCGTGTGAGCTTGTGGGAGAGCCATTTCTTCTTCCCTCCGCGTGGGTTCATCCCTCCTTTTTCCCTCTTGAACCGTTCATCGAGGAGCCTTCAATAGTAAACCCAGTTACCTTCAGCAGTACAGTAAAACTAAGTCAATGAGCAGTGCACACAACTGGATGTGGAAAAGTCCAATAAGGGCATTGTTCCTGCGGGTTCTTGCCCATGGAGAGTAACTCCCCTGTTGTCATGAAGCGAGGCCCCACTTACAGTGAGGGCTGGGAACAAAGTCTATTAGCCCGAGTATGTTAGTTCTCTCTGATAGATGCACGAAGGGCTGAAAAGCACAGATGGTGGAGAACGTGATCCATTGAGGGTGGAGGGGGGGCGCTGGGTGCATTGGCGATGGTGTAGGGGGTCCCATAGGTCTGCCACTTAGTCAAGGATCATGTGGGCTAAAAGTCTGCCCCGAGGAAAATGGATGGAGAGCACCAACAAATGGGGTCCCTTGGCTATTTTATATGGGTATATCGTGCGGTACATATGCGTGCACATGTGCTCAAGTAAAATAATTACATTTCTACCTCCATACAGCAGTAAAACAAACTGTTCTTGTTGAATCTGGTAACTGCTATCGATTCCAGGTCAGACTCGCAGGCAAGAAGGCCTCTGAGTTCCAACGCATTTGTGGGTGGTACTAAGCTGCATTATTCCATATCTGACATACCTGCGTGCGGAATGGATTTCGCAGTCAACTGCCATCTTCTATCCGATTAGGTCGTCCACTTAAAGGAATGAGCCCTTAAAATCCACTGTTTAAAAGCTAGCTGGAAGATTGAGGACATTATTTTTATTTCTTTTTTCTTTTCTTTTTTTCCTTTATTACATGATGTCCAATAACCTGGGGGGAAACGCACGAAAGAAAACGTGTCCACTCGCCCGCTTCAGTCAGTGCCGTGCCAAAGCCAAAAGTGCAAGAGGGGATGGGGGAGTGAAAAACCTCCCTAATCTGATGAAAGGGCCAGATTATGGAGCAAATTGAGACCATTTTGAGCTGATAACCATTCAGATGCTTTGGGGCTTGGATTAGTACATTGTTATCTCATCTTAGGGGGTTCCACTCCCTGCTGCTGCTGCTGCTGATGGATACCACTGGGGGGGTTGGGGTTGGAGGTTTTGCTGATGATGGTCAAGAGAGGACCGCTCGGTCATAACTTTCACTCATTAGATGATTAGGATTTGATGTAGACACAGTAGCGTGATGGTGCTGATAAGCCTTTCAAAAAGGCCAGACACCAGGTGGTGGACATTTGCAATGGTATCTCAGATTTTCTTTGAGCATTATCCGATGGCTTAGCGAGGTAGATGTTCCACCGGGGGGGACCTTTCACACTATATCTGGTTCCACTCTAAGTCTTTTTGGGTAAGGCTAAGCTTCACTCCCACCTTGATGTAGAACACATGGCGCGGCGCTGAGGGTCTGTTCCTCAGCCAAACTCACCCGTTCCCTACCTACGCCATGTGCGACTGCGTCGGTCTGAGCGTGTTTGTCAGGTTGAAAGTGCCTGTTTGGAAAACGGGACAACCTTCCCCTACTTTTTCTCCTTAAACCAGCCATTTCCAAGGAGTTAATTACACGACCACCGACACGAGCGGAGCGTTACTTCACAGTAAACATTTGAAGCCAGAAGTGTCGCTGTAATTGCTACCTGGCGCGAGATCGTCCCCTTTGATCCGAGCACCCCCACCCCCTTCCTGTTCTAAAGTTTTTTCCAAAGTGGAAATGTATTTATTGGAGCACTACCACTTCCTACCACAGCATCTGGGGAGCCCATGGATCGGCGGAGGTTGAGCTGCGGAATGGATCCCTTTACACCTCAAGTCCCCGGGACAAAAGAACCTGGGAAAAAAGAAAAGAAAAAGGCAAATCCGAAAAATTCTCACAGAAGGGCCAAAGTCAACAGAGTTTAATTGCAATTGTGCATTACCGGGTGGAGAGCTGGAACTCGGCATAACGGCACTGTTTCACATTAAAGGAGAATTCCACCTTTTTTCGACGTAGCCCTCATCCACTGTTTTTTTTTTTTTTTTTGATTGTGTGTTTAAGTGATTGCGTCCACGTGCACTGTTTCTTTAAAAGCATTCAATTTTGTTTACACCAGGAAGAAGCAACTATGCACCATGGAATGAGAGTGTGTAGTATGTAGTATGTAGTAGTGTGTTTGTTAGGTTTCAAGGCTTGATTAAATTTGTTGTTTCCCATCAAATGTCGGTTGAATGCAGTCCAGTTTTAAGAGCTGATTTGTGGAAGAAACTCTGATAACCGTATTGTTAACAGGTTTATCAGGACTGTCTGACTTCATTATGAGCTTCTTTAGTTCAAATAGGAGATTTAACTCTTTGTTTCAAGTCTTAAATGTTTGACCCATTAGGCTGCGGTTAAGCACAGTGAGAAGCCCCAGGATTATTTGATTCACGTACTGCATTATGTTTCAGGAGTCAGTTAGGTTCAGTTAGTTGCTGGGTAGGAATTAGGTTAGCTGTTACGTTCAGTTTAGTAATTATTGTGCTTAATCTCCGGGTGTATTGTAAAGGCATTTCACTGCATATATGTATGAAGGTATGTATATGAATGTGACAAATAAACCTCTTGAAATTTGAAAAAGCAGAGAGGTAAGTTTCCCAATAGCAGAGCATCCAACAAGGCTGTGCGTTAAACAGCCTATTAAAATGAGGGGAACCAACATTTGTCCTGGGCTGGAAAAATAGCCAACCCATCCTTTAATTCTGAGTATTTTATTTCAATGTTGAGCATACCTTTAGAATGAAAGTGAGGATCTAATCAATAAAAAACCTTCAGATTCTTGCCACTCCATGGTACACAGTTGTCTATCCTCGGATCCAGTTCTGGTGAGATTACTATAGTTGAAAGAAATGGCATTATCTTTCAATCAATACATGGACTATGCTACGCCTTCTGTTTGTGGATGGCGGTGGAAGAAGAGAATAAAGCCTGTGGTGCTTTCCTCCTTCTTCCCTGGCCAAAAGGAAGGTTCTTGTGGAACTGGTAGTCCCACCCCTGGTTCTTAAATCCCCCTCCGACGGTCCATAAACCGGTCTGAATAACTCCATTCATAGAGCCCGGGGGACACCCAGAAACATGCATCACCATCACATGCACATTTTTGCTCATTGAATCTCAAACCCATTTGTCTAGGAGGAATTGTGAATTTCACGGTGCGACTTGGAGAAAACAAGACTTGCGAAAGTTACCATTTTGCCGGGCAGAAGCATTGCAGATTATACGTACCTCTGTTTTTTTGTTTTGTTTTGGGTTTTGTTGCCCCCCCCTGTTTATTTCCTCGCATCCATGCAAAAGGTTGGCCCGGAGATATGAGGTCATCAGCGTGAATGTATGCGATGCCGATGTACAGCACATTGCCTATTTGCAGCGTAGGAACATTCTCCACAAATCAGCTGACCCATGCCGCTAATCTCAAATAGACCTGAAAAAAGTCCACGGCAAGGGGGGGCGGGGGCAGAGTCTGAGACTTCCAATACATTGCGGGCCAGGCATTCCTAGGGATAGGCCTACAGTGTTTTATTCATAACCTCAATATATCAATATGTGGTGCAGCATGTTAGCTAATAAAGGCACACTTCTTCCAAAACATCCCAGAAACATCACATGAAAGTACAAAGAGCGGAATAGACCGAATATCTCCCCGGGTTCATAAATTCACAATCTGATGAGATGGGATCAAATAATAACAGATGGCGAAAAGATCATCAGAGCGCAATTAAAATAAGGGACATCAATCTTCACCGCGCCGTAAAAAATCCTGACATACTTTTCCTCTCCGACTATTATTGCGACGGAGACGACAGAAGGGGGCAGCGATCGAGGCATCCTTCAAAAACCCGGAGACGAAAGCGAACCATATGTACAGTAGGGCTGGAGAAGACGGGGACCTAAAATGGCGGGGACCGAGGGGCTGGCGTCTGGGGAGCAGGACATGGCATGGCGGCGCCACATCTGGATGCCCCGGTCTCTCACAGAGGTACCGGCGGGGTCCGGAGAGAGGCACGAAGCGGTGCCGCCGCTCTTCCCCTCTGCTGGGAATCGACGCTCTGTCGCTGCGGCCCCAGGGAGGGGAAATTCCGATCGGGGCCCAGAACAACCGATCCCTTTTATCTTCACTTCGGTCTGAAAGAGAAAACAACAAAACTGCGGCGGAACAAAGCGCGGACACAGGAAATGACCGCAAAATTATAACCGGAGTCAATCTCCACCTTATCAATGCACCGTGTGTTTTCCAGCAACTTTGCTTGCCGCCACAAAAAGATGGATGTGTGCGGATTCAATGGAGTCTGTGTTGTAGAGTTGAGTCTTCCTCAATGACCTCAATGAGCAAAGCACACCGCTCACATGGCAGTGACATCATTTCAGACTAGACTAGAAAACTAGACTAGAAATGCCATGAATGTCTTTTGATACATAGCAGTAGGATGGCGAATAGCGTAGCGTTTTAGAGTTTATTGCGCGGGGACGTATTTCTGTGTAAATGACTCTTTGCCGAAGCTTATCGTGAATTCCTCCCCGCTAACCAAACAGAAAGCTTAGCTCGAACATGGGGGAAATGAATGAAAGAAACGCATTAAATGGCCGTCGCTGATCTATTTTGACTCTTCCCGAAATGTTTACCCCGGCACTCGATACACGCGGTGGACGATTATCCGCTGTGAGGTTAATCCTGCGGTCGGACTTGGGTTCTCCTTGCCCGGTCCTTGTCCTTCGGAGAGCCAGCAATCAAGGTTTGTGGCTAGCGTTTCAAAGCTCCACAATTCATCATACATATGTTTTCCAAATCTTAAGCGACTATCCCTAGGATACACACACACTGGGCAACGCACTTTGCGCCCATATACATCGCAGGTCGAGCCTTCTCTAATCAAGAGGATGAGCTGTCCTTCACTTCAGTTCACCCAAAACTCATGGTAAAGGAATTACGCTGGTGCCCAGACGTAATGGAGTTAAACGGTCCGGGTGGAATAAACCATTATCATCCAAAGAAACGCACGCGCAGACTTCAGAGATTAGGTCGCCCCAAACCCCTTGCGCTGCTCGGCGGTGCCAGGACATCACAAAGCTAGTCTGATTTCAGACGCCATTTCTCCAAATGCGACTGCTCCCCGCCTGATTATCCAATAAGGCCTGGCAGCACAACGCCAGAGCGCCAGGGGCCCTCCTCCTCCTTTTCGGTCTTGACGGAGGGCCCCCCTATTCTCCCCGCAAAACCCCCAGCTGCGGACTGAAATTTGCCCGTCAGAAATAGCCTCTGAAAACACTGTAATAGCCTTATCGACAGAACACCCGCAGCTCCGGGTGCCGCAAACCAGAGACTGTGCCCTTCAAATGTTCGAAGTGTCTGCAGTTATTTAGATATGGTCCCAAATGCAACGCTCATGCCAAACCATTGGAAATTGGCAGTGTGTCTCAGAGATATTTGTGCGGAGGGTGGAGTGGGAGGAGGGTGGAGGGGGAGGGCTACATCAGCCAGTCAAAGCCGTGTGCAGATATCTCTGCTTGTTTTACCGACCAAATACAACATTTTATAATTCCAGTCCCCTTCCATTGAAAAGATAACATCGTGACTCGTTCCCATTGGCTAAACCGACAACACACCACCAACAAAGCCCGAGCCCTGAAAAAGCGTCTCTTTAGACATGGACGCATCATCAATTTTCATCAACAATTAAATCAAAGCGAGGAGCCGCAACAATCAGCCGCTCATCAAGGAGCCATCTCCTTTTGTTGTGTGCGTTGGGGGCTCCATTACCTTGAATGCATTTCAGATGGGAAGGAAATAAAGGCGTCGACACATAGCCCGGTCAGCTTTTGGACAGACAGGAAGTCTCAGGTTGATGATCCACAGTGAATAACAGCAGGGCGGGGCAGGGGGGTTGGGGGGGGGGGGACTTAACTATTGCAGGGGGTTTATCAGGAGGGAAAATTAAGTATTATCAGCCACATGGTCCTCCGCAGTCATGATTCCTTAATGAACAGGTCTGTAGTGGAAAACGACTGATAAGGATCTTGATAAGTGGGATCGATTGAAGGGTTAGAATGGTCGTCGTGGCTCCAAAGGGCAGAGGCTCTTCGCTCTTAGTGTGAAAATAAGATAATAATAAACAGTAAACCAAAAAATTACGAAATTAACACAATATTAATGAAAAACAAGAAAAAGATGGCAACATACAATGAACCTCAAAAATAGAAATGAACTAATTTATGTAACGGAAGAAAATAATAGTCCTGTCATGGTTTTCCTTTTCATTGTTTAAAGGGCACCTATTTATTATGCTTTTCCTCGTTTTTTGTCATGTTATGTTACAATGTGTTATGTTCATATTAGACGTGGGCAAAGTGTCAAATAATGAGGTAAGCAAATGACAAAGTGATCTCTGTGAACAAAATGCTCTGAACGCTCAGTTTTTTACATTACATTTAGCAGACGCTTTTATCCAAAGCGACTTACAATTGTTCAAAGACCGACGGACGCAGCCATCAGGAGCAATTAGGGGTTAAGTGTCTTGCTCAAGGACACTACAGCATGCTAGCAGGAGGAGCCTGGGATCGAACCAGCAACCTTTGGATCACTAGACCACCAGCTCTACCTCCTGAGCTACCATCCCCCCAGTTTTTCAAAAGTTTTTCTAGTCTCTACGCGAGCTGACGTCAGCTCGTCACAGAAATCATCGTATGGTCACAGGAGCACGGCAACGAAAGTCAGAACAAACTTTGAAATGAGGCCTCGTAGAACTAAAATGAAAGAAGATTCAGCAACTGGATTGCCTATTTCTTGCTCAAAAACAGATTTGGGTGGTCTGATAAGGTGAAATCAGTGAAAGTTTATGGACTTAATACAACAAAACCCGTAAGCGATGCTCAAACCTCATTGGCTCAAAGAACTGAGGGGCAAGTGTCCTGATTCAGGATGGTTTAGAGGCATGTTAGAATGGCTAGAATGTATAATCTGAGCGGTATCTTCAGCAAAAAACTTTAAAAACATGTTTTGGGGAACTCAGAGACCTATATTAACTTGTTGAAAAGGAGAAATAGCATAATAGGTCCCCTTTAAAATAAATCTGATTTTTTTTTTTAAACAACTTACCATAGGGGGGTGGAAGCATGTGGCGCCATCAGGTTGTCTGACACAATGAGCTCCCCAAGCTAATCATCATCAATATGT
Source organism: Zeus faber (assembly GCF_960531495.2). NCBI lineage: Eukaryota > Metazoa > Chordata > Actinopteri > Zeiformes > Zeidae > Zeus > Zeus faber. The sequence goes on from NC_137210.1 coordinate 7,586,325, forward strand.
GATAATCTTCATTTCCACCTCCCGTTGAAAATATGAATGGAACATCAATTTTTGAGAAAACGCCTGGAACATTCAAGGTTTTACCGCGTCTCTCTGGCCAGGGGACAGCGAATGAACGCACTCATCACACATTGAACTGTTTATTAGTCTTTGGCAGAGCGAACAAACCTGTCGCCAATAAAACACAGGAGAGATAATTTCTAATGATTAGGAGTATAGCTCATCTTTTGATAAAACGTCTTTCACAGCCAGACACTATGGAAAATGAACAGCCACTCAAAATACCTTCTCAAGTCAAGTGTGCAATTTAACATGCTCATTTTACGGGTTTGGGAGCATTTATTTATTTATTTTTTTGCTTGCAAATTATTAATGATAACCCAATTTCTGGACGTAACGTGAGGCCCCTCGGCATTATACTGTATATGCCAGAATGTTATCTTTAACACGGGTTCTTATTTTGGTTCTAAAAATACGAACACTAAGATTGGCTCTCAATTTGTTGGGGTATTTTTTTTTCCTTATGCTTCTCGCTAGCCCAAGGCGGTGATTATGTGTGTCCGAATAATTCAGGACGTGGTATTTTTGATTAATATTCGGTGTCAAAACTGTTTCCTCTTCCATTTCAGGGAGGTTTGATATGGGAACGGGATCTGCGGGGTGAGAGTCATTGTTCTCCCGGTTCCTCGGCCCACTGTGCGAGCCCGGTGCCGCGGCCAAGTCCTCACACACACACACACACACACACGCCCGGCTGAAGACTTTGACAGGCTAAATAGTTGTCAAACGCATGAAATACACAATTGGGATTATGTGAAAGTTTCCACCCTTGTGTTCTAGTGGAAAGCTGTCATGATCTTATGTCATACGTACTTTCAATATGTATTTATATAAGTGGATGGATGGATGGATGGATGGATAGATAGATAGATAGATAGATAGATAGATAGATAGATAGATAGATAGATAGATAGATAGATAGATAGATAGATAGATAGATAGATAGATAGACAGACACAATACACAAACACAATAAAATAATCAATAAACAATACAAATTCTAAGCAATGGATTAATATTATTATCATTAGTATAATCATTTTGATGGTGTATTCTCGTGTTTCACCAGCAGGGGCACAAGCCGGACGTAAAGGTGCCGTTGCCAAGTGACCGGGCTCCGACGCCACAACCCTCTTTCCACCCACTGGCCTTCTCACTCTCACTCCACTCCACTCCATTCCACTCCGTTCCGCAGCCAAGCTTAAAACAGCGCACCCGCAGGGCCCCCCGAAAAACAAGTTCAACTTTTAAATTATTCACTTTCATCAGCGCTTCCTGCCTCGCAAGTCCAAGCACCGAGGGGAACCTTTTGCTTTGGGTTCGGGTTTTTCTTCTCCCGCCTTTGCTCTTTTTTCGGAAACTCTTTTCGCATCCTCGTGTAAAACCTGCTTTGATGGGGTCCCCCGACTCAATGCAAGCTTTGTTTGCTTTGGCCGCCATTCCATCCATTCTGACGGGTCTTTAGCGAGTCGGGGGGTGTGGGGGAGGATGGTGGGGGGCAAAACTGACCTGGTGTCCATTTAATACGCAAGAAAAGCTTTTGGCCGGAGCCGGAGACACCATGCGAGGTCATTATCGCCAAATTGGCTCCGACACCCGTCCAGCGTCCACTCCAGTGGGCGGGACTGGCACCGCACCAAAAAGATCCTGTGACATCAAAACCCATGAATTAATACTCCAAGGATGTAAAAGAAAAACCCACAGCTATTAAAATGGTTATTAATGCCTTGAGTAGCGGTTACGTTAACAATGAACCGCAAATTTGAAGTAGTAGTTGAAGAAAAAAAAAATGCTAAATAAATGATGAATGTATTTAGATATTTGGAAATTAAAAAAATTACATTTGATCAAAGCTAAATAATACATGAAAAATTGGCAATTCATTTGTCATTAATTTAATATTTAATACAATTAATAATAAACAAGAACAAGAACAAGAAAATAAACTAAAAATAAAAAGAAACAAAAAATATCAACCAAAAATCATTTGGCAATGAACAGTAAAATGCATAAGAAACAATCAAACAGAATCACAAAATATAATATATTAAAAAAATATATAAAAACAAATAGAAAGAAATTGCCAAATTAACAAATAACCAAAACATACAGAACCAAAGCCAAATATATTCAAAGAATATCTAAAATATACTATTGTGATTCTATGCACAGTTCAAATAACATAACTCATATAAATCAAATAAACAATACAAAATAGAAAATAACGCTTGATAAAAGCAACAGCCACACAAGACACTAAGGCAGGAAAAAAACTCCAAAAAGAAACTCATCAGCGCATAGCAGGTAATCTCATCAAAGTTTTCTCAAAAGGTTTGTTCCGCTACAGGAAATGGCATTATCACTTATCGTCCACCTTTATTCTCCAAGGTCCAATCAAAGGGAAAAAAGGGGCGCCAATTACTGACAAAACCCCCTTTTTAAGTGTCCGATGCGATAGCACGCACCATCCAATCCAGCCCAGCCCTGGAAGCAATCTCCCTTCAACTCTTGGAGATGTAGATACAGACCCCCACCAAGGTCACTCCTTTGTTTCAGGAATGGCGATGGTGATAACCTATTGAGGGGGCGGGGGTGTGAGAGACTCTAATTACAGCGTCTGGCTAATAGAGGACTCCTTTATCGCTGACCTCGCCGCCCCCCCTGGCCCGTGGCCTCAGAATGGCCGCCACGGCATCGGCACGCATCAGGAATACGATTGTCCTCCACCGGCCGCCATGTGTCACCTCCTCCTCATTAGAGTGACGGCCATGTCACTCTTTCTTTTCACGGCCGAGAGGAAGGGGGCGGGGGGGGCATCGGCGGCTAGTTTGGACCGATCCGGCGATTCCCGTCTCCTTTCATCCAGCCGGAGCATTGAATGCCCTACGCACAGGTAATTATATCGTCATTATGGCCGTTATCTAATCTGGGTGTGTTTTTCGGACAGTCGCCTGAATGGCGGGCGGGTGGTGGGCAGAGACAAAAATCTATTTCCTGTGTTTTGGCCGGTAATGAAGAGACGGAACGGTCGGGCGGCTCAAAGTGGGAAAACTTCACGTCGGGAGAAAATCGAAACTCTGTCGCGCGCCCCCCTCGCCGCTCCTCCCGTCGTCGGCGGCGGCATCATCATCATCATCATCATCATCATCATCATCATCATCATCGCTGAAGTCGCTTCATCAGCGTAGCCTTTGTTGCAGAGGCATATCCGTTTGATACGACCGCACAAAGAAGGCTAAGAGCAGTGTTTGCCAACCTTTTTTATTCAAAGGCTTTTCACGATGAAAGCACACCACTATCCATTTAACCACTAAAAACGTCTGAAATATGGATAGCTGTGCTTCATTCATCATTATACTACTACTACTAACACTACACTACTACTGATAGTGAGGCAAGATTCTCAAACGATTATTTCATAGCGAACAAATCTTTGAAATGACTCGGGGGGGTCAGGAGCCACAAAAGAGTGCATCTTTGACTCACAAACTGTAAATAATTGCTGAGGACTAAATTGAAGTCCAAGGCGTTTGCCGTAATTTATAGCGAGCGTGACTAATTTACTCCTTGCATTTCACCAAAATATATCATTTTGACAGAATTAAATGATTCTTGTGAGAATTGCATTCACAACTCGGAGCCGAACCGACTCTTCTGACTCTCCCTCATTGTTCGGGAAGTCCTTCCTTCCTTCCACTCCAACGAACCAGTCGGAAAATCGAACGTCTGTTTTTACTGAGCAACGCGCCAAGAACCGAATCTCCGAAAAAAATGTGTCGAAGCTTTCACCTCTATGACTAGTCCACGCTTTCAGAGTCAGACTTTCAGAGTCAAATTACTTGAGATCAACGAGGGCAGCCGTGCAATTTTGATCTTGCAACACGAGAGCTTATTTTTGGTTGAGTTTGAAACATTTGGTGCGGTCTCGTGGCCCGGCAGTAGAAAAACACTGTCATAGAAGGGATTCTTCAAGGAACAAGTGGTTCGAAAGATGAAGCCGGGTGCCTCAAACGTTGCCCATGAGGCAACATTAAAGTGAAGGGCATTTTGCTACACATAATCACTTATTTTCAGTGTCTGATATGCACATGACTTTTTATTCCCACATAAGAATAACAACCTCGCCCCTCAGGGATAAAATACCATAATATATAATTTATGGTGAATCTCATGACAGCGATAGCAACTTTGTGATGCATTGAAATATACAGTTGTTCCATCTGTTTGCTACATATTTAGATAACAAAAAGTAACTCTATCACACGTGGATGTACACCAGCCAAAACATTAAAACCACAGGTGAAGTGAATAATATTGATCATCATGTTCCAATGGCACCTGTCAAGAGGTGGGATATATCAGGCAGCAAGCGAACAGTCAGTTCTTGAAGTTGATGTGTTGGAAGCAGGAAAAATGGACGAGCGTAAGGATCTGAGCCACTTTGACAAGGACCAAATAGTGATGGCTAGACGACTGGGTCAGAGCACCACCGAAACAACAGGTCTTGTGGGGTGTTCCCGGTATGCAGTGCTTAGTACCAACCAAAAGTGGCTCAAGGAAGCACGACTGGTGAACCGGCAACAGGGTTCATTGATGTGTGTGGAGAGCGAGGTCCAGTCCGTCTGCCAACAGAAGAGCTACTGTAACACAGATTGCTGAAAAGGTTAATGCTGCTATGATAGAAAGGTGTCAGAACACACAGTGCATCACAGCTTGCTGCGGATGGGGCTGCGTAGCCGCTGAGCATGCTGACCCCTGTCAACTGCTGAAAGCTCCTACAATGGGCACATGAGCATCAGAACTGGACCATGGAGCAATAGAAGAAGGTGGCCTGGTCTGATGAATCACCTTTACTTCTACATCATGTGGATGGCCGGGGTTAGGGTCAGATCTGATCGAGCATCTGTGGGATGTGCTGGAACAACAAGCCTGATTCATGGGGGCCCCACCTCACAACTTACAGGACTTGAAGGATCTGCTGCTAATGTCTTGGTGCCAGATACCACAGGACACCTTCAGAGGTCTTGTGGAGTCCATGCCATGACGGGTCAGAGCTGTTTTGGCGACACGAGGGGAAGCTACACAATATTAGTGGTTTTTATAGGTGGTTTTAATGTTGCGGCTGATCAGTGTATATATGAAAGGTCAGGAGTTCAGGTTGACGAGAATTCATTTTTTTTAGTTTGAATGCATCAAAATGCAGAAACATGCAATATCTAGGTCGCCAGATTGTCATATCCGTTGTACCTCAAAATCACATGTTCGGAAAGAGATTTCTGGCATTTTACCACGGAGGCATTTTTTTGTTGTCGATTTTTTGTTTTTGCTACATCATTGCAAATGACGGTGGGCAAACATTTTGGACCAGACAAGGGGCCACAAGGGGTCAGTTTAACTCCGACAGCTCAGTATTGTATAGTACAGTACAGTATACTTGAAAATTATCTTTATTAATTTTTACCTTCTTTGAGTTTGGCATCTGGGCTCTACCGCTCATCACTCCTGCCAAGGTGTACAGCAAACAGAGGTTTACTTAATGGGCTAGAAATATAGTGAGTGAATAGAAGAGTCGAGCCCAACATGTGGATGCAGGGGTGGTGGAGAGAGCGCAGCAACTAGTGATGTAACGGAACGGAGGTGATTCGTGATCCGTACGCATCCCCCCCCCCCACGGTCCGGCCCGCATGTGAACCGCAGATCAATTGCAAAATGTAACCATCATCGTGAAATACAGTTTTACTGCCGCTGTAACTTTTTAAAGTGATAATAATAATTAAATAAATCTCAATGCAGAGTTGCACTGAAGAGACAAGACAGAAGCGTTCTGTTTTACTCTGAAGTGCAATGATTGGTTTACGCTACGTCACGCTATGTTGCAGCTACTTTACGACACGTCGCGAAGCAATGTTGCCGCCGGTCAAGATCTGTTAGTAAACAACATACCAACAATGTGTACTGAGAGATGGAGACTTTCTTTAAAATCAAAAATAACTTGTTTAATTGTGAAACCATTTCCATTAAATTGAGTTTGTTATAAACGTGAGAAATTGAACGTGATACTGGAATTTAATTCAGCTACTGGGGGCAGATCTAATCCTATTTGATTCATTCACCGTGATTGAAGGAAGAAGGTCTCATGTGTGCCTCATATTGCACTTTTATTTAAGAATTGAATATTGAATATTTTATATATTTTAAGATTTTATTTAAACATTGGACATCTTGAATGATGTTTTCATTTAAGGCCATGGGCAAAACTTCCTGCTTTAAGTCTTTTACAGAATAAAAGTAAAGTTATATTTGTCTCGTGCTAATATATATATTAATATATATATAAACTGTATATATTCTATATATATAGTATATATATATATATATACATACAGTAAAGTGCAGCTAATTAATTTCCACTTCCATTGCCTTGTTTTAACCATCCAAGTAGAGTTTATTTTCACGCAAAATGTAAAAAATGTATATTTCCATTGCCCTACATTTGAACTCATTTGAACATATTTAAAAGCATGAAGATACAACCAGCCTTTTCACTTCATGATTTCATATTTCCTCCTAAACATACAGTATATTTTCTGTAATGCTCATAATTTATCAATGTGGTTGTAACACACGTGACCATCCAGGTGGTAAGAAAATGGAAGGAGACAGCCTCCGTCCTGCCTATAAGCGCCGAACATATATTCCGCAGCGATCTAATTATATATATGTATAATAACATGAAAGGCCGGCACTAATTGTGGCGACTATCCCCGCGATGAACCGAGAGAGCCGAGTACGTTCGGGGAGCGGGCTAATTTGCGAGTAAAAATTCCATTTTATGCATGCGAACGAGCCTCTCGCCGCCGTGTTTATTAATATTTAACTTGACCGTTCTCCCGGGAAACCTCCTTGATCCGTTTCATTCAGAGCGTACGACTCTTGGCTCGGCTTCTCCATTGTAGCCGCGTCGGCTGGGGCGAGCGTGACACGTTTGAGCGAGACGCCAGGAACACTTTTGTCAAATAAAACTGCCGAAATGTTTATTAAAGCGGGCGAGAGCGTGCGCGGCGGCGTACACAGCGTTTCATCAGAGCGAACAAAACCCAGTAAGCTGTCAGAGACCAGATGTTAGAAAACCCCGCTCTCCATCTGTAAGGCTTCTTCGTTTTCTTTTTTTTGGGTTTTTTTTTTTCCCCTTCACCGTTTTATCCGTAGAGCAGATCAAAGCGGTTCCTCTCTCCCGTTCCCTCTTGTGTGTTTTTATGCAAACAACGTTGATTATTCATCCCCGCGATTGGTCTGTGGGTTTAATTAGACTGTGGTGGAACTGTAAGATGTAAGAAGAGAAATCTGCCGTATCTCGCGTCTGCTGTCCAGTTTGGATATTGCAACGCCTCTTTTAGCATCGATGGATGCAGTAGATTGGTCCAAAAGACGCTGGGTTTGCTGTTGCAGAAGATAGAGCCGTTGGTTTCATTGCAAATTTCAGTAGTTTGTTTCAGTAGTAGAAAGTAAAGAAAATGAAGAAACCTTTCACCCTCAAAAAACAATAAAATAATAATGATAATGTAAAAAATTAAAAAATAATAAAAATATTGTTATTATTATTATTATTATTATTAGTATTATCAATAATAATACTAATAATAATAATACTAATAATAATAATATAAAATAATCCTACTATAAATATATACCATATACATAAATAAGTAAATATATCATTTAAAAATTTATAAAAATAAAAATAAATGAATAAATAGATAGATAAATGTAAAAAAAAAAACTACATTCAGCAACCTATCTATAAATACATAAATAATTCAACAATTAAGTAACTTAATGAATCTAAAAAACATAATAATAAATAAAAATATATACATTTAGAAGAATGAATACATAAATAAATACAAATAATTAAACATAAATGTATCTAAAAAATAAATACATTAAATAAAATAAAATAAGCAACAATCTATTGCAACTCTATTTCAAATATTTGCATCATGTGACCCTCCCTGCCAGTATACTGTTTATTTCTGGTTTACTGGTTATTAACCTGAAAGGCCACAAATTGCCCATGCTGCAGCTGCAGCAATACTTTCTACTGTCTTCTACAGTGACGTTGGATTAGTGGCTTTCTCACATTCTAAATTGTTTAGAATTTTCGGGGTGTAAACCGCACTCCATCACCACCATCGCCCATTTCCACACACACACACACACACGCACACGTAGAATTTGGCTGGAAAAGCGAGCAGGCCGTGCACAATCAAGCATCGTTTGGCTCGTCGCTTTCGGAGCTGGAGAACACGTTTCTAAAATATGCCCAAAGTGTAAGCACATGCATGAGAATGTTGTTTTAGGAAGATTTTTTATTTTCTTTTTTTGGGATGAAAAGACAGGAATTTTAATTTTCACGGTCAACATTCACACTGTCGGAAGGAACACCATCGCAATTTGTTCGAGAGACTGAGGGAAGGAAAAGAAAAAGGAATGACAGCGGAGCGACAACACTGAAAACTCAATTATTGTTTTGGGGTGGAAGACAATTTATTCTTCACAAACAACACTCTCTCTCTCCACTTTGTTTGTGTATATTTTGCAAGAACGGCAAAATGTTTCCCCTCTCCACGTCTGGGAAAAAAACACGCAAAGGTAATGTTCCATAGCAACCTGGGAAGCGGCCCCTCCGCTTCTTTATTTCACACCGCAGTGCCGTCTTTTTTAAATTTTTCATCTTTCATACGGTGTTTCCCAACCTTCTGGCACGGCACACTTTTTCATAAAGAAATAATCCTACGCTCCACCCCTCTTCTTTTAACCGCTGAAAAGCTCTGAAACATGTTGTGCTTGTCGTTATGGCCTGCTCATATTTAGCGATGCGAGTCACTCAAACGATCCGTTCGTCGCAAACAACTTGTTTCAAGGACTCAGGACTTGGGAGTCGCAAAACACTGAACCGTGGACTCACAATCTGAAAACAATCACTCAGGTCTTAATGAAAGTCCAGGGCAAGTAAAAAGACAGAATGAAACGATTCCTGTGAAGAATTCAATTTAGACTCTCGTTCATCGCTCGCCGGACGTCCTCCCTCCCTCCCCCTCCCTCACTTAACTGAACGAACGGATGGCGCGAGTCACGCGCCGCCTCCCCTTTCACTCAGCGACTCGTCAAGAACCGAATCCCAAAAAAGGAGTCAAAACCATTCATCACGACGATCAGTCGTCACTTTGTAGAGCGAAACTTGTTCCGATGAACGCCGGAGTTCTGGCCGGAACCGATGAGCGGTATGAGCGCAGCCTTGCAGTTTTGATCTTGCAACACAAGAGCGATTATGAAGCGAAGCTCATTTATTGAACAATAATTGAAAAAAAAAAAACATCAGCAATTAAACACCATAATAACGTCACGATAACTTTACGTCCCCACGGACGTAAAAGTTGACACTTTTCCGTGTGTTTACTTTAATAGGCCTACCTGAGAGAGAGAGAGAGAGACTCTGACATCCATTTGTTTTGGGTGAAAAGCTCGAAGAGGCATCTGACATCTGAGTCTCTCTGTCTCTCTCTGTCCGATGGGGTGGGGCAGACGGGCCGCCGGTGCTTAGCCGGGCTTCAATTACATCAAAGAGGACGAGCCGGAGTCATATGAAATCCGCCCGAACACCCCTCCCGCCCATAGCAGCTTTTGGTTGACATTGAAAAATGCGGCTGAAAGAGAAATACTCCGAGTCCATCAACCGATGGCTCAAAACAGCCCCCCACCCCACCCCCGAAAACGAAAACAGCTCATTTGAGGACGGAGCGCAGAGCTGTGAAATAATGGCTTTAAAAGCGTTGTGATGTGGCCCGGCGGAGGGCGGATTCAGCCACCCTCGCGACGACGACGACGAGGAAGAAGAGGAGGAGGAAGAGGAGGAGGGGAGGCTCTACAAAGGAATTTACTCGGGGAAAAAAAAAAACTCCCCGTGGCCAATTTTGTTGGCAGGGACCACGGCGGTCCCATGACGCACTATTATTTGTGACCACCGCACCGCCGACTTCAGAGGGGAAGCCGAACGGTTGGAGCCGGCACGGACGAAAATATCTAAATTGAAAAGAAAAAGAAAAAAAGAAGAAGAAAAAACAAAACAAACAAGCTTGTTAAATCTGTTCGGGACCGTTCCCTGTTCCCGAGGATTATAAAAAAACCTCGTCCGGCCCCCGTGTCTCAGTGTCGTCTTTGTCGGACGGCCCCGCCCCCGCGCCTTTTTTTTTGTATTCTGTAACGCAACTGAATCAGAGGAAAAAAAGAGGCTTTCTTGCCGCCAATAAAAAAAAAGTGGAGTTCCTAGGAGGCCTCGGGTGAGGGACCGACCCCCGAGCGGCGTGGTGGCGTTGTGATGTTTAAAGAGCAGATTGGGTCTCTGAAGCCGTAGTTTTTTAGTGTCTTAGTGTCTTAGTGTCTTAGTGTCTTTAGTGTGTGTGTGTGTGTGTGTGTGTGTGTGTGTGTGTGTGTGTGTGCGTGCGTGTGTGTTCTACAAAGAGCGACTCTTTGTTATTTTTCCCCGAGTACTTTCCCGCCCTGTTGCAAAGTGTTCCCACAAAAAAGCTGCAAGTGCAAGTGGACAACTTCTACAATACAAATAAGTATGATTTACAGAAAATGTCCTGTAAAACATTCACTCACATTCGTATTCACAGTTCGGTATTAGTTAGAGGATACTTTAGAGGATACTTTCTCCATTTTGTTTTCCATTTTGTTATTTACTTATTTATCTATTTTCTGTATTTTCTTTTTATTTCTAAATATACATTTTTTATTATGTATTTTTTTATGAATCTATTCAATTCTATTTGTATTTTTTTATCAAATTTATATATTATTATTATTATTATTATTATTATTATTATTTATTTGTATTGTTTTTAAAGGGCAGAGGTTTTCAAATTTTACCTTTCCACTGCCAAGGAATAGTTTTTAATTATTCATTAGAAATTTTGCAATGAAACCAATGTCTTCTGCAACAGGAACAGGAAGTGTCCTTTGCACCAATTTTTATTTATTTTATTAAATGTAATATATAAATTAAAGCGACATTATGAAATGAATCTAAATACATCTAACCTAAAACAATAATAATAATAATAATAATAATAATAATAATAATAATAATAATAAAGAAAAAATAATAATAATAATGAATTTGATAATTGGTTATTTGTATGGTGCTTTTCACAATAGACACAAAATCACATGGACTAAAACAATGCTGAAAACAAACAGTTGAGAACGTAGTAGTTGTGACTCATGACATAAAAAGCCGTTTAAGAAAGAAGACATTTGAGCAATACTCCTATGGACTCTGTGTAAAGCTGTGTAACAGCCTAAGGACAACATAAGGAGAATCATATAGCGCCGCCTAAGCCTTTCCACCGCCGCCTGTGAGAACTCCAGGTAGCTCCGCTCTGCGGTCAGAGGCTTTTATTACCAGCTTACGACCTGGAAGCGGCTCAAGTCGAGGGAACCGCCGTGCGGCTCCCAGCCCTAACCCCAAACTGCGCGCCAGTTAAATAGCTGGATAATCACCTGGCCGCGAAGAGGGGAGGCGGGGGAAGGTGCATACTCCTCTTTTTGTTTCATTCCTGACCAAATTGTCACACGTTGAGAGCCCTTAAGTGTCGCTTTAAACGCCACTGGCTGGCGGTTTCGACGGACGACGTGGCTTAATCTGTGCCTTCGCACATCGTAGTGGAAGCGCAGAACAGAGAGCTGCGGCCCCGCGGAATAACGCAGCGTTCTTACTTTTCCACTCATAAATAATATACAGTACGCAGTTTAACGGTGTCGTGAGTCATGGGTGCAGCGGTATTGTCTGTGAGAACGCCGTGCGTGACCGTTCTGGCAGCGTCGGCGTGAGTGCTAACCTCAATGAGGTCACACTGTGCAGCCAGTTATTCCAGCTATTTCCATGCCAGATTAAATAGACGCTGTGTGTGTGTGCGTGTGTGTGTGTGTGTGTGTGTGTGTGTGTGTGTGTGTGTGTGTGTGTGTGTGTGTGTGTGTCTGTGTGTGTGTGTGTGTGTGTGTGTGTGTGGTTACAGGGCTACACACCTGAATACACTCCTACATTACTAGGAGATTGGGATCGTCAGGACATCGAGTGTCCTCATACTGCAAAAGAGGCTTAAATAGTGTTATAAAATCTTTCGATGGTTTATCTTGATTTACTTGCATGATTCAAAAAATGTGTAGTGCTTTTATGAGTCATATTTAGTACACGTTCCCAACTAGCTTTTAAAGGTTTTTCTTGATGACTGTAGGACATTCACTCATAATCTGAAGGGGCTTTAATGCTGTTTGAAAAATTTAAGATGTTTTATATGCATCTCCTGTTGGTTCAAAAATGTCACAGTGCTGTTTTAAGCCTGCATCATTCCAACACATTAAGGGTTTTCTAGATGGCCCCATAAACCACCTTTACCTCTTTCTGTGTGTGTGTGTGTGTGTGTGTGTGTGTGTGTGTGTGTGTGTGTGTGTGTGTGTGTGTGTGTGTGTGTGTGTGTGTGTGTGTGTGTGTGTGTGCGCCGTCTTCAATGATCTAACTCAGATTTCGCATGATTAAAGAAGGTCTTCCCTGTTAAATAAAGGCAGATTATTTAACAAAATAACACAGATAGTCGAGTACAGTCGTGGTTAATTTGGACTACGTCATAAAAAAACAAAAACGGCTTCATTTGTTTTAGCATTAGCCTTTGCTTTGCATTTCAGCGATTCAAAAGAGGCAGCCGAAATAAAAATGTGTCAGAAGGTTCCACAAGGATCTATTTTCACAATTAGCTCAATTCTGAACGCTGATTTTAAATGTCATTCATGCAGATCTTACAATTCCTTACATGTAATGTTCTATTCGACTTAAAAAAAAAAGTCACTTTCATTGCACCACAGGGTTTGTTTCACCCTCTGACTCGCACATGCGAGCCGATCAGGCAGGCCGAGCACATCTGGTACCTACACCGGTAGCAGGGGTCCCACCCCGTAACCTAGCTGTACATTATATCTGTGCTCATAACAAAGACTGTTATTGAAACCTGACCGATAAGGTTCACATTTGTCCAGTAGAATAAATCCTTTTTTGACAGTGGCGTAAAAGTGCAACTGAACTCAAACTGTAGAGGTGTATATCAAAAGTTACATAATGATGCTTTCAATTACTTTTTTAGAGCCGATAAGGTCCTTTGGAATGCAGCTATTTGGATGATATCGGTCTTAAATGGATAGTTTTAATATAATATTAAAAATATAAGCATCAATATTAAGCTTCAGACTTTTGACTCATTGTAAGAAGTGTTATGCTCTCTTCCCCTTCTCTCTTTTTGAGGAGGTCTTTCATTCTCCTTTCTTTCTTTCTTTTTTTTTTTTTAACTTTCTGTAAAAGGGACAAGCCCTGCTGGCCCAGGTACATCTCTTCATTTTTGTCCAGTCCCTTTTGGCCTGTCCCATTGCAGTATATTTTTGTTGGTGGTAGTTTTGTCTTGTCTTTGCACTTTCTTTTACACTGAATTAAATGAATCAGCTGTACATTAAAAAATTGCCTAAATTTGGCCACCTATGTTTTTTGGGGGATTTCTCGGCTCAAAAGTAATGGTTTAAAGTGTACATTCATGTTGATAAAACCCACAACATATCTTGGTTTGGCAATTTTTCGTGGTTTTAACGTTGATCCAAGTTTTCTGTTTACTTAGAATTGGGTTTAGTGTGTGTCAACCAGCCTCAAGATTTAACCCCAATGCAATACCAAAATCCCCAGATCACACTCAGCGGTCCAAAATTCCGCAAGTCTTGTTACTTCTACTCAATAACAGATTTTCTAAGACACCACCTCTCCACCTCTGGTGATGACGATTTGAAACCCAATCTGGAGATTTAGGGAGGAAATGACGACGGAAAGTGAGTGCTCGTGAAGGTTGTCCCGGGCCAGACCGTGATGGGGAAACCACCGAGACACCTCACCCAACAAGGGCTGCTCCCAATGTGAGCTCGTCCTTCCCTGGCTCCGTCAGCCTCCCGGGAGATGAGCCAATGGTCGCCCAAGGCCAAGTTGCGTGACGGAAAGAAGAGGAAGAAGAAGAAGAAGAAGAAGAAGAAGAAGAAGGAGAAGAAGAAGAAGAAGAAGAAGAAGGAGAAGAAGAAGGAGAAGGACCTTTCTGGTGTGTCAACCTTCGATCGGGCAGATCATGTTCTTGAGGAGCGCTGCGCGACGGTGTTGTCTCGTAGGGCGTCGTGCAAGCCTCAGCTTTTCTCAGGTTTCGAGCATCTTTATTTATCTATTTATTGGTTTGGTTTTTTATATTTCTACTTAAAGTCATAGGTGATGTAACATCCCAGAGGGTTGGATTGTGACACGCCGCTGTGATGGAGTGCATGGAAAGTGAGCCGTGCGTAGGTGTGGCATTGGATCCATCACATCTCCATGAGTCAGGCTCGGAGTGAGTTATAGAGTTATAGGTGTAGGGCGAGTTCCACTGACGAACAAATATGAAAAAAAAAAAAAATCCCCCATCGTGTCATAACGCCCGTCACATTGTGAAGCTCTCGACAGGTTTTTGGGCCGCGCAAGGGTTTTCTCTGCCATGAGGTGGTGACTGATTTGCCGTCAGGTCAGGCCGTGCATGTTATATTTTCAGACGCGCGCATCGCGAACAAAGAAAAAAAACACGGAAAATTCCCAGTCTTCACTTTGTTTTCGGGTGATCTTGTGCCCCTGGTGTTCCGCCGGAATTATTTAAATAATATTTCAAATGTATGTCTATATTATAGACATACATATGTATGTAATAAAACATATATAATACATATCTTTATACAGTATATGCATCCGATCAGCCACAACATTAAAACCACTGACAGGTGAAGTGAATAACATTGCTCATCTTGTTCCAATGGCACCTGTCAAGGGGTGGGATATATTAGGCAGCAAGTGAACAGTCAGTTGTTAAAGTTGATGTGTTAGAAGCAGGAAAAATGGGCAAGAGTAAGGATCTGAGTGACTTTGTGAGTCACTGGGTCAGAGCATCTCCAAAACGGCAGGTCTTGTGGGGAGGTACCGGTATGCAGTGGTTCGTATCTACCAAAAGTGGTCCAAGGAAGGACAACCAGTGAACCGGCAACAGAGTCATGGGCGCCCATGGCTCATTGATACATGCGGGGAGGGAAGTCTGGCCCATCTAGTCCGATCCCACGGAAGAGCTCCTGCAGCACACATTGCTGAAAAAGTTAATGCTGCTATGGTAGAAAGGTGTCAGAACACACAGTGCATTGCAGCTTGTTGCGTATGGGGCTGTGCAGCCACAGACCGAGTGCACATGCTGACCCCTTTCCACCGCCAAAAGAACCTACACTGGGCATGTGAGTGTCAGAACTGGATCATGGAGCAATGGAAGAAGGTGGCCTGGTCTGATTAATCACGTTTTCTTCCACATCATGTGGATGGTCAGGGTTAGGGTCCGATCAGATCGAGCATCTGTGGGATGTGCTGAAACAACAAGCCTGATCCATGGGGGCCCCACCTCACAACTTACAGGACTTGAAGGATCTGCTGCTAACGTCTTGGTGCCAGATACCACAGGACACCTTCAGAGGTCTTGTGGAGTCCATGCCATGACGGGTCCGAGCTGTTTCGGCGGCACAAGGGGGAGCTAGGAAGAAAATAAGAAAAGGGGTTACAACATCACATACATCAGCAGTGAAAGGTTTGCCCAGGGCCTGGCTCCCCTCAACACCACTCACCAATCTATGGGGAGATCATGACGATAGCAATACACACATTTCAATAAACACATTTCTGTAATGTACGACACCTGGCAATGTGTCACCGCTGTAAAAGAAAAACTATTTCTGCTGAAGTGAAATCCACTGTGATACTGTATGCGTCACATGTAGAAAGGGCTTCCACGTGCTGGCGGAGACATAATTAAGAGGTAGTAGCTCTTCTCTCCAAAGATTAGTCCCAATTTGACGTTTCAAATCCACTCTACATCATAAGCGCTTCCCGAAATTAAGGATTCATTTGATCCATTCGCAGCCGCTACCTTTACTAGCGTTTTGAGAAATATAAAAGGTCTTCTCGTAATTACGCGAAAAATGTAGTGTTTGTGCGCCGACTGAAATAGAGCTCCTTAGGCCTGGCGATAAAAAAAAAAGAAAAAAAAGATTTAAAAAAAAATCAAAGAGGGGTTCCGCTAGAGGAGATGCTTGTATGAAATTCTCGAGAAAAAAATAATCCCTGCGGTGCTCTTTAGGTCCTTCATGATTAGAGGAAGAGAGAGAGCGAGCGGGAGACCGGATCGTCTTATATTTGCTCCCATGAAATGGATATTATCACACTCCTCCTTACGGATAATTAATTTCAGAGGTGAGGAATTCATGACTCCCGACGGAGGGAGAAGAAACTGTGGTGTGCGGGAGCATGTGAGGGAAAGGGGAAGTGGTGTCTTTTCAATTGAAGTTCTGCCCCTAATTATTTACAAATGTGAGTTGGATTAAAAAGGGAGGTATGGGAGGAGCTATGAGGCCGATGTGCCTGACGACGCGAAGCCCTCCCTCCTCCACTACCTGGACACGAGAAGTTTATTCAGTCGTTCCCGGGGGGGGGGGGGGGGGGCGAGGAGTATCCGTAGACGCAGAAGTGGCGCCGGACCAGAGCGAACATGGAACCACTGCCTCTCAAGGTGTTTCGTATTATTAATCTAGCGATGGAGCCAAGCCGCTGTTTATTTTTCTATATATCGTGGGGCGGTTCAATGGGAGCCAGATGACTGGGCGTCCTCTGATGTGGTCGGAGCCTGATGGAACAGAGGAAACACCTAAGATGTTTGAAGGCTAATGAACAGAACCTTGACACCCCCAACAACCCCACCAGAGCCTGTCTTTGTTTGGTTTTGGGTTCTTTTGTTCTGACGGTCCGGGGGGAAAGGCCCAGTCAAAGTCGAGCCAGGAGCTAATCAAGCTATTACTAATCATTATTTGATTATTTGATAACTCTCTTGGCAAAAGTGTACTCTTCTCAACTTTGACATGCATGCATTTGTATGAGTGGACGGACGGTGAGTGGATGGGTGGGTGGATGGGTGGTCGGGTGAATGGAAGGACGGGTGGGTGGATTGATGATGGGTGGGTGGGTGGATGGATGGATGGATGGATGGATGAGTGAGTGGAAGAATGGGCGAGTCGATGGATTTATGGATGAATGAGTGGATGGATGGATGGATGGATTGGTGGGCAGGCAGGCATGTAGCTGGATGGAAGGGTGGATGAGTGCGTGATGGATGGCTGAGTGGGTGGTTGGGTCAGTGGATGGATGGATGGATGGGTGAGTGGACAGATGGATGCATGGGTAAATGATGGATGGGTGGGTGAGTGGATCCATTGATGGATCATGGACGGGTGAATGCATGGATGGGTGGACATTCATTCCTGACCTTCATTTTAAAACCACTACAGTAAATGAGACTTGAGCTGCTAGCAGCGCAGAGCAGGGAACCGTTACCATTCCGCTGGGCTGTTGCAGTGTCACAGGAACTCGTCATACAGAGGGGGTGAGAAAGAAAAATGTGATTCATAATTATGGGTTTGATTAACAAGTATGCAGCGGTGGTTTGAAAAAGGCCATCTTTCCCCCATGTTGACGGCAGATTTGGTTTTTGAAGTGGAGCTGGCTTCTCTGAACCACTAACCTGATGCCGCCCGGGGAATAGGCGGCGGCTTTGATGAAATATTCATTTGGATAGAAACACATGGGCATAGATGCCTGCGATGTATGTAAATATAGACACTGGGAGAGGAACCAATAGGGTGTTGGCATTATTGACGCTGCCCCGACCATTAATTCAGCCCACATAGGATACAGGGAGGTTATTTGTTTTTCGCGTATTTAATCACAAAGTTCATTCGCGTTCGAGTCCCACACAGAACTTTTGACACTTTTGTTGGAGTTGAAATGCTTTCTTTTCAGGCAAAGGTCAAAGCACTGACTCTCTTGGAAATTGGATTAATTAATTTGTGCCAATAATTTGTCAAACAAAAAAGTGAATATTTTCATATCTGAAATGGCAAATGCGTATGAAATTAGGTTGGTTTCCTAAATGAAAGGCCGCTTGATAAGGACGATTTATGTTCCGCTTTTCCCGACGAGAATAAGGAAAAAAAAAATGTCATCATTAAATGAAATTACCAATGATTTTGTCTATGTGACGATAACAGTTTTGTTCCCTTCGTCCAGTCACATTTCATTCACTTTTGAGTAATTTGTCAAGCAGTATAAACTTAATCAATTTAGTGCAGGAGTTGCACTGAAGTCATGGCAGTTGGACATGGAAATCATCATGAATGCAGCATATTGTGCCTGAGCATAATGCATTTGGAACGCCACACAATGACAAGGGGAGTGAGTCTTGGTGTACGTCCGAGCAGGAAAAGATAAAAGAACATGTGCGTCTTTCTCTCTTTCTCTCTCTCTCTCTCTCTCTCATTCTCTCCACGATTCCCTTTGCTTTTCCTTCAAAAAAGGAAACGCAGCGACAGGAAGTGATATAACTGGGGCACAGCGCTAAACACTCGCCCCCACGCCCAGGGTCCGAGCTTTCAGACGAAGAAGACCAGGTGACTTCTTCTTCCTCGTCTGCAAATTGACTCTTTTTTTATTTTTCAAAAATGAAGTCAATTTCCCTTTTGTTTTTAATTTAGTTTTTTTGAATTTTGATGCCACTATATAATAACTTTGGTGCGTATTGTCATTATCTACAACCGAACCATTTCTCTCCATGCGTACAGCTGGCTACTGTTTTGATTCTCAGATTATAGATAGCTCAGACAGAGAGCTCACAATGGGAGTTTCTACCCATAGATCATACCCGACATGGCGAATGTTTTATTAATAGACAAAAAGGCTCGCCGGCCGAAACGGAAACATAAAATAGTGTCCGTGCCTCCTTGGTCACAGTCTGGTCCAAAATAACACATAAGAAAACTCTCCCAGTCGGGTCCAACCAAACAGCGCTAATGAGGCGGATTAGGCGGTGGATGTGTGGACGCTGCTGTACCTGGACTCCCACACAGAGAGCTTACGACTGATGTACACGGCGCCCTCCACCTGCTGGGACAACGCTGCCCCCAGCCCTCTGTCCGACACGTCGGGAGGGAGAGATAAAATTCGATGTACCGGCTTCCCCCACAGAGCTGAATTTACTTGATCAAATGCCTGCTGGCACTTCTCCATCCACTGATCTGACGCACCTTTCCGAGTTAAATCAGACAAGGGGCTGGTCAGCTCCGAAATGTCGGCTCCAAACCTCCTGGAGTATTCTGCCAGCCATAAGAACTGCTTTACCTCCTTTTTTGTGTTGGGTCTCGGACTGTTCGCGGTTTTATCTATCTGCGGTCGGATCAGTCCTCCACCCAGTTGGTACCCCAAATATACCGTACCTCCCTTCGCTCAACCACACACTTCTTAGGGTTGGCGGTGAGCCCCACTCGCCTCAGGCACTCGTTCACTGCGCCCACGTGCTGCATGTGCCGCCCTAAGGTGTCACTGTGAATAATTACATCATCGTAGTAGGACCCGGCCCATGAGTCTCTGAAAGGTGGCACGGGCCGCGAACAACCCGAATGGAAGCAATACAAATTTGTCTTATTCGACTCTGGCGACAAGGGAATCTGCCAGTAGTTCTTAATTAAATCTAGTGTCGTAAAAAATCGAGCCGTGCCAAGGAGTTTGTCGACCCGGGGCATAGGTTACACATCGAATTTCGACACCGTGTCCACCTTTCGGTAGTCTACACAGAAGCGGACCGACCCTTCGAGCTTACCTACCAGCATGATGGGATTACACCAGTCACTTGTAGACTCTTATATCACCCCCGTGTCCAGCATGGCCATTATGTTTAGGCAGGTTCTACGGCCGGGAACGTATTTTCACTACCGGGGTCGTCTCCATACGGTGGTGAATGAGGGACGCGTGGCAGGAGGGTGAAGACATCAGAAAACTGCCGTGGAGTCGTGGTCACATCTGCGCTCGAGCCGGGCGAGTGATGGTTACTGGAAAGAGCCGGGATGGAATCGTTTTGGAACCTCCGGCCCAAACTCATCCCCCTCGATCACCGCGGTGGCCAGAGACACGGACACCCAATCTTTCCACACCTTTAGGAGCTTAATGTGATAAATCTGAGTCACCCCTCTCCTGTCCGACCACACAACCTCATCATAATCGACATCCCAAACCCGCCATGTCTCCCGGTGCAAATTGCCTAGCAAAGAGCCTAGCCCCTCTGTCGTATAACCGGCACTGACATTCCTGAGCCTGGAGCAAATTCTCCATAACATACTGAACTTTGTTCTTACTAGTGCTAGGCCCTTCCTCCCAGTTTTCCTGAATTAGGTCCAGCACCCCCCGCGGACTCCTGCCGCAGAAAATCGCACGGAGGCCTGGAGAACCTCCCGCACGACAAACAACAGAGGGTACAACCATTTATCCCAATTACGGCTATCGTCGTACACAAACAAACCATGTACTTCAGTGTCTTATTGAACCACTCTACCTGGCCATCAGTCTGGGGGCGGTACAAGCTGGTCCGAATTGAACTGACGGCGAACAGCTTGCAAAGTTCCCGCAGTGGAAGTGACATTAAAGAAGTGCCCTGGTCGGTCAAGATTTCCTTCGGAATCCCAAATCTCGGGAGATCACCTGAAATAGTGCCTGCACCACACTTTTGGCTTTAAAACTACTCAATGGCCCAGCCTCAGGGTACCAGGTGGCATTGCCCACTAGGACCAACACAAAACAATACCCACGCGGCACGGTGAGTCTTTCTGGCAGTCGGGGCACCAACATGGCGAGAGTTTTAATTATCATCATAGACAAAAAGGCTGGCTGGCCAAAACACAAACATAAAATAAAGGGAATAATCAGCGTCCGGGTTTCTCCTCGGTCGCGGTCTGGTCCGCAGGCGTTTCAGCGACCTGCACCACACGATCTCCTCTGCAAGACAAAACAACACATAAGAAATCTCCGTCAGCCGGTTCTGCCTATAAGGCACCCTGGCGGGATAAGCCAGCACCGTCACCTGCAGACCGGGGGCTTAACCACGCCCACTCGCCCGCCACCTCACGTTCACACACATTTCTGTCCTTTAAGACTAGACAAGACAAGACAAGACAAGACAAGACAAGATTGTACATTATTAATCCCTCGGGAGGGAAATTTGAATATAACAGTAGGTCACAGGGGAACATGTAACGGCATAACTATAAATTAACCAAAAAATATATATACATAAAAAAACTAATAATAATCATAACACGTATAACATTAATTACATTAATAATAATAATCAGGTTGAGATATATATAGTGTAGATTTTAATGAAATACAAATAAGAATAGAAATATACAATAAGCAATGGGAAAATAATTAGAAAAATCTGTCTTTGTTGTCTTTATTTAGAGCAAATGTCAATTTGTCCAGTTTATCGACTGCAGCAATATCACCCAAATTCCAGGCCTGCTGTTGAAGATGGTCAGGAGAGCTTTGACACAAAACGCATTAGAGCAGAGGGTTAAAAATACATCACCCTGTATGAGTGCTTGGCTTGGTGGCCCTGGGCAAATCCTCCGCAAACACAACGTGGCGGCTTTGACCTTTTGCCGCACATCATGTTCATTTGTCCCCGGCCTTTCTCCCTGATTTACAGTCTAATACCACACAAAACGAATTCTCAAACATAATTGCCTGGGAGAACAAATTGATAATCCATTGTGGCAAACGTCGATCACACAAGCCATCTTCTTATCTAAATGATAGAATCCCAATGGTTCATGGGGCTTAATTTCACCGATAAACGTGACATTGATTTTAAGTGGGCTCGACGGAATTTGGGCTTGTTCGGTCCTCGGAAAGCCATCGAAGGCGTCTGGCTTTTGTCAAACTTCAAGCGAGTCATCAATGAGGGTTAATCGAGGGCCGCTGTTTAGTGTTTGCCAGTGTCGGGGCCGCGTCTTTTTCTTTCCGAAATCTTGGGATCAGCGTGGTTTAAAGACAATAAGTACATGAGTCACTGGACTCTGGCTCTGAGGAGCGTTGCAGATCTGTATCTGGACCAGGCAGATGGACTCCATCTCCTGAGTGTCCTGTAGCCCTGTAGCTTTATTGCCCCTTATTACTGCAGAGCAGTCATGGGGGGCAAAATGTGGGAAAAACCCTTGCGCAAAGTGGAAATGTTCTTCCCAACCTAATTACTAACGCATGACCTCATGTGGCATCAGAAAACTGAAATCATACACAACGCCCATCACCAGACTTTCTATAAGGCGGGTAATGCATTTGCACTTATGAGAAATGTCGCGTTTGTGTACCTGTGGCCATGACGCCGTCCGGCACGAAGTCATAACTCAACCCCCTTCTTTACTCTTCCCTGCCTCTATCTGATCAGGATCTCCATCCCTCTAACTCTACTAATGCTGCTTATTCCTCGAGTAAGTCTGTCTGGCTGTGGCTGTGATATACAGTCGGTTCGACTATCTGCCGACAAAATGTACTGATTGTACCAAAAAGCACCTGCTAAAATGACGTAATGTAATGTCATTTCATGTAATATAACTCTCAAGAAAAGTACAAATGGTTAACACAGGCGAATATAGTATGTGTGTGTGTGTGTGTGTGTGTGTGTGTGTGTGTGTGTGTCTGCGTGTGTGTCTGCGTGTGTGTGTGCGTGTGTGTGTGCGTGTGTGTGTGTGTGTGTGTGTGTGTCTGCTTGTGTGTGTGTGTGTGTGTGTGTGTGTGTGTGTGTGTGTGTGTGTGTGTGTGTGTGTGTGTGCGTGTGTGTGTGTGTGTGTGTGTGTGTCTGCTTGTGTGTGTGTGTGTGTGTGTGTGTGTGTGTGTGTGTGTGTGTGTGTGTGTGTGTGTGTGTGTGTGTGTGTGTGTAATTCTGAACACACGGCCGATAATGCCCTATACAGTATCAACACTGAGACGCTCCGGCCCGTTTCTGACTCGACTGCTTCAGAAATGTATCATAAACACATTAAAAGGCATTATTACACGGCTCTGTGGAATACTCTATTCTGATTGGTCAATGGCGGCAATGGGCGCTCAGTTATTTCTGAACAATAGTAAATAATGGCCGTTGTCACGGGCAACCACTTCTTCCTCGCTGCCTGTATGTCGTTGTCGACTACTTTTCCAAGTCGGAGATAGTTGCAAAACTAGTCAATATTCCGTCTCAATATATTATTTATTTATTTGTTTGTTTACTTATTTATTGATTTATTTTCTCCAGACTGAAGGCCTTTCTCAGTCTGCGTTCTTGTCTGTACTCGTGTTCTTGTGGACTTGTGGAACGTCATCAGTCGCAGGCCAAGTACTGTTCCAATTCAAAGTCCGCATCAAGCCAAGTCCAGTCCAAATGCCCGGATGTGGACTTGCTCCGCCCATTTTATCAAGGACGCACTCGGTGGTGACTTGTGTGGACTTGGGACAGCCAAGTATCCCAGAATGCATTTTGCACCAAGCGGTGGTAATGGCAAGGGTGGAGGAGAGAACTCATAACTGTAAGTATAATTTTGGAAATATTACTGCTGCTTTGTCACGGAATGTTGTTTAAACATTCACACATTACAGTGAAGATAACCAGAGTAGACGTAGTGCCAAGAGGAGCTGAGATGATGACGTCACACGTCGACGTCATCACGTACCCTGCTGTTCCAATTGCAGAATGACCGTCCTGCGTCCTCCCGTCCCCGGCAGTCTGTACTCCCGAGTGGAACTTGCCAAGTCTGAACTACCAAGTCCGCAAGTCCGGACTTCCCGTACTTGGTATTGAGAAACGACCTCTGTGTAGTAACCCTGGAAGGGTCATGGGTCATACACCAGGAAGTGCAAAAAAAAACAAATCACGTCGCCTGTAAATTGAGAGGTGGGGTTTCTCCCTCTTCTCGTGCGAGTCCTTCCGAGCGGGTGGAGTCTCTTTGATAGGCTCCGATCCCCTGACTCACACTGATTCCGTTTCCTGTGTCATTGTGCCGAGGCCTGTTTGGCCACACCTGCCATTTACCCCGGCGTGGGGGGAACGTCCCGGGGACATTCGGAAACGCTTCCGGTCCGTGCAAAGGTATTCGTCGTCAGAATGTCCCTATCTTCTCATCTGGAGATCTCTCAAATGTTTTTGCCAGAAGTCAATTGGGTTTGGGCGTAGCGACAACATGGGGGGGGGCCAAGTGGAAGCGGCGAGTCGCGCGTATTGAAAGACGCGAGTAAATTAACGGTAACAGATGCCTGGATGTCTGGCCTGTGTTTATTCCTCCTCTGGCCCTGCATCCTTGTGTTTGGGAACGATTGCATTGTACCGGTCGACGAACTCACATTAGTTTTTCTTGGCAGTGACCCTGTATTTCTATGGAGTCGGAGAGCCACTGTTTAGCCTTAGCAATAACAATGCCATTGTTCCTTTCCCCAACCTCATTCTTACCTCACGTTTTATCCGAGTGGCAGGTCACGGCTCGGGTGAATAATCGGGAGGACTTTATATATAGCTTTCTATTCCTGGGCTATTCTGGAGGCAATAAACAGGCCCCGGTCACACTGGTTCTGCCACCTCTGCAGGCCCAAAATATGAGCTTGTATTTTGTGATTTCGTGAAAGAGGCAAAAAAGAAAATGTCGAACTCAGACAACTGACGTCTTTTCTTTGTTTCTAATTCGTTCACAGACAGCCCCCACCCACCCCTTAGGGCGCGGAGGAATTAACCAAACTGAGCCTTCGCCGGGGACCGGGGATCCGAACGGAGAGGCTCTTCTCGTTCAGAACCGGAGATCAACTTCCCCTCGCTAATCGTCTCTGGCGCAAAAAGGCGAGACGAGACGAGCTCTCCGCAAAAAAGCGAGGCGCTCCAGGAGGGATTTCTTCTCCGCAAATGTCGCCGTCGATCCCACCGCCCGACCTTCGAGAGAGGGGGGGGGGGGGACTTTGTGGAATTGTCAAAACCCCACCAAGTAAACAGCGTCTGGGTGTTCCCGTTTCTCGCCACGGGAAAAAAAAAAAAGAAGGAGTGATATTCCCTGGGTGATTGTCTGTGATGCTCCCCGTCGTGCTAACATCTGTACCCCCGCCGCTCCCCGTACAGTACGACCGGGTGCCTTAAATCCACGTCCCCCCGTCCCCGTCCCCCCTGTTGCTTGACTAATATTCCCCAGCCCCCCGCCCTCCCCTCCCTCCCTCCCCCGCCGCGACTCCCCAGTGCTCTCGATGCTCCCGCTGCCAAACCACTCAGCTGGAGTCGCTCCGTTATGGAGCCGCGCTGACGTTTTGTGTATGGTTTCCTCCCCGGCTCCGCGTCTGTCGCAACGGCCCTTTCTCGGGGAAAGAAATGCACTTCCGCCGACGCCGTCGTCGTCTTTTCCCTCCGTGTTCCGACTTAAAATCTCGCCTCTCATTAAAAAAGGATTGTAATAATATAATACATTTTTAACGCATGAGAAAATATGAGAAAAAAATATATATTGTTTCATTTTTTTTATTTCTTTTTACTTTATTCATACATTTAAAAAAAATGAAATATCAGCAGGATCATTTGTTCTAGGTTTCAAAAAAAGGAGGAAGAAGAAAATTACTTCATTTATACATTTTCAGAAGCCAAAGATTATTATGGGATGTATGTAGACACCCCACCTCCCGCCGCTGCCGCCTTCCGCGCAGTTCCCAGGGTCTCTCAAGAACAGAGATTAAAAAAAGGAAAAAGAAGAAACAAACGAACAAAAAAACAACCAAACGGCTTTTTTTCTGTATTACATGACAAAATTCAACATTGTAAATCATAATCCCCCGGATTAGGATGAGCCTCAAAAATACATAAATAAAAACAAAGAAAAAAATAAAGAAAAACAAAATAACGACAAAAGACAAAAATACAATTGTATTACTGTACATCTGTATTACATGCCAAAATTCAAGAGTTACAGAAAAAAAGTTGAAAACAACATGTTCATCCAATAAAGTCGGAGCAGGTTTTCCTAAACTTCACCTTCTCCTCCTCTCTTTCCGGTCCAAATTTGAAACGCCCCGCAGCCTCATTATTTAATTTCGCCAGTGGATTCCATAGCTCTTACGACGCTCCAAAAACGGAAAAAAAGGCCAAATGGAAGCCATTTCACCCCGCTCCCCTCCCTCTCTCCTCCACCCACCCCACAATTTTTAGCGCTTAGCTACTTGCTAACACGGAAAAAAAAAAAAAAAGAGCCCAAAATCAGAGCTGATGGACAACGCGTGGCCGAAACCGACGCTTGTTAATTCCCCTACTTTCCTCACCCTCCTCGCCTGTCATGGCGGAGAGTTGTTTGAGTGGGGCGTGGGGTGGGGGGGAATTACCGGTTGCCACTCTTGTTTTTCTAAATGTGGGCGGGGCTGAGTGTTTTGCCCAGCGGGTGGTGGGTGGTGGGTGGTGGGGGGTGGGGGGGTGGGGGGTTGGCGCCGTCAGGCCCTGGGCTGACAACCTGTCATTACACCTCAGAGATAGTCCACTCAGATGGCACTGAAGGGGAAGCCGGGGGGGGGCACTAATATGTGTGTGTGTATGTGTGTGTGTGTGTGTGTGTGTGTGTGTGTGTGTGTGTGTGTGTGTGTGTGTGTGTGTGCGCGCGCGTGTGTGCGTGTGTGCGTGTGTCCTCTTACCTCTTGACACTCCTCACTCTGTTTACCGGGGAAAAGAGGGGAAAATGGGGTCTTTTTGCTCCGGCGACGCTAATAAACCCTCTCCCTTTAATAAATAATGAATCTTCTCCCTTTTCACTTCATCAGCGGAGACGGCAGTGTTAACTGTCACGCCCTCCACTTCTGCCTCCTCCACCTAGCCCGCAGCCAGTCGCTCTCTCTCTCTCCCTTCCCCGTCTGTGGCAGTGTGTGTGTGTGTGTGTGTGTGTGTGTGTGTGTGTGTGTGTGTGTGTGTGTGTGTGTGTGTGTGTGTGGTGGGCGTGGCTGCATTCTCCGGCTCTCTCCTGACGACGTCACTCACCTCACCTGCTCTGCCTACTCACCGGTCCATCAACTCATCACCAGGCAGTTTATCAACCCCATCTTTGCATCCACCCAATGCCAGATGGTTGTTAGAACTACCAGGTTAGTGTCGCTCCTGGCCGCTCTGTATTATTTGTCGTAGTGTGTGTAGACTAATTCCCAGTTTTTATCCCCGATATGTATGAAGTATTTGCCTGTTCGTCCCA
The DNA here is from genome assembly GCF_960531495.2 of Zeus faber. Classification (NCBI taxonomy): domain Eukaryota; kingdom Metazoa; phylum Chordata; class Actinopteri; order Zeiformes; family Zeidae; genus Zeus; species Zeus faber. The sequence goes on from NC_137210.1 coordinate 7,613,625, forward strand.
GTTGCTAAGTCTCCGGTTCCCTGCTTGCCTGACCTACCAGCCCTGCCTGCCTGACTTTCCCCGTCTGCCGTGCTTGCCAGCACGGCTTGGCGGTGGCTATGGGCAGGTTCGGGCTCAGCCCACCCAAAAGTGCGTCTTGCCCACCCAAGTGCGCAATGGAGAGGGAGAGATCTCCGCTCCACCGCGCATCCCCGCTCCACCTTTCTCCAAGTAAAACAAATGGAAACGGCGTGTTTTTATTGTCGATGGATTTATTTTCCTCCGTTTCCTAATTTAATGAAACAAAAAAGGGGCCCCGTGCGTAATGGGGGGACACCTTCTTACCCCACCACCCCTGGTTTAGAACCGGGCCTGCTTGTCATCCTCTTACACCCTTGAACCCTTCAATACATCCTGGTTCCTATTTACCACTGTTCCTGTCTGTGTCTGCCGCTTGGGTTCACTGCCCTCAGTGGTAACAGTTATACCTCAGAGGAGAGACAGACAGCATCCCGCCATGCATCTATAACTCCCCTTTTATTATCTTCCTCCGCTCCGTGCACAGTGGTCCATGGGGTTTTTTTTTTTGTATCGTCGACCGTTTGGAAATATGGATTACCCACAGCCCCGCTCCGCCCCAGCAGCCCAGCTACAGCGTGGCGGGTGGAGGGTGGACGTAAACAACCAGGGTCTCACCCAGTCTGCAGTCGACGTTTTTTGGGGGTTTTTTTCATCCATTTGATCGCTTCCGCCCCTCAGATATAGAAACGAAAGTGGGGGGAAACCAAAACCCCAAAATTGTGTCCATTTGATAATTTTAAACATCTGCTTTTTGGGAGGGGAGGTTAGGGCTGTTAGGATAGGTTAGGGTTAGGGTTAGCAACTTTGCCAAAACCCTTCGGTATTTTGTTTGAGGTACACCTGCAGCTATTATGGTAATAGCCGTGTAATTATCAAGTTTGGGGTGGGGGGGCGTTCGTCTACACTGCAGTTCTTTCCTATATATTTGGAGGTTGATTTTACTTTTCCTCTTCTCTCTTCTCTTCGCAGAATACTTCAGTGAACGCTCATTTGAGAACACTTTTGATCGTGTGTTTTTTGTCGGTTTTTCTCTTCAAAAATTCAAAAATTGTCACAACAAAAAAGAGGAGCCGTCTTTTCAGCCAAATACCCATGTGAGTGCACAACGAGCACAACGGTACACGAGCGAACATGTGAGTGTGTTTTGTTTTTTGTTTTTTCGGTATTTGAGGTGGGAAGTGGAAAGATAGATATTTAGAACAAGCACAGTGCTATGGCGCTCTCTGCTGTACATGTGATCTGTTGCGGTCACTGAACTCAAAAACGAAGGGAGCGATAGATCCATAGATTTGGATTTTGAGAGTAAATATTTGCAAAAATAATAGAATATTTGCGATTATTATTATTATTATTATTATTATTATTATTATTATTATTATATTATCATCATTATTTATTTATTTTCAACCAATCAAGACTAATAATTCAAAACCAAGAATTCAAGACATATAACAGTGATTGGAAACAATTTATTGGGGAATGATGGTGCTAAATTGATGACCCAAAACTGGACCTGAGTGTAATATTTATTAATTTTTGTTTGCTTTTTTAATGTATAATTAGTATTTGTATCAATTGCAAATACTATTAATTGCATCTTCTCTTTATGAAATTATTATTATTATTATTATTATTATTATTATTATTATTTTATTAAAAAATATTTTTATTATAATAATAATAATAAGTATTATTATTCTTATTCTTATTCTTATTCTTATTCATATTCTTATTCTTATTCTTATTCTTATTCTTATTCTTATTATTATGTTAATTCATATTATTTTGTTAATTGTTATTATAATATGGTTGATTATTATTATTATACTTTTTATAAGTTATTATGGTTTTTGTTTTAATCATTATTATGATCATTATGATCATTATTATAATTATTTAGTTGTGTTTTATCATGGTTATTATTAATATCAATATTGTTATTAGGAATTCCAAAAATATTGCACTGGCGTGCTTCTAGAATATGAAGACATTTACGATCAGATATACTACATGCACTACTCATTTTGAGAGGTGAATTGGTTATTTAGGTTCCAATTTTATCCATGTTATGACGTTTCTCCCAGAGAAATGTGTGCACTCAGTTAGTGTTTTAAGTCCTTTATGGATGCCACATGTATTGATCGTTAACACTAACTCGATTGGAAACACGAGGGGACACATTTCAGATGGTCCCATAATTGACCTTTTAGGCAAATTGTGAAATAAATATCTTAAAAGGGAGTGCGCTGTGTTTTCAATAGATTGGAAACATGGTGTGGAGACAACGCAGAGACAACGCTGAAATGGGGCCATTAGTGGGTAGTGGCAGGCACTGGGACCATTAAACAGTCTATAATCTTTTGTTATTGTCTTGTTGCAAAAGCCCTGTAAATGTTATATGTATACTGTTTACTTACTAATTGTATATGAATATAATTGAGTTACCAAACATCTGTAAGTGGATAATTCATCTTACATTGTAAATTAATACATAAAGGCCTTATTGTGCATACACAGATAAGGCACACTAAGAATAATGGCGATGCTGAAATAGATTTAGATCAATTGAGTGAACATTCTTTTCCTTTTTTCTTTGTGGGTGTGTGTATGGGGTCGAAAGCTCCTCTGTACCGCTCTAAAACCACAACAATCATCGTTTTGAGATTGCAGGTTAATGGTGAGAGTGTTATGTGACACCCAGAGATTCCCAATCTGCGGGGCCCGACCCCTGCAGGGGGTCGACCAGAGGGAGGGCCCGAGAGAGGGCCTGGCACTGTTAGTACAAATGGAAATAGTAACAAAATGCATCACGGTATTTTATTATGCATTGTGTTAGCCCGAAAAACCTTGCCTGCTCTATCACGAAAACAGAACAAATTCAGACAAAAGCAACCGCTAAGCGCTAATAAATACTTGAAAAATGAAAACGTGTCACATCTGTAAAATTGCTGGGTCTCAGATTGCCTGGCGTTGGGAACCCCTGGTATAGAGTCCCATTCGGAATGAATGCATGTGAAAGATATCAGAGAGTAACTACATGCAGCAGCTCACTGAACATACTTGAACTTCAATAATAAATGAATCAATGAATCTTGAATGAGGTAAATGGAAAGATTCAACTACTGTATATGCAGCACTGTATTTGCATGGATCTTTCTGAGTTATCCCTACTTGCAATATTATTACGTAAATGCTATGATGTTAACACGACTGAGTAAAATATAACTAACATGGTCTGCTTCAATGTTTATGTTCGTAGTCAAGGATAGATTTGGCTTTATTGCTAATCGTGAAAATTAAGTTGGACCAACTCAGATTTTGTCTTTCAGGCATGGTTCGAATTAGGGAGGGGATTGTGGGGGTCTGACACCCCGAATTAAGACTTGGACCCCCCAATAGAGGGAATAAAACACGTCGGGATGAAAATATGTATACATCCTCCTAACCTGTAACCGTAAACATCACAATATATTTCCCATATTCGTGCCTGGAAGAATCTTGTAATACGGTTTCAGACTCCCCTAAAGTGGAGGGCACATGAGCATCGCGCTCCACCGCAGAGGACACGATCCGCAGCTCAAATTAGAGAGATCATTTTTTCATCAATGAAATATATATTTTATATTTTTTGAAGGAAGGAATGAAGAATGGAAGCAAGGAATAAAGGAAGGAAATGAAGGAAGCAAGGAATGAAGGAAGGAATGAAGAAATGAAAGAATGAAGGAAGGAAGGAAGAAAGGAAGGAAGGAAGGAAGTGAGTAATGAAGGAATGAAGAAAGGAAGGAAGGAAGGGAGAAAGGAAGAAAGGAAGGAAGAAAGACGGAGAAAGGAAGCAAATATGGGAGCAAGGAAGGAAGTAAGGAAGGAAGGAAGGGGGCAGGACATAAGGAAGGAAGAAGGAAGGAAGGAAGGAAGCAAGAAATAAGCAAGGAAAGAAGGAAGAAAGGAAGGAGGAAGGAACAAAAAAAGGAACAAACAAACAAAGGAAGGAATGAAGGAAGGAATGAATGAAGAAAGGAAGGAAGGAAGTGAGTAATGAAGGAATGAATGAAGAAAGGAAGGAAGGAAGTGAGTAATGAAGGAATGAATGAAGGAAGGGAGGAAGGAAGGAAGGTAGGAAGGAAGGAAGGAAGGAAGGAAGGAAGGAATGAAGGACAGAAGAAGGGAGCAGGGAAGAAAGGAGGGAAGGAAGAAGGAGGAAGGAAGCAAAGAAGGGAGGTAGGAAGGAAGTAAGGAAGCAAGGAAGCAGGGAAGAAAGGAAGAAAGGAGGGAAGGAAGGAAGGAAGGAAGGAAGGAAGAACGGTAGAAGGAAGCAAGGAAGAAAGGAAGAAATGAAGAAGGAGGAAGCAAGCAAAGAAGGGCGGAAGGATGGAAGAAAGCAAGGAAGGAAGGTAGGGAGGAAGGAAGGCAGGAACGAACGAACGAACAACCGGAGGAAGAAAGGAAGGACGGAAGCAAGGAAGAAGGAAGCGAGGAAGCAAGGTAGGAAGGAAGGAAGGAAGGAACGAACAACAGGAGGAAGAAAGGAGGGACGGAAGCAAGGAAGAAGGAAGCGAGGAAGCAAGGTAGGAAGGAAGGAAGGAAGGAACGAACGTATTCAAAAGGGAAGGGAGGACGGAAGGAACGTGGCAGAGACGAGGCTCCAACCACGTGCAGCGGTGCGGCCTCGCCGCCGCTAGGGGGCGGTGGCGGATAGCGGAACGGATGCTCCTCCCCGCTCCGCCTCCGCCTCCGCCCCCTGTCGACTCGGGCCTCCGTCTCCTCCCGCATCCACCCTTTCCTGCCAACGCCGTGGTGTAAGGGATGATGCAACGTTTTGCAAGGCTTCCAGCGTGGATCATCAGGGACCCCCGGGGTTCTGGGATGTTTGCTGAAATGACTCTTTCTGTTATGTAACTCCCCAAGTAACTGGGGTGCAGCGCTCTCTCGCTCTCTCTCTCTCTCTCTCATTACAATACAGTGTTGTATAATACATCATATGATTCAAAGGCAGCAGCATCGCATCCACACGGTTGCCCTTCATGAATGGTTTACGCTTCGGCATGAACTGATGAGCCTCGTCGGGAGCAGGTCGCCCGAGGTCGACTGCGCGGCGCAGCACGGAGCTGTAGATGGCGCTGGGAAATATGTACACCGCCCCCCCCCCCCCCCCCCCCCCCCGTTTTTTGAGTCAGCCCTTCTTTTGTGGTTGTTGTTTTTGTTTTGTTTTTTGTATTCAGTACAGACGGTGGTTCTCCGTCAAACATCTCTCTCCAAGCGGACCCAGGCACGTCGAGGGGCATTGCGCCACCCGCTCACCCGCCTCCGTCAGCAGGGGGCCGGTAACGTGCGTGTGTGACATTCACCCGGAGGTCCAAGCGCGGCGCTCGCCTGGGGCATTGCACCGAGCTCCTGCGCCGGAGTGGGTCGGGTCAGTTTTCTTTGGTCAGCCGTGGCGACTCCTCCTCAGCACCTCTCCCTTGTGGCGTCCCGCAGGGTTCTCTTCTTGGGCCCCATCCCCTTTACCTCTAGATTCAAGATTCAAGAGGTTTATTTGTCACATGCATATACATACTTTCATACATATGTGCAGTGAAATGTCATTGCGACCAAACTACCTAATTAAACGAACTAAAACGAACTGATTCCCAAAAGGTAGTGCAGTTAGTGAATAGATTAATGTAAATAAAATAAAATAGAAATAAACTAAGACTCAAAAAGGTAATACAGAGTGGGAAGTAAAGGGATTAGGGTAATGTATAGGGGAGAGGCTATTTGTATATACAGATATGTGCAGTAAAGTGCATGTGAATAAAGTGTGTATCTGCGTCCCTTAGGGTCTATTCTGAGAACATAGGGCATCTCGTTCCACTGTTATGCAGATGACACTCAAATTTACCTGCTTTTGAAACGGAAACGATAGAAACTCATCAAAACCCGGTCTCAACGACATCAAAGCTGGGATGGCCTTACGTTTTTTTTACACTTTAATGAGAGTAAAACCCATTAAAGTCCTGATTATTTGGACCCCCGCGGTGCCGGCGGTGCCCCTCATGTGGACGCGTGTTCCTTGGAGCCACATGTGAAAAAAATCCGGGTGTGATGATGGACGGAGATTTTAAATTGGATAAACTGATAAAAAAAAAGAAACTTTTTCCAGCCGAGGCTCTTATCTAAGGTCCAGCCCCTTTTTTTTAAATTTTTTCCATTTAGTCATTTCAAAAGGGTCACGCACGCTTTTAACTCGACCCGTCTTGACGGCCGCGATGCCCTTCGCGTTGGCGTTAACCGGACGGACGTTACCGCGAGTGACATCATCATTTTGAGGTACGTGACTTATTCGCCGCGTTCTAAGCCCGGCCGCGCCAAAAGAAACATTCACACCGCCGTCACTTCCGGTCGCAGTGTCGGAGTGAAAGTCGAAGAGTTGGAGGAACGAACCCACTTCCACTTGGTTCCTGTCGTTTGTCGTGTTTGGTGTGAAGCGGGCTTCACGGGGGTTGGGGGGGGGTTGTTTGTTTTTTCTCTTTGCACGTTGCTGCCGCCGCTGCCGGTCCTGGTCCTGGCCGCCTCTATTTGCGGGCCGTGTAAAGAGGGGCTCGCTATATTTGAAACGCCGCTTGTTTACACACACTCCGCTCTGGGTGAGCGCGGGGGTGACAGCGGATTAAAAAGCGCCCCCCCCCCCACCCCCTGTCCTTGGTTATTTTCGCCGCCATGTGTTGACCGGAGCTATTTTTACTAAGTGAGAGCGCAGGGTTTGAAATGCGCAGAGGACATGTGTTGGATGGGGAGGGAGGGGGTGCGAGGTGCGAGGTCAACACGGCCAATACCTAGGAATTTGGGGGGTCTAAAGGGGGTTGGGGTGGGGGGCTGCTGCTTCAGCTGTGGCGGGATTTGGGATTGAGCCATCTGTTTTCTGACATGAATGTTATACCTGCTGACGTGGCATCATACGGGCGCGGTTGTTCTCTTCACGCATTAGCCTGTGTGTGTGTGTGCGTGCGTGCGTGCGTGCGTGTGTGTGTGTGTGTGTGTGTGTGTGTGTGTGTGTGTGTGTGTCGGCGTTGCCTGCGACCAGGGAGTGTGCACAAATATATATATATATATATATATTTATATATATAGAGCGAGAGAGAGAGAGAGAGAGAGAGAGAGAGAGAGAGAGAGATGGACCACCATCGCCTCTCATCTGCTTGTGCAGGTTAGCATCACCAGTGAGGATGGTGTGTGTGTGGGGGGATGGTGTGTGTGTGTGATATGTGATGGTGTGATGGTGTGTGTGATGGTGTGATGGTGTGTGTGATGGTGTGCATGTGTGTGTGTGCGCGTGCGTGTGTGTGTGTGTGTGTGTGCGTGTGCCTGCTCGCGGTGGAGGATCTCATCTCTCGTCTCATCGGGATAGCGTGACCAGCTGGAGGAGATCGAGAGAGCAGGGAGAGCAGGGGGGGGTTGGTCGATCCCTCCCCCTCCCTCGGGCACGCAGTGGTTAATGTGTCGTGGGGGGTAAAGGGGGAGGGATGGGGTGAGGGGGTTGAGGGGGGAGAAAATTGCGTGTCACCGCCAGAGCTGCGAGCTGATTGGGTGGTGGCATACTGCACCGGTAGCACAATTGGAACCATGAGTGAGTTGGTTGTGTGTGTGTGTGTGTGTGTGTGTGTGTGTGTGTGTGTGTGTGTGTGTGTGTGTGTGTGTGTGTGAGGGAGAGAGAGGGGGTGTGGTGGGCACTCAAACAGCAGTGTTGGTGCGCTTGAGTAACTGGAGCTCAGTCACGGAACGTGTTCGGTTAATTACACCGGGGCAGAGATAAGACGATGGAAAGCGATTCCACGCCAACGAAGCGACGTGGCATCCAAGATGGTGGGGGGGTGAAAAAATATGGGCTGATTAAGAAAACAACAAAAAAGTTCTCTGCGATGCTGTGTGTGTGAAGCAGGTTGAGGAATAAATAACAGCGCCATCGCCTCCGTGGTCGATCTAAAGAAACAACGATGTGTGTGTGTGTGTGTGCATTGCATTTACATTTACATTTAGTCATTTATCAGACGCTTTTATCCAAAGCGACTTACAAGGGAGAAAAACGTTCAAGCTACATTGCAACAGAAACATTAGTGTAACAATAGATAATAAGTGTAACAATAAATAAATACTGCAGTGAAGAAAACAGTCAAGTGGAAATCCGTAAGGTCGTCCGTGAAAAGTTTGCCTTCTTTTGGTTGATCAATCGATTGATCGGCCGGTCGGTCGGTCACTTGAGGCGGTGAGAATGTTGTTTTTTTCTGAATGTCCATCAGTATGGACAGTTTACCGACCACAGCTACCCACACTGGTTCATCAAATTCACTTCTGGTCTACTGTACGTCCGCTTAGTACAGTGGTGGCGGACCCCGCCACCAACAATGGAAACAGCAAATAGAGGAGCACAAGCACAACGCATGAACGTAGTTGAACACAACTACTCCCCTACAGACTGTATGACTAACCTATTTACTGTTATCCGCGTGAAATTTACTGTTATTCACGTGAAATCGGACAACCCACATTCATCTCTGGAGGTCTCGAAGTTTCTATGTAGCGTCACAAGATGTCACCACTCGCTAGCGTTAGCATTAGCGTTAGTGTGTAACCGCCGTGAAACAAGGGAACATGCATACAGGCAGGCGGTTGCCCATGACAACGGTCACAACGAACAAACCGTGTCCATTACTCAGAGATAACTGACCGCCGATCGCTGCTGTCGACCGATCAGGATCGAGTGTTCCAGCGAGCCGCTTTATAGCAGCTGTTTCTCATACGGTGCCATCTTTGTCAAATACGGGAATTTTTTTTTTTTTTTTTTTTTTTTTTTTGCAAAATAATCTTACGGATTACCGCCAAACGCGAAACACGTCTGGAAATGAAACGCCTGGCTTCCCCAGCAGGGAGACGATGTATAAACCAGCGCTCGGAAAAAAGGGAGAGGTGTTAATACTGGGCTAGCACGCAGCTGGTCTCGTGTGCACCGGAGTGTGAGGGCTGCACGTTGGAAGCGCCACGTAGCGTGTTGCCTCCGCCGGCTAATCTCCGCGCAGGGGATGATCACATTCCACGCTGGACACGCGACAAGCCACTGAAAACACCAGACCAGAGCCCTTCAATGAATTTAAAAGCCATGTATTTGTAGGCGCGTTAGATAGAGTCCTTAAAATAAAATGAGAGAAGGGGAAGTGAATCATGACAGAGCCAATTACTCACAATTCATTGATTATTGTTATTATTATTTATCTATTTGTTTATTTTTACAATTTACTTATTTAATTTTTTTTTAATGTATTTATTATTTATTTATTTTTCTTCATTCTTAACTCTTCACAGGGATGGCCGTAACTTATGACAGCTACTGCTACAATGTCGCTGTATTTGAGAACTTTTGCTTTTGTCGTTTTTGTACTTTTCTGAGTCCTTAATTCTATTATGTCGTGTTATCTGCTTTGCTACTTTCAGGACACCGCCGGTCGCCTGGCAGTATTCCAGTCTACGCACTTGGCCGCACTTTCGAGAGGCTTCTCTGAACCTTATTTTATCCCCATCGATCAGACAAAACCAGACATCAAACACTAGTGCCATGGACACACTACACGGCTTTGAAAGCCGTCAGATCGCACGCTACACAACTTTCTGTCCTGTGATGGGGAACCTTGCAGTCTTGTGGTTTCACACTACACGACTGATCGGTGACAGGGGCTCACACGTGACAAGATCATTCCCCAGGAGGAGTAACCGACGAATCTGTCGGGTCTCCAAACTACGTTGTGTCACGAATACACGCGTGATAAGTGACACCGGAAATGACGCGATACCATGCGCGGGAAAGGACTATTTATTTTTATTAGATAAGTTGTGTGTGTCTGGCTGCACTCCCATCTCTCCGCCTCTCCTTCTCGACACCTCCCCCCGTCGCACTGTGTCTGCTCTCATTGGCTGCAGCTCGTTGCGTCACTCCCGACTTGACCCCGACACGACCAGATTTTAAACCTGCTTGATATCTTGCCGCCGTCTGCGAGCCATCGGGAAACAGAATCACGTAGTCCGAGCTCGGCGTAAGTCAACATCGTGACAACATTCAATTTCGCCAGTTGGTTTTATTTCATCCCACCGAACATTTTAACATGGAGGCCACGTACCTAATAGATTTAGATTTAGATTTAGATTAAGATTTAGATTTAGATTAAGATTTAGATTAGATACTTGCCAAATTTCAAGTGGTGTCTATTACCGGAGGCAAGTAGAGGTGTTTGAAGAGTGATTACTCAGATTGTAATCACGTCGTCAATACTCAATGTGTATTTAGGTACAATATTTGGTCACCGCTGTCAGAATTTCCCATACTTTTCCACCTATACTCTTTGAAGCTTTATCGCTTTCCCTAAACTTCCTTCATCACCACGGTAGTATGTTGTCTTGCTTTTTGCTTTGAATAAGTCCGTCGCCAATGCTCTTGTTTCGACCTCGGTAAAGGCATGCACTGAAAGAGATAACGTGCCGGGACAGAAGTGCACAAGCTGACCTTTGGCTCGTCGGTGCAATTGGATGGTGGAGGTCCTGAAGGTGAGATGTATTCGGGAGCGGTAGAGAGAGAGAGAGAGACAGAGGGACAGAACTCAGCCGTCAGAATGTCAACGCAAAACCTTGCCACGGCGAGTCTCAAAACAGGGTCTCGCTTCTATTGTTATATTCCAACATTTAAATAGTGATTCCACATTCCTGCCATATAGTTTGTCATCTGAAGGCCTATTTTGAATAATTATTTCAGCAAGCTCTTTCATACACAGATATGTACGGTATAATGTGCCGCCAGCCAGACATTATCACCAAATAACCCCTGACAGGGGGATCAGGTCTGTTATTAACGTTCAATCAGACATATTTATATTCATCCCTTGAGGTCTCGCAGTTTCTATGTAGCATCACAAGACGTCGCGTCTAGCTAGTATTAGCATTTGCATGTAGCCGGCGTGAAAAAGGGTAACGTGAATTTGGGCAGGCGGTTGCCCATGACAACGGTCATTACGATCGTGTGCATTATTGACCACCGATTGCGCTGTCGACCAATCACAAACGAGCATTCCAGCGAGCCGTGTCATAACGAAAATGTAAATTTGGCAATTGTTCTTCGATTTGATCCCTGTTAAACGCTCATTGTCGACTCCCGACCTCGGTAGGCTGCGGCTTATGCCAGGATCCGACCACATTATATTTTTGTCTCTCACGATGGTCACCATGTCAGATTGGGCGATCAAAGTGCAATAAATTCTCGCCGTGTCTCGGTTCGGGGACTGGCAACAGCACAAGCATGACACCGAACAATCGTCGTTGCAAGAGTTCATAGGTCGTCGAGGGGGAGGGTCAAGAAACTGTCAACAAACATGGCTACAGAAGCGCTATGCGTGACGCTGGCGGTTTTGTGTTTCGAAAAGAAAAAGAAAAGAAAGAAAAAGTGATTGTGGACCCGTTCCAGTGTAAATCCAATCGCTTGGAGGCAACGGACAAGCAATCTGAATTGGTTTCGTTTTCCACTTCCCCGTCTCCCCGCGCCTCCCAGACGGTTCGGACAGAGCCTCAGGATGCACCCGGAGCGCCTGGCTAAACATTATGCAGAATGACGTGTTCGGATTTTCCCCTGGCAATGAGACATTTTTCGGACTAGAGGGATTTCGGAATAATGGGCAGTCACAGCAGCAACAGCAGCACACCTCTTTCTCTTTTTTTTCATGTTTACATACAGGTATGTGTGCCAGAGAGCACTCTGCTATCCTATTGGTCAACATAAAGGAACACACCGTGGGAGTTGTCAGACTAGGAAGCAAAATACAAAAAATCTGACACGATAGACTTCTTTGGGGTGCTGACACTGGAAATCTGTTGGCCGCGTCAAAATCAGGTCAAAATCGGGCTCAATTTGTGTAGCCTGACCCCGGCATTAGGGCACCAAAGCTGGAAATAACACGCTGGGTTGACCCAAAAGCCAGGAGTGGGGCAAGTCGGGGCGCCCTCCACCCGGTCCCGCGGACATGCCTCCAAATCGGCTGTTGGGAAAAATCATCCGTGAATCCGTCCGGAGTGCTGCCAGCAGCCCACACACTTGGCACACGGACGACCGCAGCTTCCACCTTGTGCTAACACATTGGTTTGTTCCACGCAGCCCGTTCCCGTGGAAAAATGTCCTGCCATGTGTGATTTTAATGGAGTGTGTACCGTACATTGTATTTAACTTTTGTGTGTGGTCTATGCATCCGTGTAATGTATACTGTATAATTTATATTGATGCGTAGATTCATCTCAAATGTTACACAAAAGTTCTAAATCTAAAAAATCGAATATGTAAATGTTTTGAATCCATGTGTCTATATTATGAAAGCAGTTTACATTATATTGACACATTGACCATTAACCGCGCCTCTGCCACATTCCCCCTCCGCCCAACCGGTGAATGGGCACCCCAGGAGGCAGCAACGGAGGGTGCCAACCGGCCACTTGGTGGCCAGACAATCCTTCTCCATGGTGCTGTACTTCATCTCCTGCTCGGAGAGCTTCCAGCTGATGGAGAGCTCCGGCCAGTCGGCCCCCTCCACCTGCTGACGACACTGCTCCCGGCCCTCTGTCTGACGTGTTGGTCTCCAAGTAGAAATGGAGAGAAAAATTTGGTACACTGGCTTCCCAGAGAGGCTGATTTTACCTTCTCGAAGGCCTGCTGGCACTTCTGACGCGACATTTCGAGTTTGATCAGACAACGGGGCTGGTCAGCTCTGAAAAGTCGGCTACAACCGTCCTGTAGTAGCCGGCCAGCCACAATAACTGTTCAACCCTGTTTCCTTGTCTTGTGCTGTTTGCGGCCGCAGCGGTTTTATCTATCTGGAGTTGGGGCCAGTCCTCCACCCAAGTGGTAGCCCAGATACCGTACCTCCCTCCGCCTAACCGCACACTTCTTTGGGTTGGCGGTGAGCCCCGTCCACCTGCACGGGATGCAAGTGCCACCCCGAGCTGTCACTGTTGATGATGACGTTGTCCAAGTATGCCGCGTGTGGACGCAGGACCCAATCCATGAGTCTCTGAAAGGTGGCTGGGTTCCCAAACAACACGAATGGCCATTTTACCCTTGGACTCTGGAGACAAGGGAATCTGCCAGTAGCCCTTGGTTAAATCCAGTGTCCAGTCCTTAAATCCAGTCCTTTTCCAGTGTGAAAAATGTGGCTGTGCCTAACCAGTCAAGCAGTTCATCGACCCGATACGCGTCATGAGTAAGGACCCCACCAAAAACATGCACACATCATCGTCTGACCAGCGATGGACACTTGTTACCAGGTCCCCGGGCGCATTAACGAATGCTGCCAACTGCTCCTGGCTGTGCCCCCGGAGGAAGGACAAGCCAGGATGGGTTAAATGCAGAGGCCTCATTGCTTCGTCGGGTTAGATGTAGTTGACTGGGGCATTTTTTGTTATTGTGAAAATAATAACAACGCACAATTTCGATTCGGTTGCACGAAATGAGACTTTTGATGTATGGACTTTTGATGTAAGAAGCCTGGGAAAGGTTGCACCCTAAGACGCCGTTGTAGTTTATCTAGCGCGTATGGATTACGTTGTGGTTGGAAAAAGGCCACATCTTATCTCCCTGGGGCCTCTGACACCAGCTCAAAGGATCCCTGTGACAGGGGGATAAGGTCATATTTCCAAGTATGTTCATTTACTCCCCCATCCCCCCAGGTGACGAAAAAGCGAGGGATCGGATCTGACGTCCGTAGCATTGAGGCGGCATGGTCGTCGCATCGGAGCGGCGGCTCATCGAAAAATAAATAGATAAAACCCTTGGAGGTGTGGGGATGTCGGGATGGCAATTTGTGTTTCGATGCCAATGGAAATATATGACAAAATTGAAAGAAATATCAGCCATGAAAAAATAGCAACGACTGCTATGATAGTTGTACACTGATGTTTTTTAAATTAAGGATCACATTGTCAGCAACGACCTGTGCTTCAAAAAGCATGCCCCTTTCTACAAAATATAAAAATAATAGTAATAATAATAATAATAATAATAATAATAATAATAATAATAATAATAATAATAATAATAAAATAATAAATGAATAAATAAATATATAAATTAACAAACAAATAAATAAAATGTATAAATAACAATAAATTAATTAATATAAAAATAAATACATAAGTACATAAAATTAAATAAATAAATAAAACCATTTTATAAAATGGCTTTCTGTTGATTTATAATACACCCAAAGAGAAATTATTTAAACAAATCGTAATGCAGGAAATGCAAGTTGTCCAGAAACTTATCTTATCCTGAAGTTGCACTCATCTTATCTTATCATTTGCTTTATCTACTGCTCCACTCGTTGTGACGGTTACTCGGCCCTCTGCCCATAGCTGAACCGCCGAACATGTCGCGGCCCGCGTCTATCACTCTCACCGCGTTGCATTTATGAGTGAGAACGCGGTCTGCGTGTGACTCGTGTTGATGCAAGACAGAGTTCGGATAGGGCCCGGGGTGGGAAAAACAAAGCTATCCTTTAAATTAACTGTCTGGAGTCAAAAGGAAACGCGTCTCAGAAATGAGTCGTCTTTTTGGTTTGTGAGTTTCCGTCCCTTTTGCTTTTGAAAAAGGTCCATTCCTTCCTCTGAAAAAAATGAATCACCGACTCCACTGCAGCCTCATAAAAGAGCAGACACTTGGCCCCGTCGGATTAAATAAATGATTTCCTCTTGGATGAAAAAAAAAAAGCACAACTATCACTATTCATCTTCATAGCATCAAAAGAGACTCAGTGAGAGCCGTGACAACAAGAATAAATCACGGCTAAAAATAAATAAATAAATAAATAAATAAATAAATAAATAAATAAATAAATAATAATCATCATCAAAAGAAAAAGTAACAGATGTTCGTGGGAAACAAAAGGGGAAGGACATAAACACCCATTTATTCAGAGTAAAGAAAGGGCTGTTCCCTAATCTCGATCACGTGGCGGGAACATTGGGAGAAATGGCTCTTTTTTTCACCCCGAAACCACGTAGTTTATGAAAGGAACCATTCAGATCATCTTTGTACCGTACCACGCTTGGATAAAAAAAAAAACAACAATAATAAATATAGCTGCGGGCAGCAATACACGGGGTTGAGCCTTGTCTGTGTGATGTGTGTGACGTAATGATGTTCAAGGCCTATTTGCAATGCTGTAGATGACATTCAAGCAAAAATACTGTCTGTAATGGGCTTCTTTGAGGAATCTGGATCCAAAAACACAAAAAGAATGACATGATCTGAACACAGACACAATAAATACATGTTCCTTACACTGTGTAATTGCTTATGGTTATTGTACAACTAACTACGGTTCAGGAAGATTGCATACATTTATATATCTGGGATGTCTATAAATTCTGGCAGTGATGTTATTGGATTTTTATTGTTTAGAACTTACTCAGGTGCGTGTCAGTTGTCCTCAGAAGCGTCTATGTTTATGACGTTTAATATACTGCACTTTGTTTAATCCAATTGTCTTCTGGTAATACTTTAATGTAATTCTTTTTTTAAATATTTTAACGGTTAATCGTAATAAAGTAATACCTTTCACTGTGTCATTTTGTATGATTTCTTTTACAACTAATTACGATTCAGGAAGACTGTAAACTACATTATCCGCATTCGAGACCCACAGCGGTTATCTCTGCGCTTCTGTGCTTCTGTGCTTCTGTGTATGTACAGTTTGTCAGAGCTTGTGTTTTATATTCCTTTATTCCAATCAAGTAGTCCAGTGAGCAGATTAAATAACTGCAGTAGTTACAAATGGCAGATTTATTATCAGGCAGTTGTTGGTGGCCACAATTTTGCGGTGCTTGAAGTGACTGACTTCACCACTGAGGTAATGCCACGCTTGTCTGTGACCAATCAGAGGTCTGCAGTGCTGTCACATGACCATTGGGGAGATGGGAAATGCAATGATTTTTTTGACTAACTTCTCCGACAAAAATGGACGATTTGGATCAAACTCAGAGGACAGCATGTTGGAACTGCCCCGAATCCAAATTGTATTCATCATGTCCATGGGTACGTCGGTTCTATGACATCCATAGACTTCTGACGTCAATTCTGAAGTCTATCCAAACTGTTGTTGCCGTTGTTCTGCTGCTCTTGCGGTCGGCGGTTGTGTCTCATCGCGCGCGGGGAAAGATTCCAAGTTGCGTCTCTTCAGCCGCAAAATGCCCGTTTTTTTGCTCGGTTAAAAGCGCGACTTTCTCTGTGAAGCAGTGGTGTCACACGGGGGGAGGGAAGGTAAAAAAAAAAAAGATACGCTTTTAAAAGAAGTGATTGAGCGCCTTTGATTTGCCGGTTTGCTCGATACTTGCAGCTGCATTCCTGCGGGCGGGAGCCAGGCGACGACAGGAGGATCAGCCGCAGTGGAGAGGTGTGAATAGAGCTGAGCCTATACTTAAAATCCATAATTCTTCTCTTTTTTGTTCTTTTTACAGCCCTGCGGAGTTACACCGGCTATAATAACATTATTCCTGATAGATTATTTAGGACGAGAAAGCCACATATACCATTCACACCTTTATGAGATTATGGTGTCTACAGTAAATTTCCTATTCATCCATATTTATCTGTTTCCCTAAAGAAATGTTGAAACTTCGGTGAAACATTCGTCCACGTCTCTTTTCCTTTTCCACAGTCCAGTGAGTCACGTGACATTCATCTTTTATAGTGATTATTCATTCTTGTCGATGTTGGGTTTCTATGACACTACAGTATGACGGAATAAAATAAACCAAATGGAAGTTCATAATTCCATAACTTCTTTAGAATAGTCAGCATGATTGGATGTTACACAGTCGATGTGATAACGTAAAAATTTACTGATGGGATGATGAACATATAATAAACTCTCTATACATGCAGTGGCACCTGGTGTTGATGGCAATGTGTGGTATTGTACGGTGGTTAGAGAAGCTTATACAGCATTAGCTACATTTGTGTCCATGATAAATAACCTTTGGTGCTGTGTATAGTTATATAAAATCATTATACATACATACAGTATGTATAATAATAATAATAATAATAATAATAATAATAATAAAAATAATGACAAAAAAACAATAATAATAATAATAATAATAATAATACTAATAATAATAATAATAATAATAATAAAGAAATAAATTAATGTATTTTTAAATTATTTAGTATTTATATTTTAATTAGAGGTATGGTGTCTTTTTGTACCAAATAGAAGTGCACCCTCAGTGCATCATCTCTCTCCTGCCGACTCCATAACCACCGTGCTCAGCTGTCAAACAGCGCTTTATACTCGCTTTTCAAGCCAGCAGCCACACAGGGAGAGCTGTTTAAATTAGAGAGTGGATAACAAAACATAAAATTACTACCATTTAGACAAATAGCCACGCATGGGCCAGAGAAGAGAAGATGGCATTTTGTGATTATGATCATGTGACCAAGTAACGACCCAATCTTCCAGTAATCTCATATTGACGATCATTGTGTGTAGAACACAGCTATCTGTGTGTGTGTGTGTGTGTGTGTGTGTGTGTGTGTGTGTGTGTGTGTGTGTGTGTGTGTGTGTGTGTAGGTGCATGTGCGTGTGCGTGTGCGCGCATGCGCGGGTGTGTGTTTGCGTGTACTGTTCATTTCATCACAGTAGTCCCGCATATCAGGAATAGTGGCATATTTCCCTTGAGTTACGGTTTCTTTGGAATGCGATTGCGCCGTCCTCTGTTGATTACAGAAAGGAAATTGCAGTTCAAGGTCACACTATTTTGGGACCCATCAAAATATCGTCACCATTGGACAAGTACAAGTACAAGTACAAGTACAAGCACAGTACAAATTCAAGAGATTATTTGTCACATACATATACATGCGGTCATGCATATATGCAGTGAAAGTCCCTAGATGTAATGAATGCAAGCTCAAAATGTGACATTTCAATCTGATTATTTTGGGTGCTCACAGCCAAGAGAGATCTGTTACTGGTGAGAAAATTTAAAAGAATGCGTCACATTAGTCACATCTCTGACATGTGCTCTGTGAAACACTGTCTCGTTTATGAATCAAAGTCACATACTGATGCCTGTGAAGAAAACAAAACTGATCAACGTCAAATAAGGGACTCAATTTAATATCGCAAGAAGCCTATATAGAGGAATTACAGAATCTAATCAAATCACATGTTTTCAGCTTGACTTTGACCTCATTCTGTTGCAAATGTTGCAATTAGGTTGTGATAACAAGGTTATAAATTAGACCTTACTCACCCATTGTTATCCATGTCCATATTTTTATAGCAACGCGGCAAGAAAGCAGGCAGAAAAGCAGGTAGAGCAGGAGGGATGGGCAGTTAAATTGGCCGGCCCGTAAGCAACATGGAAGCGTGTGGCGCCGTCAAGTTGTCTGACACAACTGATTTAAAATTCATACCCAGTCAAACAAAAACATCCTACTGCCACTGGAACTTTTTCTGATTCTGACTTATCTAGGAAACCTGTTTGTCCGTTGCCATTTTTTGCGTGGATGGAATTTATATCTAAGTGTGGATCTGCTGTTCACACAACGATGTTTGGCCGCGATTCTGCCGCCGGGCCTGTCGCAGTGTCAGTGTTAGAGATGAGATGAGGCCGATGGGTTTACTGACTTCCAACTGGAGCTGGAGCTGTCCTTGTGTAAAATGTGGATTTCACACAGAGGCAAATGCCTATTAGTCCATGATAATGAAAATACAAAAACAATATACGGCTGTATGCACAAGGTAATCAATGTCAATCTCCAGCTGAGGTAAATGGGTGTGGATAGTAAGTTTGACATCCTATTTCTTCATTCTATGCTATCCTTCACTTATCTGTCGATTTTGACTTCAAAGATCAGAGCTCTGAGGTTAAAAGACAATTTTAATCACTCAGTTTATGTCGCCATATCTTTCATCCTCATAACGTAGCAGTTTGAAAGGAAGTGTTTTAACCTGTGTTATGTTGAATCGTCTGGTTATTATTTCCAAACTATTCAGTTATTGAAGGAATATTTCCGATTTTCCTGAAGTTTATCCCTGTTTCATACTCACCTGTCATGTAGCACGTAGGTAGGTTCCAGTCCTTTCTCCATACTAGACGTGCAGCTCCGTCCTTTCCATCAGGAGTTGAGAGGACGTAATGGGGAAGAAATCCCCAATTTGCATTCAGTGCAAAAACTCCACAACTTCAGGCAGAGCTATAGCATGGTGGTGCCACGGCAATCTGGCGTGGCAACTTCAAGAGAATCGGCAAAAACTTGAATTTCGCAATACAACCAAAACATACAGTATATGTCTGAAAATAACACCTTGAATTTCAGATGGCGGATTTGTCCCCCACGACGTGTGTCGAACTCCTGACGGGAGTCTGGAGAAAATGCTGGGGTGGAAAAAAATCCCCGAAAATTCAATTTGGGCCGAACGCGAATCGACCACAACCGCACGGGCACACTGAGCGACCGAGGCCCCATCCGAACCACCAACCCCCCCCCGCTTTGACTTATCTTTATTTTATTCTTCTTAATATTAAACCCATGGGGGCGGCTTTATGTGCTCCAATCAGCCGCCCGGGGCATGTAAAAAGGAACACTTATTCATACAACACATGACTCCCACTTGTGTAAGAGGTTTACGGCCTGTGTGACTTTTGATAATCTTATGTAGCCTTTGATAATCTTCCCACCCAAATAAAATATTTCCCGGCATTCTTTGTTCCCTGTGCGAAGGAGACACGCACGCATTCCCCCTTTACACGATCAATTCCAAATGCCTTTTCTTAATCCCTAAATCCCCAACTTGTAGATCAGTGACAGATGGTGGTGGGGTTTTTTTTTTTGGACTGCAGTGCCCCCCACTGCAGGGGGGGTCAATATGGTCAATACTACTATTACCTTCATTAGTTTTGATGTTTCAGATATGCATATAAATATTTGATGTAAATTGGCATTATCCCAACGAATGTTGCTTCGAAAGGTTTTTTAAATGTCCCTACAAACCGTGTGTGTGTGTGTGTGTGTGTGTGTGTGTGTGTGTGTGTGTGTGTGTGTGTGCGTTATAAATGGACATCCCAATGAACACCTCCGGACACCTACCAACATATTGTTAATAGGCCATTGGGGTCATCAGGACATTTTGTTTCCTCATAATTGGAATCTCCTATTTTAAACCACTTATAAGTCATTTTTAAATCATTTATTTGCATATTCTGATTTACTCTCATGAGTCAAACATGAAATTGGGCTGTTTTAAGTTGACATAAACCCAACGATTCTTGTTTCTAAAAGTTTTTTCTCTACCAAAATATCCCTATAAACCACCTATACCTGAATGTGTGCGTGTGCGTCTGTGTGTACTTGTGTGCTTGTGTGTATGTGCGAGATGTGACGAGAGACGGAAACTCAGCGAAAAACATATTACTGTGAATTCTACCACCTTTGCTCCAGTCGCGCTGCACGGCGCGCTACATGCGTAACCTGTGGTCATCCGCCAATGATTCTCCTCCACCTCCCACATTGGTGTTGCTTTTGTGGAAATGCCACCGGTGCCAGTAGACCGGCCTCGCCTGCCCACGCTGGCCTCTCCCTCCCTCTCTCCCTCCCTCCCTCTCACCCTCTCTCTCTCTCTCTCTCTCTCTTTACCCCGCGCGCCGGGCCCAGATCCAGCATCGTCCTCACACTCAACACCTCACACACAGGACGGGAAGAGGACACGTAGCCAGCAGCGCTCGCTGAATGAGGCGGTTAATCACCGAGCCAGATTTTTTCAACAACATTGTGTTTTTTCTTGTTTTTTTTTTTGGTGGGGGGGGGGGGCGGGGGGTATTCAGAAAAACACAATGCTGCTTCGAGATACAGACACTTTAAGGCAACCGAGAAATTAGTCAGAGGGCTCCTAGGAGACGCAGGGAAGAAATTGTTCTCCCGGGGTGTTGGATTTAGTGCCGGGAAAAAAATTTAATACTCTGCAGTTCACCACCCATCACACAGTGGAGTAGTATGCCCTCTACGTTGTATTCCTCTTTTTCGCGTGCGGTGGTGTCTATTTATAGAAGCCCTCCTCATTATCTATGCACGAGAACCAGTTTGCTTGCAGTTAGACCAGGTGGCGTACGCGTTGTGAGGCAGGGAGCCAAAACGAGAAGAGCCGTTTTGTGCCACAATGTCAGTTGATTTATGGCCCGGAGATAAGTGTGCAGAACCTGATCAGCAATTTGTCTCTGCAAAAGGTGTGGATTTGCAAACAGTCAGACTGAAATGACAGAACTGAATTTTTGCACTGAGCGCAGATCGCGGCTCCGTCCCCCGTTACTTGCATTGACCTCCTGACGGGAGTCTGGGAGTCCAGTCCTACAGTAGGAAAACGAGGCTGGGAACCATCCAAACTTCTCCTCGCACATCCCATCAGTTATTTGTCTTTCGAGCATGTCTTACCCAACCCTGATGATGACACATATCCAAATGACTTGCCCCGAGGAGCAAAGTCAGGACGACATCTGTGAGTGAGACGGGAAAAAGAAAGAAAGAGTTAATGGCAGAGAGAGTGTCAAACCATCCCCACCCCCACAGAGTATTGTTGTTCCCGACCTTGAATGAACCCTTAGAAGCTTTTTCCTCATGAAATGGCCATCACGGCTGGCCTTGTTTTTCTGCGAGAAAGTAAAATGAACCTCAAACTGAATCCCGTTTTGAAAGCACACCTTTGACGTTCCACAACGAAACGCTCGTGCAGCAGAGATGATCTCGCGTCCACAACCACCGCTTTCCTACGCCGTCTCCGAAGCACCCTTGCGTTCGCCATCGATCGGGCAATCGCCTAATTTAAGTGATTGCCGCGTAAATTCCTGTTTTAATCATAGCGGCCGTAACAATGCCCCGGTGCCGGGGGAGCATCCCCGCTAATCGGCAACAAATGGTTCTGCGCTGCCTGGAAATCTAATTACACAGTGAGTCGCCGGCAGCACGGCAGATAAGCGCTTGCCAAACACGCACGGAGGGGACCCGATTAAAAAATACAGGCAACCGCTGCCATGGATAGATGCTAATGAAGCAGAATCCCGTTGTTGTCAAACTTGAACTGCGGTCGTGTAGCTTTTCCACCTCGGCTGTGTTGCCGGTTGCGAGGCATTTCTAGGCAGAGATTCAGATTCATAATATAGTCAGCCAGTTGGAGACTGGCTTTGCTCCCAAATTAGTCCTATGGAAACTGAAAAATAATCACAGTAGTGATTATTATTATTAGTAATAATCAATCATAATCATTCATCAATTATAATCAGTTATAAAGTAATAAGTAATAATCAATAATAATCAGTAATAATAAAGTAATAAGTCATAATAAATAATAATCAGTAATAATCAGTCATAATAAAGTAATAAGTAATAATCAATAATAATCAGTAATAATCAACAAGGCCAATGTATTGCTTTCAGTTAGTTGGGCGTCTTTGTAAGCAGAGGGGATTTAAGCGTGTAGAGCTTTGGTGAGGTAGGATGGGTCTAGCATTACAGGAACGGTGCTGATCTTTTTAAATGTATCCCTATTGTATGCTCATTCTGCCAGCAGTGTAACCTCTTCTCCATACTGTGTGCTCTCTCCCTCAATCAGAAGTTCAATGCAAGTGATGGGGGACAAATCCACAATCAAAGCCACCGTGACGCCACAGCAGCCTGAGCTTGAGAAATAAGAGCGCTGCGACACCACGGCACGTTGCCTGAAATGTGGTTTTGGCTCCGAATGCAGATTGTGTGATTTGACCCCCATCACTTGCGTTGAACCCCTGATCGGGGGTTTGGAACCATGGTCCAGGAGAGAAAATGCTGGAGATGACTGCTGTGGGAAAGAAATCTCCATACATACTACATAAGCCTAGAGCAGAAAACAAGGATAAACTTCAGAAACGGAACTAGCCTTTAAGGCTTTTCAACTAAGCTTTCAAAACCAGTCGCACAGTGAAACTAGAAATATAACTGCTTCAAAGAAATATGCACACTATGAGTCAAGTCCCTCTGCAAAGTCTCCCATTGTCCTCATATGTATTTGTTATTATTTACGTTATTTGCACTTCACTATGCGGTTAAGGGGAATTTGGGTTTGAAGTCGACTCTTTTTCATGGTACCCTAAACAAATGTCCCTATGTGGGCCAGAGACGCCTCGCCCCGCAAAGCTCTTCGACTACGCATCCATAGCCGACATTCGGGAAAACGACGCTTTGCCGCAGCCGCTCCACAGTCTCCACGCGGTAACCCTGTACCCCCCCACTCCCCTTGAACCGCCCCACACACCGCAACCTTTTTGTTAATGTGCCTACCGGAGGGCACGCGGGCATAAACCTGAGAAAGCTTGACCAATTTTAGTCCTCACATCCATCATACCTGGCATCGGCGCTACATCCCTGGAGTGTCAAATTGGATTTACAAACACGCCCAGCTACTCCCCGATTTACAAGCGTGTCACTGTTAGAGGTGCCAGGAGAACTGAATGATATTATCCAGTTCGTTCGGATAGAGTTGACCTTCAGGCGTCGAGTGTGTGTGGGTGTGGGGTGGGGTGGGGGGAGTGGGGATGGCCCTGTTTTTCTGCTTTGATTTCACATTCTTGAATGACTTTTACTGTGATTGATTTGGCTGGAGTTTTTAACAAGTTAGTTGAAGAGGGCCGAAGAGCCGAGGCTCATATTGATTCTATTTCATTAATGACATTTGCATGTACAATCAATTACACTTGGGGGGGGGGGGGATTGGTGCATTAAAAGCAGACATATATTAGACGCAGTTTGCTTATGCACTCACAAAATTGGACATAATGGTGGCTTGACGATGGATAGCCGCTGAGGGGTAAACAATGTTTAGGATTGTCAAGACAGGTAAACATTGTTATTTTTGACAATCTTAAAGTTTTATTGTTTATGTTTTCATCCGTATCTGACTTATGCCTGAATAATGATCTCATATAATGTGTGTAATGTAATCAAGAGCCTCCTTTCTTTGTAAAAGCTGCACCGTTGCCCCCCGTGGAATCGCCACGACACCGGCGTCCGAAGCCTTGTTTTCCATCGAGTGCCGAAGCGTGAGTGGAGACGCGTTCCACTGAGCCACGTCCTTCAAGGCCTGAGCGGCGGGAGAGACGAGCTGCTCGATAGAAAATATTTGACCTGCGAGTTTTGACGGATCCATCATTGCCGGGGCCTCTGCGTTGTCCGTCGGCCAGCCTGCCATTTTTTTTGTGAAGCCGGCTAAAGCCCGGGCAATAAGTCACATCCTACTGACCCACTCCGTTCACCGTCACCGGCGCCGTTCGCCCCTGATAAAACAGAGGTGGAAAAAGAGCTAAAAGCCTGTTAATATTGATGGATGGTGTGATGGATTGTGGCGACAGTGGCATTAGAAGGGGGCTGATTAACTATGCGCGAGGCCATCGAAACGGCAGCTTGTTCAGATGCAAAAACCAACAGAATGCCGATGGAGAGATGGAGGGAGGAGATGCGATTACTTCAAGTCCCATTTCAGTCCCAGGTTGAGGGTAAGACGGCGTGGTGTTTTTTGACCTCACAAACAAATTTTTTTTTTGGGGGGGTTCAGCCTTTGATGCGTCGCCGGATGGGGTTCATTTAATGTCATTTTCAAGACTAAGAACACGGTGTGCTCACCGTGGCCGCGTTACATGATCTCTGGGTCGGTCCCACTTGTAAAAGATCACCCTCCACCTTTCTATACTTGGAAATGGATTGGATTTTATTGACGCTGGCAAAGGTAGAGAGGACATCAAGTAAAGGAAAACTACCATTAATGCGACATGCTTATGAAGTGACATGAATTTGAAAAACTTTATTACCATATAAAGCATTACCATAACTGTGGGGGGCTGTAGAGAATACTTTACCCAGACCACTTAGTTCTTTCTTTCCGAATGAGACACAGACTTTAGTTGCCTCTAAATTGTGCAATCACGAGTGATTCACCACATATCGACTCAGATTTTTCAAAGTTTATTCACAGGCTGCGCAACTCTGCTTCAACACGCTTTGAAACTGACACTAGATATCACCGCCAAGCAGCCGAAAAAAATTACTAATGTAAGAATTTTTTTAACGTGTTTATAAAGTGGCTTACAGTCAAGACCAGCCCTGTTCCGAAATCAAACCTTGTTTGGGAAAGGGAGGAGTGTGTACGTGTGTAAGCATGAGTGTTTGTGTGTGTGTGTGTGTGTGTGCGTGTGTGTGTATGTGTGTGTGTGTGTGTGTGTGTGTGTGTGTGTGTGCGTGCGTGCATGTGTGTGTGTGTGTGTGTGTGTGTGTAGAATGCATCGATGGAACATTAGAACAGTGTGTTTCAAATCCCTCTTAAAATTCATAATTAACACGATAATAATGGAAACCAGCTCTCGTTGTGTTGCAGTATCAAAGTTGCAAGGCTGCGCTAATTCATCCGTTCCAGTCGGAATAGCAGCTCTGCATTCATCAGAACAATCGCAAGTTTCACACAAAAAGTGAGAACTATTACTAGTGTTGAAAGGTTCGACTTTTTTTGTTGAGATTCGGTTCTTGGCGAATCCCACCGGAAAGAGTAAAGAGTCATCGAATTTTCTGACTGTTGGTTTGTTTGATTCAGCCAGTGTAACGGATGGTGAGCGAGGGAGGACTTCCTGTGAACAATCCTTCCTGTGAAGAATCATTTAATTCAGTCACAATTATTTATTTTGGTGGAATCCGTCACATTCCAAAAAATTATGCCAAATGCCTGGACCTTGTTTTTGCCTTGGACTTAGTTTGGTCCTCAGTAATTACTTTCAGTTTGTAAGTCGAAGATTAACTCGCCCACTCTTTTGCCGGAGTGACTCACAACTCCCAAGCAATTTAAAAGATTTGTTCGCTGCAAACTAATCGTTCATGAGTCTTACATCACTAACTATTAGTAGGCCATAATAATAACCACAGCTCTACGCGTGGTGCGCCATGGGACTTTTAATTGTTAAAAGTTTTAGTTCCCAAAAGTTTGGAAAACACTACGTGGTAAACACTACCCGATATGACGGAAGAATGCGATTAGGAGAATACATATATACTAATGAGCACATACTGTATGGGTAGTGGGCAGAGTTTCCGTTTTCCGGTAATTGCCGGTCTGACATATTAAAGTAACATTCATCTCTCCGGTCATAATGTCAGGTGAAAATAATTCCCTCTTAGGCACAATTTGAATGAGCGCCGGGCGATAAAACAACAAGGATAATTATCGCTTTTTTTTTTCCCCTCTACGTCGAAATAAAACTCGATCATTTTCATATAAAATTTTTCGCAGATCTGTTCATTTCCACGTTCGGCAAGTTGCGACGAAAAGACCAACCAGTTTGGACGATCTAAAGCCGACCGTTCCCCTCGAACCAATCGCGTTTGTCATTATAGAAACAAGCCCCGCCCCCAGGTTGGGCTCGTAAACACACGGAGCGAAGACAGAGCACAGCGTCCAGAACTCAGAGGAGAAGCAGAACGATGATGTAACCTTGAAGTCAGGAACATACTGCCCATCCATTTTTGGCGTTTTTTGGATATTAAAGTTCAGACCTAAACCAATACTTGGCATGTTTAATTTGTTTTTGATTGAATCTAAATTTTAATTTGATTAAATATTATTTTAAAGAGCAGCTGCACTTGTTACTTATTGTTCATGAACGGAAATTATTTGATTTCAAATAGTAATATTATTAATATTTATTTATTTTTAAAACGGCGTTAACTGACAGGACTTATTTAATTTTAAATATTCAATAAAAATATATAATAAATCTACATGCCTCCTTCATTTAATTCTCTATATAGCCTGCCTATCAATTGTTTTTAAGTTCGATAAACACAGATAATATTTGATCTCGATTTCACCCATTTGTCCGGGACATTGAATTCTTCCAGGACACGTGGACCGGCACCATTTTTTTCTAATGGAAACTCTGGAGTGTCAAACCTTAACGGCGTCCTCCTTTATCCAGAGGTATTGTGCTGGCTGCTCACACAGGAGCCAAAGTCATGATTTCACCCTCATCTCCTTTCCGTTCCAGACCCTATAGGGAGGAGGACGGCCATTAGCAGATGGAATAGCCGGCCCGCCACTGCTGTTTACTCTATTCCACTGCCTGACGCTTTGAAACAAAGGCCCAGTGAGAGGCCTCTAAACGAGAGTGAAAACATGCTGACGCTCGCCGCGGCCGGCCGCGCAGGCCTTTTTGTTGGGGGGCCCATTGAGATGATTCAAGCCGGCGCTGGGTGCCGTAGCTTTGTTCGCCTCGCCGGCCTTTTGCTCCTGGATGATGAAAAGGGTTCCCAGGGATAAGGCACAAAGGAGCTTGTCCATCAGATGAGTCGAGTCGCTAACCGCCTCAAAGCACCATGGCAGCTGTTGTCATGGCGCCCCCGTTTCAAAACATCAGCGAAAATACTGAACTTTGAGCTGGTTTGAATACATTTTGAAAATCTGAATGGGGGGGGGGGGGATATTCAAATACATTAAGAGGGCTTTTCATGCAGATTAGGCGGGCTGCGGCGGGGATAAATGTCTCGAATTTGGAGGGTGGGCTTGAGAGAAAGCGATTCAAACGCTTAGCGTGGTGTTTGGGAAACGCTTCCTATTTTCCAGATTTTTTTGGGGGGGGGGGTGAGCTTGGAGGCCTCACATAAAGCCGGTTAGACTCTGGAGGTTTGGCTGAGTTAATGGCAAAGACATAACCAAAGGAGGAAATGACGAGACGTTTTCTTCTTAAGACGGCTTTTTATGCCAGAGAAGCGGGCAGCGTGTCCCCTGAACGGGTTTGAAGTACGAGTGGGGTTTGGTTTGGGTCGCCAACCGTCCCGTATAAGCGGGGCGTCCCCTATTTTGGGTTTAATTGGGTTGTCCTATATGGGACCTCCCTTGTCCCATATATTGACTGCTATTCTACTCCGATCACCAGACGGCTTTGCAGACCCCAGATCTGAGACAACAGCGGTAGCGGATCATGTGTGGATCACGCCACGGGTGAGATCACCTGTCAATCACGGGGATGCGCATGAGGGGGCCTGCGATATTGTGCGTGATATATTTCCCTGTGTCTGACGGAGTGCAGCGCCGGTGACTTGACTTTTATGAAGACAGTGATGAACCTGCAAATGGAACACATCAAGCTCCGATGAGCCGTCTGGAAAAGCATAAAGTGGATATCAGACACGTCGCTGCCTATGCAGCAGATAATGCCAATGTCACCTTTGGAAAACACCACCCCGTTAGCCAGTTGCTGAGCAGTGCCAACGATCGCATTCAGAAAACTCATTGCCCAGCTCGCGCAGCTCATAACACCCGCAAACACACCTGCGATCAGCTGTCAGTGGCTCTTGAGTCCGTTGTTTTAAAGATGTGCAGCCACTTCTCAGCGTCCGCTCCCCGAAGAAAGGAACTGCATGGATTTTTTTTTTTTGCCTTTGTTGACATTGAGTGGCGTGAAATTCTGCGTCATGTTTGCACAGGATGGCTCCATTCATCCAGCTGTCGATGGCCTCCCGTAAAGCTGGCCAGTGCTTAAATTCATACTCCAGGTCCCTTGGGGAGACCTGTCCCGTGGCATGAAGGATGAAGAAAAAAAACTGGAGCTGCCGAGATTCATCAGTGCTTTTTCCACAACAACGGGGTGTGTTTTTGACCAACTCGTAGAAAAAGGGCCGGAGGAAACAGGGCTCCGCATCACAGATGTTTACAAGGAAGTCCGAAAGTTCAACATGAAGATACCACCGCGGAAACAGCACAGCTTTTTTGGATAGCAGACAAAGCAGCTGACGGACAAACAGTGTCAGCGTCAGCACAAAGGCCCAAGCAGCAACGGGACTTTGTGAAGTTCTATGACTCATCATTGCATACATTGACGAGTGGTTCGATTTTCTCACCGGACAATGTAACGGTGAAAGTGAAACCGATCGGCCGCCATGAGGCGCTCACCTTCACTGAGCAGGTGGTGGCTGCCCTCAAAATGACAGAATGACAGTCAGAATGGACCAACTCTACTGTATGAACAGTTTTGTGCCAGCCGAGAGGAAATACAGACAGCCAGACAGGATACCACAAAATCCACTAGTGAGAAGTGGGCGGCAGTTTTCCAATACATAGGGAAAGCCAACCTGATCAACATGTTCAGGATTGTCTCATTTGTCCTCAGTGTGCCAGGCTCCAACGCCTTTGTAGAGAGGACTTTCTCTCTGATGACCGTTAAATGGTCAGACTCAAGAAAACAGCACAGAGCACAGAGCTGATCAAAAATGAACTTCAAATATCGGTGTGAACTGTGACTTGTCATGTGGGGACTTCTCTCTGGCTGCGCCACAGGACAAAGGACTGCTGCATCAGTCAAGAGCAGCAGAAGCATAGTCGAAAGTAGTCTTGGTGAGTCATGCCCCTCTTTTGGATTTGAAATGTTGCCGTCATTTTTTTTAATTGTGATTTCTTTGAAGATTTATTGTGAGGTTTGTTCACATTGTTTTTTTGAATAAGAATCTGAACACCATACCCACACACTGTGCACTGGACAAAGGGTGCCAAACCTAGGTTTGGTCTAAGCTTTGTTGGCTAAATCCTCCTCTCTAGATTTTCTTCCTCCCCACGAAGAACGTTCTCTCCGGCCCTGGGCGGAGATCGTATTTCGTCGGATTTGAAATTTCCTGATCTCGATCGAACAACACAACTATTTGCAGACGAATCCCTATGACTGTTGGACGCCGTAAAACAGCGGCAAATATGAGAAGGTGATCTCAAATGATGCAGTGTATATTTATTTTAAAGATGGGGCTGTCACTCATCAGTCGGTGCCATCGGTGAGATAATAAACGCGGGGCTGAGGGTTGAACACTTTATTTCATGCTGACACATGCAGTTATGGCGGAGGCGCATCGAGGAGGGCGGTGGACACTTTTCCTTCGGCGCTTCTTTGAAACAGCGCGCTTCGTGGTGTTCAGGCTTCATTTCGGCTCTGCTACGCTTGTCACCGAGCGGCCGGCTACCGCTGTCGAAGACGACTACCAAAGCCAAACGAAAAGCTCTTCCCGCGGAGTGTTTGCTCTTCAAGGTGTTTTCTCTCTCCCCGCACCGAACACAAAAGGGGGTCAGATAAATGGTTGCTGGCCGAGAAAAAGAAGAAACGCCCCCCCCCCGCCGCCGCCGATCCCTTACGGTTACTTACGCCGCTTCACTGCGGTGTTATCAACATAAATGGCGCGCCACATAAACCGCCGCTGTGTGAACCCTCACCTCCAGTAACGTTCCCAGACGGGGGCGGCCGGCATCGCCTCCGTCCCGGTGGATGAATCGCAGCTTTGAAGACGAGGTCGTTGTCGGGGGAAAAGGACTGGGGTCAGAGCTCGAGCGCCGGGTCTGAGAAATGACTTTTTTATCAGCACTAAAGTGGCTAATGATCGATGGGGGGGGCGCCGGGGGTCGGGGGAGCCAACGCTGGCTGCGCTTGACAGAGACGCTGAGGGGGCCTTGCCAGAATGGCTTTCCAGCGTGTGGACCGCTCCCAAAAGGCTGCTCTAGTATCTGGGTTCACATCAGGACACGGCGTACAGGGGGGGGGGAGGGCGCTGCGCCGGGGGGGGGCGGGGAGGCTCTCCACGCTGTTCCACTAAATTACACAGGCTACACTCTTCCTGTGGATTCGATTCTGATGCATTCATTTAAAGCTCTGTGCATTCATGTTTGATTCCACACCTGTAGAACAGTGTATGTGTGTGTGTGTCTGTGTGTGTGCGTGTGTGTGTGTGTGTGTGTGTGTGTGTCTGTGTGTGTGTGTGTGTGTGTGTGTGTGTGTGTGTGTGTGCGTGTGCGAGAGAGAGGGAGAGAGAGAGAGAGCGAGAGAGAGACGCTGGCCGGCTGTGAGATCAGTTTAATAAAAGAAAGCTATCCCGATGGTTTTATTGGGACCCCCGGCCCCCGCCCCCGCTCCCGGCCCCCGCCCCCCGTGATGAATCTGCTGTTTGTCCAACCCCCACCCCACCCATTAACAATGGACTCAGCGCTGAAACTAGTCATCTCGGGTGGTTTGGTTTGTCGAGTTGAGCCGCTACGTAAAACCGCGGCGTGAAGCGGTGTAAGCCCACGGCACAATGTCCCCCGCTGGCAAAAGGCCAAATCAAACGAGCTCTCCAAACGAGGTCGATCAAGAGCGGAGGGAAGCTTTGTAGATGGAGCCCTCGATGCTGTTTGAGCCCCAGTACACAATGGACAACAAGAACACAAAACTCGATTGATAGATAGATAGATAGATAGATAGATAGATAGATAGATAGATAGATAGATAGATAGATAGATAGATAGATAGATAGATAGATAGATAGATAGATAGATAGATAGATAGATAGATAGATAGATAGATAGATATTAAAAAGGGACAAATATACCTAAATATATAAAACCTAATGGTTACCAATAAATATAAACAAAGAAATAAACAAAAAAACTATGAAACATCACTGATACTGCAGTGAAAAATTCAATACTCAAAGGTTTGGGCTTTTGTGAACCCGTTGGCCATCTTACAGTCTTGACCATCTCACTTTGCCAACTTTCCCAACCCAAAACTTTTCAATTTCATCTTAAAAAAAGGTACTCCATGTCAAGTGAGCTGAGCAAACACGCAACGTTTGCTCAGCTCACTTGACGGTTCACTTTGGGAACTCCAAAAAAAGAATGAGCTGTGTCAAGGTACCTTTAGCCTGTTAGCAATTATAGACTGCTGAAGCGTTGGGCTGCGCCGATCTCTAATGGGATTAGAGAGCGGAGGCGGAGCTCCGACATCACTGGTCTTCTTTGCTCCTTCCATCCTCCCTCTAGTTCATATCCCCGCGGGTGGGGGTACATCAAACTGATATTAAAGATGAATAAATAAATTGAATATTTTTAGCCATTTCCAATTCTACCCTATTTTAAATTCCTCTGAATAAAATGTATGCACCAGGATGGCATAAATTGCTCCAGATTGTGTATCCAGTTGAAGTAGCATACTATAGTAGTACTATCTTTATGGGAATATTTCCATCCATCTTCCATAGGTTATATATATATATATATATATATTCTAATATTACATTGTCATTTAGCGTTTCGCTTTTGTCCAAAGTAACTTATAACTTATTCATAAACCTTTTGAGACAACCATTCAAGGCTCAACAGGAGCAGTTAGGGGTTAAGTGCCTTGCTCAGGGGCACTTCTGCGTGCTACTAGGTGGAGCTGCGGTTCAAACCATTCTTCCAATTACTAAACGATCCTCGCTACCTGCTGAGCAGCTCCCTGAGTTCCACTATTCCAGAGATGCAGTAGTATATAATATAATATATAAAATACAGTATATGATTTAATATTATAATATTGTTTGATATATGATGCATAGCTTGCATCAAAAGTGACATCAAATGCAGATCCAGCTAAGAAGGCATATTATGTACTGGCCATTTCAATTGACAGATGATTTGTAGCTTGTGGCGCAGGTTCTGTCAGACAGCTTGACGGCGCCACATGTTTCCACGCCCTTACGGGCCAGCCTACTTTCAGCGGCCGGCGCCTCCTGCGCTACCTGCTTTGCTGCCTGCTTTGCTTCACTCCCTCCACCGCGCCCCCCTCTACTTCCCCTGCATCCACAGAGGCACGAACTAATCAGAGCAAATGTTATCACGTTGCTAGAGCTATGATAAAGTGTTGGGTGAAATAAAGCAGCTTTTTAATTACTGGAGAGAGGCCATTAGCAGCACACCCACTCGCCGGGCCGCCTTCTGGTAGCGTCGCGGCGAACTCGACGGAAAGAACAGCAGCGGGGGGTCGGTAGAGAAGGAAATTCAATCAAAAAAATATGGTGAGATGCGGCAACGGGGAAAATAGTGAAAGAGTGGCGGACAGACTTTTGTTGGTGCAGATATTGTGAGGCGGTACAATAAACACAGTCAGTTTAACTAGGACTCATAGACTTAGAATAAATAGTGCTAATAAATCCTATTTAAATCCCAAGAAAGCCTTAATGTCACCTTATTTTCACCCTACCGGACATACATGCCAAATTACACTATTTTGCTGACTCTCTTTTATGACTGGGAGGATGTTTCTGCGCCTTAGGTCCTTACGTCATCGGATTTCATACAAATTAAAACTCTCACCCACTCCGCAGGTCTCGACTTGAGGCGGCCGATATGAAACCTGTGTTTTGTAGACTCGCCGTGAAGTGCAAAACCCACAAGGCTCTGGCTAAAAGCAAACAAGACGTCCTCATGAAAGGCCCTGAAAGGAGACGGCAAGGTAAATTCCGCCTAAGAACGAAGGTCGGTGATGGATGAGTCCGGGGGGGGGGGGGTTATGTGGTACGCTGCGCCCACATCATAAAGCTTCAGCAGTGTTTGTGCCAGAGGCGCGGCCGGACGAGCGTGGCGAGGAGCAGGGCGGCAACGCCGCAGGGGGTGAGATTGGATGACCTTTCAAGGCCAAAAGATAACACACATACACACACTCAAGCTGCACTTTACTAATCATAACAACTCCTGACTGGTATTTGTGCTCCATGGTGCCTGGAGAAGTGACAAGGGCGGAGGTTGGGTGCGTCGAAATTCATTTTTCTGACCTGTAAAGGAAAGGGTACCCATGTCCCCGACACACTGACAATTACCATCGGGGATTCATAGCGCTTTTGAAACGCAAATCATCACTCTTTTATGCAACCTCTCAAAAATCAATCTCCAAATATAGCAAAGTCTCTTTTGGGATGTTTCATCAGGCCCACGGCGGATTAACACCCCTCCAAAAAAGAAAGGCAGCAGAGGCTTCCTTAGCTGAGATTCCAAGGCCCAATTGGTCAGTCTAATAAACTAAAAAGCTGTGTACTGTGTTGCTTGTTAAAACGATCTCTCCCCGTGGCCAATCTAGACGTGGAAGTTTATCCAATAACAGTAAATGCAATAATGAAGCCAGAGAGATAAATATGTCCAACAGGAGTCGAACGCCTGGTGTGAGCAATTCATCTTGCTTGCGTTAAGTGTCTGCATGGTCCCCTCGCTGCCAAGCTGCCGGTCCTTGGCCACTGCCCCACTTGGCATGAGCCTCCATCTTTTTATTTATTTGAGCCACAGGCAGACCGCTAGAGTGAGCGTGGCCTTTCAGGAGCTGCCACTGGTATTTCGGTTTCAACTTCGGACGAGGGGATTTATCTGATCACATACCAGCGCCTGGTGTAACATAAAGCCAGGTGCTTAAAAAAAAGACGTACTTACTTGGTTCTTAAAGACGTACAGAAGGCATTCCAAAGAACATGTCTTTTTTCTTCTCAGTTCAAGGTGGCTCACTGGATAGTGTTGTTCACATCGGCGCGTCCACTTGTTATATATATATAGACAAGAGTGCTGCCCGATTGGAAGAATAAAGCAGGTTAAAGCCTTGTGGGCTGGAGCATCGTCCTGATGAAGCCACGTCTCTTTCTCCAGGGTTTTCAGCATGTTACAATCCTTTATCAATTTATGCAGCTGCCTCAGAATAGCACCCTTAATTTATTGTTCATGAGTACAATTCCTAATGAATACCAGAAAACCGAAGATACCAATGATGGCCTATTAAAGCCTCAACCTTCTTGGCAGTTTCCACGATGGTGAACATGGTGAATCTGGTTGAACTTCTTATCTGGGGTCAGAAAAAGTTGTGCGCACCCTTTGGGCTGAAATATTTCTTATTCCCAACTCTTTCACTGTGTCATCTTTCAATCTCACCCCACCCCCCATTTAATGAATGCCTGTCTCGCTAGCCCTTTCAGGATGAGAAAGTATTGGATAAGAGCATGGCAACCAACTTTGTCAACCATTCTGTAATTGTGTTCTCTTTTGAATTCAGATACAGAGAACTTCCTTCCTGTGGCCAATGCAGACGATGGAGTAATCTAATTGGCTGCAATGGAGAAATAAGGTGGTGTACCGTCATGTCCACAACCATAATGAAACTAATATGGAGCATTGTAAGAAATTCAATGGAATGCTGTTTGTATCTGGGTGGCGCAGCTGATTAATGTCGTGTCTCTATGCCTTATTAGCATCGTGGTTTTTAATGCACCCATCTTCCTGTTGCTGTCACACTCTCTATCTGCAGCAGGCTGGAGAAGTTAACAAACAAAGTGAGAAGCCAAGGCGATAACACAACATAAGGGGTCCTCGTCATTATGTAAAAGGCAGGTTTTGTGCAACACAGTACATTGTGTACTCGGAGCCTTCATTTTAAATGCTATTCCTGTAATAACCCCTCGAGCAGAGCCTGCCTCAAGACGGAGTCCCACGGGTTCCTCTGGCAAAGAAAATCACTCACCACGGGCTGTACAACTTGGTCTGATATGTATCTCTGTTGGAGCCGTTCTTACTGGAGGTTACGTAACACACAAATATCACAGGGACAATCACAGAATGAAGCTCTGCTCCCGAAGTGGCTCTTTTACAAGTACGAATAAGGAAAAGGTATTCTGATGGATCCAATGCAGAAGGTGCACAGAGAACAAACCGATCTGCCAAAATGTGTTATTTAAAAGTTTCGTTGGGCAAAAATCCATTACTGAGGAAAACGTGGCTGTGCATTGCTTAAACGTGACTCATAATGCAATGCAAATAACATACTAAAGAACACTACATTACAGAGATAATTATTCATGCAAGAGCTTTGCTTCATACAATGACTCTCTTTTGTTGTGTGACATTGCATGAAGCAGAAAATGATCAATGGCCAAATCTAATTCAAAAAATGAAAAAATGAAAAAAATTATGGTCTTTTTTTTAAATTGGAATTTACAGTCCATTTATGCTTTTCAAACACATGTACAGACTAAGGATGTTATGTGCTGAGTAAATGACTGACTGTCTCTTTGTTCTCTGTATCAACAGTAAAATCCAATATGTTTTTTTTTTTTTGGAATGGCCTATTCAAAACCAGTTTTCAGGGTCCTCTGACATAGAGAAACAGCTGATGGTGTTGCAAACACACCAGTTTATTGTAGAGTGGCAACATGTAACAAGCTGGGAGCAGATGGAAACTTGTCATGAGAGAGGCTCTCCCTGTGTGTGTGGGCGGATGGGTGATCTGCCTGTTGCTCGTTGATTGCTCTGATAAGCAACAGGCGTACAGTCACACTGATCCTGGGCCCAATTAGCTAGACCCAAGACAGGTGTGGCTGCTTAAACCACACCACCCCCACACCACAAACCTCCAACACAAAATTGAGGCCAGGGAGAATCCGCCCCCCCCTCTAACCAAGCAGATAAACACTAACTCAAATAGTGGACTCTGACTCAGAGTTGCCATACCTAACACAATAAAATGCCTAGACTCTGAATTAGGATTCTCATACCTTAACAAAACGAATAGCCGAACTCTGTAGGCTTACCATACCCAACAAAAATAACAAACAATAAAACAACCAGACTCTGACACAGGGGTCCCCGACCTAAATATAATAAAAGAACGGACTCTGAAACAGGGTTCCCATACCTTAAACAAATAAAACTGTCCAACAAAACCAGTCCCGATCCCAGGAGACCTGGAACCCCGGAACAGCATGGTCCATGGGCTACCCTCCCCCAGGGCAACG
The DNA here is from genome assembly GCF_960531495.2 of Zeus faber. Taxonomy (NCBI): domain Eukaryota; kingdom Metazoa; phylum Chordata; class Actinopteri; order Zeiformes; family Zeidae; genus Zeus; species Zeus faber. Next base: position 7,650,346 of record NC_137210.1, read on the forward strand.
AAACAGACTACCCTCTCCTCCCTTCTGCAACATGGGGCCTTGGGCTGCTGTGCTGGCTGGTAGAAGTATAGCCGGGCTTGGCTGTTGTGGGGGCTGCTTGGAGGGGTGGCCTGGCCGATGGGCTGCTGGATGGTCCCAGTGGTGGCTGCTGGGCAGAGCAGCTAGCTGCAGACAGTTACCCATGGTGGTTTCTGCGGCTGCTTCCACCCCGGTCCTCCGCTAGACATGCTGGGTGCTGCTTCTGCCAGTCAAGAGAGGGCTGGTGCTGTGACCGCTTGTTGACCTGCTGGTGGCTCTAGCACGTCTTCGGACGGCCCTTCCGTGTCAATTCCCCGTGCCGGTGAGTCCCTGTTCAGGTGCCACTGTGGCAGTTCCGTCTGCCACCCACCATTCGAGTGGCATTACCAGGGCACTATGACACAGAGACACAGGCAGATATGTTGCAAACACACCAGTTTATTGGAGAGAGTGGCAAGATGTAACAAGTCGGGAGCAGATGGACACGTCATGACAGAGGATCTCCCCGTGTGTGTGTGGGGGAATGGGTGATTTACCTGTTGCTCGTTGATTTCTCGCTCGTTGACAAGCAACAGCCATAAAGCCACCCTGATCCCATGCCCTATTACCTAGACACAAGACAGGTATGGCTGCTTAAACCACACTACCCCCACACCACAAAAACGTTCTAAAAACTCCTGTTTTCCAAAATAGCCTATTCAAACTGTTCCAAATAAAATTAAAAAAACTAACTGTGCTGTTTTCCAAATGGGAGCGGGAGCAAGTGCGCGAGTGTCTGTGGCAGTGACACCGCACCTGCACTGCCGGCGCGATGGCCCAGGAGGTTTCGCTTTCTAACTTTACACGCTTGAAAATGGCAACTTGGCATAGGATTCGGAGGAGTGGTAAAGTGAGGTTTTCCTGTGTTGCTTTTTGCAATAAACACCCTGATACTGGTCAAAACAGCAGTAGGAGAAAATGTCTCCTCATAGTCTTCACCCATCTTTTGACTTTGTCCTTTGGTGACATATCGTGCATTCTATTTGTCAGATCCATCAACATTATTCTTAATTGCATACAACCATCTACCCCCCACTGCTTTCTTACCCTCAGGCATGTTGGTTACGGTAAATGTGTTATTATCTCTCAGCAATTGCATTTCGTCACCCATCGCATTAATCCATTCCTTCGAGTTAGATGAGGTTACAGCTTCCCTAAATGATAGGGGTACATTGTGTATTAATCTGTTACAATAATCTACGTTAGTCAGCACCTGATCCCTCTCCTCACCAGATACATACTCACTGAAATAACCTGGTTTCTTCCTTACTCTAGAAGGGTATCGCATAGGCTCATGGTTGATTTCACCTGCCTGTACTCGGCTGTTCTGGTTGGTTTTACCTGTCTGTCTTTCACCTGTCTGTGTTTGGCTGTTCACCTCAGGCATAGTTACTGGAACCTTGCTCTGAGTATGTCCTGGACTCAACTCAGTATGGTCTTGATAGCTCTATTCCGCACCCCAAAGTCACCATTATCAGGTGTAATTTCAGTCTGTGTCCGCCGCTCTACAATTGTTTCGGTCACAAACTTCCCCAGTCTGTGTTTCTGCACTTTCCCTTTGTCAGGACAGAAGACCATGTAGGCTGGGCAATTCTTGTCGTACCCGACAAAGATTCCCTTCTCACACCTTGAGTCCAGTTTTCTCTTGTCCTGTTTATAGGCATAACACACTGATCCAAATGTTTGCATCCTGGAAATGTTAGGCCGCCTTCCTGTCAACATTAAGTAAGGCGTCTGTTTTGTGCGATTGTTAAAGCATCTGTTCCTTACTACAGCTGCTGTCTGCACTGCACAGGTCCATAACTCCTTTGTTAACTCGCTCTCTTTTAGCATACACCTAGCCATGTCCAACATGGTGTGCCGATTTCGCTCTGCAGTACCATTCTGGTGTGGTGAGTATGGTGCCTGGTAATTCTTTCCAATGTATTCTGCACCATTGTCTGACCTGATACATTTAACCTTCCCATATGGGGTGGTATCAGCAAGAAACTTCTCCGTTGCCTGCACTGTGTCATTTTTATTTTTTAGAAAGTACACCAACACTGCACTGGAATAATCATCAGTGAATGATAACGCAAACCTATACTCGTCTCTGGATTCTGGGTCTCTTGGTCCCACTAGATCTGTATGTACCAACTCTAGAGCTGCTTTGGCTCTTAGATCAGACCTGTTCCCAGTTTGGATAGACTTTCCCTGAGTGCAAACTTCACAATGTAGGGCAGGGTTGTCTATTTCACCCTTGATTGTCATACCATCAACACTCAGTAATTTCTGAATATCAACGTAATGACAGTTACCTAGGATCTCATGCCATGTCTGGATATAATAACACTCCTTACACTGGTCATCACATTCCCTGTTTATTGTGAGTAAGTAGTATACTCTGTTATACTCATGAATGTGGGATTTTGTACCGTCTCTGCGTTATGGGACGTTTTTCCCTTGCTTGAAGATTACGGTCGCTCCACTGGCAGCAGGTGCTACAGAAAAGATGTGCTGCGGGTATGAGTGGACGTACGATGCCTGTCTCAGCGTTGTGTTGTGACGTTGCCATCTGCTGTCGATCAAGCAAACCTCCACATCTCCTCTGTGCTCCAAGACTCCGTTGCACCTTGTGCCATCAGCCAACTCCATGCAGTGGGTGTTGGCCTAGAACCCAAACTTCGCTATTTCCGTGATGGTATGTGAAGTTGCCCCTGTATCCAACATCAGACCTTTTCCCTTGACGCCACGGCCCGGCTGGATCGCATTCCCGTTGTCCCAGTAATTTAACAGGGACTATGTATGAAAGGGGCTTAAGTGTAAACAAACATGGAGGAGGGAACGTGGCGCTTCGAGAAATTACTCATTGGATGGATCATAGATTATTTCAAGCTTTGTCGGTCTGCTGCCGTGCCGCGACTACCTAAGGTGAAGGTTGATGGCCGAGCGGATCACTTTTTAGTACATGTAAAAGACACAGGTAGCGTCAGTAGTTGAAGCCTTAACCTTACTGGTGATTACCCTGACATTTACGCAGAGGCGCACTGAGTTTTAAGGAGGAAGGACGCAATTTCCAATTTGGTGGGTTGTAACAGAAAAGTAATACGAGTCGTGTAACTAATTACTGTTGGCTGGGACTAATTAGTAAAGTAATAATATTACTTTTGAAAAGAGTAACAGGTAATGAGTAATAAATTACCTTTTTGTATAACGAGCCCAACGCAGCCCAGCTAGCACTATAGGGAAAATGAAAACTCATGGTTGTATTTATTTGTTTATTTATGTGTATTAATTTGACTATTTATTTATTTTGTTATCATGATTAATTTGTCTAAAGCAATAGACTAATGAATTGGCAAATTTGAATTGGCATAAGAATGAATTGGCAAACCAATATGAGTTTTAAAACTTTGCATTATTGCTAAGTTAGACCATGCAGATAGCATAGTTGTAGCGGTATAGGACTTACTTACATATACAAAAATAGTTGATCAGTAAAATATAGCATTCTAAGTTGGGGTTTTATGTAAGCCAATTTGAATTAAATCAAGCCACTCAAAGTTAATTCCTGGATTCATTTTTTTAAATTTTGATTAAAGTTTACTGAAGTTATATTATTTTTTTTTCGTATTTCATAATTTAAATAAGAAATAATTCTAATGTAATAAACTGAATAATCTGAATTAAATCAGGCCACTTGGTTGATTCCAGAATTTCATATATATTTTTATTTTGATGGAATCAAATTAATTTCATTTAATTTGTGAAATCTTGTTTTATTTGATTATTATTATTATCTTTTATTTAATTCCTGATTTCCGGGAATTAATAAAGTGTAGGAATACAGGACCTGGGTGTCAACTTGCTTCTGTACTTCATTTGTAAGTTCCAATAAGCAAAGTAAGAATTCTCTATCAGTATTAATTAAGTTTCATATTAGTTTATGATCATGTCTTTTCTTGTTTCCAGTTTCCAGGTAGAGCAGAGTTAATTGCGTGTGCTGTGACATGTGATTTCATCACGTTGCATTTTTAAGTGCTGAGAATAGGCTGTGTGGGTGCAGAGGCCACACATCAGATAATTCTGTTTGCTTGATGCGACACTGATCGGCAACTTTGGATAACAAGCCTATCAGTGTGGTCCTTCCATTGCACTATGCCCGGTATGCATAATACTGTCATACCTACACAGATGCAAACAGCACTCCAGTCCAATATACACACCTAGTTACGGAGCGCTGGCTGGCGTCAGCCCACGTCACCATGTACTGTTCTGGCGCTGGAGATTAGAGAAGAGGAGGAGTGTCATCGGCGTCCAGGTTACGCCGATAATCTGCTGTCACCTCGACTTCTTGCTGCCTCTGAGTGCTATCGTGCGTGTCCGTTCAGTTCAAACACTTTTAAAGGAGCAGCCCGTTATGATTCAAATTTCCTGGACCATGGTAATCAGCACAAAGAAGTTTTAAGGCCGATGTGTAATGTCATGATACTTAGTCTTGACTGGATCTTGCTGGAGAATTGAACGACTTTTCTTACACAAAGCTGCAGATTCTATCAATTAAAACGTCTTCAAACTCTGAATATTTCAGTGAAATGGAAAAAATAGCGGCCTCAATATGTCACACTCAGATCGGAACGTTGTCCATTATTAGAGGTGTATGATAACGTTCAGTTCCTTTTGCAGGGCGAAAATTAAAAATCACCAAAGCTTTACTCGTGCACATTCTACACGCACACGAGAAACAAAAAAGTCAGATGCAATTCTGGGATGTTGGGGGGTGACAGAGAGAGAGAATTCCAATTAAAAAGAAAAACATTGTGTGCATGCAATCACAACCAATTCTCTCACTTCCAGGAACGGTAAAAAACAATCAGAGAGTAGGATTTTATGGCCAACGTTCAAAAAAAATAAAAAATGAGAAAATGAGGGACGGAATTCTAATGCCCGGTCTCACTGTGCATGAGAGGGATGGGTTTAGCGTGTGCCAGGGCTCAACATTGATTTAAAGGGACAGGGTGTAATGTGATTTACTCGTACTTAGGCCAAGTGATTAGCTATCTCCATGCACAGGAAGGGGGGGGGGTGACTCGGTGCACGCATGTGGAATAACGGCATGTGCAGCGTCGACAGGAAGCTGTAATTCGGTTCATTTTCAGTATGTTAGGCCATGCACTGAGGGCGGAAAAACATTGTGAATGGAGTGGAGTGGGTATGTTTAAAAACAAGGGGTCGGAACATGATGATTTTTGATGCATCCATCAACAATCATCATGTTCCGAACCCTTTTGAATGGGTAGATAGATATTTATGGATAGATAGATGGATAGATGGATGGATAGATGGATAGATGGATATATAGATATGGGTGGGTAGATAGATGGATAGAGATGGGTAGATGGATAGACAGACATACAGACATACAGACAGACAGATAGATAGATAGATAGATAGATAGATAGATAGATAGATAGATAGATAGATAGATAGATAGATAGATAGATAGATAGATAGATAGATAGATAGATAGATAGATAGATAGATAGATATAAGTAATAGAATAAAATGATACAATACAAATGTGGGGGGCAGTAGCTCAGAAAGTAGAGTGGTCGTCTAATAATCTGCAGGTTGGAGCTCCTGCTGGCGTGCCGAAGTGTCCTTGAGCAAGACACCTCTAATTGCTCCGAATGTCTGCATCCATTGGTATGTGAATAACCAACCACTTTGGACGGGCTCCAGCACATGTGCGTAGCGAATGACCTCTGACCTCTTGACCTCCGCCCCCGACATACATCTCACTGAAATCCATCGGGGATAATCTCTCTCACTTTTAGAACTTTGATTAAAAGTTAATGAGGCTCACCGGGAGAAGAATGCTGCAGAGCCAGGCCACCCTCGCTATTTCCACCCCACCCCCGCGAAAACAAAATGGTTGGCATATTTCAGTTAAGTGTCAGGGGGGAAGGGGGGCGGGGTGGTGTTTAGCAGGCAGGATGTAAGTTCAGCCGAGATTCAAGATTCAAGATTCAAGAGGTTTATTCGTCACATACGTACATATACATACTTTCATACATATATGCAGTGAAATGTAATGCAACGCACCCAGTGATAACACACAAAATCTCAAAGGGAAAAATGTATTTCTAATAGACCGACTAATTGATTCCTAAAACGTAATACAGTAAGTCGAATACTTATAGAATAAAATAAAAATATATAGAATAAAAAAAAATACAATAAAATAAAATAAAATAAAATAGAATAGATAAAGGGAATATGCTTATGTATATGGAACAGGCAATTATGTATATAAAGATATGTGCATTAAAGTGGCATGTGAATGAAGTGAGGAGACGGGACCACTGATTCAGCCAGGGAGATGTTGAATATTGTAGTGAACACCGGAGCTAGCTGGTTAGCACAGGTTTTCAGTACTCGCCCAGATATGCCGTCTGGGCCCGCAGCTTTCCTGGTGTTGGTTGGTTCGGATTCAAGACAAGTGTCAGTTAGATCCTTACATTAGCGAATGCCTTTGTTTTTCTTCTCCTGAAATCTCCTGAAGTCACACAGAACCTTTTTACACTTTATATGTTTATTTTAATTGTTTATTAACGTATTCAGTAGATAGATAGATAGATAGATAGATAGATAGATAGATAGATAGATAGATAGATAGATAGATAGATAGATAGATAGATAGATAGATAGATAGATAGATAGATAGATAGATAGATAGATAGATAGATAGATCGATAGATAGATAGATAGATAGATAGATAGATAGATAGTGTAGTTTCTTTGTTGTCGATGATGTGTTGATGAAGAAGGACTCTCTGCTGACCCTGACTTGATTATAATATTACATTTATTACAAGTAAGAACAGCATCAAACAGACTTGCCATGGACTGTCTGGGAGAGAACAGATGGCAAACACCTCAAGAGATAGATAGATAGATAGATAGATAGATAGATAGATAGATAGATAGATAGATAGATAGATAGATAGATAGATAGATAGATAGATAGATAGATAGATAGATAGATAGATAGATAGATAGATAGATAGATAGATAGATAGATAGATAGATAGATAAACAATAACAATAAACCAACAGTTACCAATGAAAATGAAATAAAAAATTGTAATATACAATAAACCTAATCATACAGAAGAAGTATGAACCTAAAAAGTACCAAAAGCAATGAAAAACACCGAAAAAAATAAACAAGAATAATATAGATACGTTTTTCCATGGATAATGAACATAAAATAAATGAACTATAACCATCAACTAAAATAGAAATGAACCAGAAAATGAACCTGAAGATAAAAAATCAACAGTAAGAAGTTGGTATAGTACTGTACAATAATTCTAATGATAAACATTAAAAATAAGCCTAGAAATTGACATAAAACCCAATAGAAATAAAGGAAAAATGTACAGAAGTCTGCGGGCTCACATTGGGGGGTCCTCCCCCAGGAAACACTTCATTTCCTGCATTTTGGTGATTTTTTATGCAACAACTTGTGCTTTTTTTTAAATAATATTGCATGGCCACTATGGACTACAGTAAAAATGTACAGTAAACAAGACAAAAAATGCTTGGGCTTACTGTATATACTCCTTTACAAAAACCTGAAATTCCTGAAAACTCACTAGGGGGGTAAAAAAAACCAAAAACATAAAACGAGTGATCTATAAATTCCAACCCCTCTGCCCTCCATTAGTGAGCCTGGTATTTGCAGCGAGATAGGCTTGGGTGACAAGCGGCAGGACTTTCCTCTGTCACCACAGAGTCCATTTAAGCCAGCAGGGCTGTAAGCATGCAGGCTGGGAGGTCAGGTGTCACTGCCGCGCAGGAGTCCATGTCAGAATGAGCGGGCGCCCCCGCACATAACTGGTAGAGCATGCATATACGTCTGAAAAGATCACAAACTCTGCAAAAGAAAACTTGCCATGGAAATATCCCATCGCCCACATCGATGTTTCCCAAACTTTTTTTTTTTTCTGAATTACGCCCCACTATCCTGTAACCGCAAAACACGTCACAAACCCATAGAACGGTGATTAGTATTATGGCCTTCTAATAGTTTGTGATGCAAATCTTGCAAACGATTTGTTCGTGGCCAACAGATCTTTTAAATGACTCAGGGGTCACTCCGTCGAAAGAGTGGGCGAGCGAGTGAATTTTCCACTCACAAACCGAAAATAATCACAAAGGACTGAATTAAAGCCCGAGGCAAAAAAACAAACAGCCAAGGCCTCTGGTGTAATTCATACTGAATGTGAAACTGCATTCCACCAAAAGAAATTATTTTAATTAAAAGATTCTTGAGAGAATTCCATTCACCGCTCAGAGCCCAACCGACTCTTCTGGCTCTCATTCGTTGTTCACACGGAGTCCTCCCTCGCTCACCGTGTGTTATGCCAGCTGAAAATTAGGGAAACCGCAAAGCTCTTTCCTCTTTACTGAGTGACTCGTCAAAAAAACAATCTCAAAAAAGAGTCTGACCTTTCTTCGCTACTCAGAGTTCTCCCTTTTGGTGCGAAACCTGACGAAGAATCAATGCAGCCTTGCAATTTTGATGTTGTAACTCAAGAGCTGACTTCCATTATTTGTGCATTTCAAGCGGGATTTTGAGCATTTTCACGGCACAACTGGCGAGCTCTCATGCACAGTGACCGCGAAACACTGGCCTACACCCATATACATATACTCTAGCACTCGCTACATCCGCAGGCTGTCAGGGGCTAATGGCCGCGGAGGAGAGATTTCTGCCGTCTTGGGGAACAAATTGATCGCCGGGTCAGAGTCGTATACACTCGCTTTATCCCCAGCGCAGTAAAGAAGAAGACAAACCCACTCTGATACATCTGCAACACCCACTTCTCCGTTTTAATCTAATACAGAGTCTCTTAGCCCCACTTTTAGCATCGTTGCATGTTCTATTTGTCATTGCCGTTATTCGGTTACAGCCTGTTCGTGCCTCCCTATTTATTAACTCTTTCAGTGCAAACAAACATCTTGTAGTTTACACAGTATATATACCGTACAGTATACTGTATGTGTGTGTGTGTGTGTGTGTGTGTGTGTGTGTGTGTGTGTGTGTGTGTGTGTGTATTACATTTTTCAATATATATTCATACGAGGAAAAACACAACACACGCACACACGCACGCGCACACTCATGCACACACACGTATACACTCCTCCCTTTCCCAAACAAGGTTTAATATCCAAACAGGGCTGGTCTTGACTGTAAGCCACTTTATAAACACTTTGGTAAAAAAAAAAAAAAAAAGGTTTTTAAAAGTGAACTCGTACTACGAGCCCTTCTGTAATCTGTTGTGCACTTTGCGGTTACATAAGAAACAGATCGTTATAAAGCGACAAGATTTTATGTGTGTGTGTGTGTGCGTGTGTGTGTGTGTATATAACATTGTTTTAATTATTTGAAAACTAACGCAATAATTGCTCTTAAAATAAAATGATCCTCAGATGTTATCAAGCTGCAACAAGCTTAAGATTTAAGGCTCATATCGAGGGCTAATGTCTTTGGATTGATGCCACCCTTTCAAATTACGGGGAATTCCAAAGCCTTTTTTGCAATATCATCTGGGAATTTGGAACAGCTAAATTAAATGATCAGCACGAGGAAAGGGCAGTGTTGTTGTGCGACTGGTGATTAATGGTTGTTAGAGGCCTGCTGGTCTTTAAAGTTCACTTTAAACACACAGAATTAAAAAAAAAAAAAAAAACGTCAGCGGAAAAGTACGGCAGATGAGAACTAGTGCAGAGGATTATCGAAGGAGGGATTATATATAGGATGGATCATAATTGATCTGTATGTAATGGGACGCTCAGTCGTGATTGAAATCAGGTCAATCACGTGTGCCGCAGCGATAAAATCATATGGCTTTCTCTTTTCATTCTGCTGCATCACATTGAACAAGTGGGGGATAGTTTGGACATAATGCGTTTTTGGAGCAAGCGGGAATAATTGAAGTTTGAGTCAGAGTGGTAGATTATCTCCACTTCACAATGGTCATTTCATTAAATTTAGCCTACACTGCAAATGCAATCAATTTCCCATTATCTCAAGAGGCCACTATTATAATGACGGTGATGATTGTAACCACAATTCATTCCTATTAACTGGCTGGAGAAATTAAATGAACTTGAATAGGAGGCCCAACTAGAATGATGTTTTGATCATTTTTGTAGATTTTCTTTAGTCAAAAATGACCAAATATATAATAATAATAATAGTGATAATAAATATAGCTGCAGGCAGCAATGCACAGGGTCCAGGTAAGTCGCAGCAATTGCATCAATGGCAACAAGGGGATCAGTTTAAGACTAAATTAAGACAAAATTTACATTTAAGGAATCCAGGGAAATGTTTTTTTTTTTCTACATGAAGCAGTGTAGAAGTCACAGCCAAATGATAAAAATGGACGATTCCTCCTTCATTTGACAGAGTAATTGTAGGTACTGTAGGGTGCATTAATTTGATGACCATCAAATGACTGCAGATCAGCCATTCTTAACCCTGTGTAATTGATGCCGCAATTTCATTGGCTGCTGGTGGCCATTGTGTTTATGCGGACCAAAATTGTAGGAGGAGTTACGAAAAAAAACAACATTTGGGACTAAATTCAAAATGGTGGACAAATCGTGACCAAATGGCCGCCGAATGAGCCATTACCATTGAAAGTCATACGATTGCCATTGCGCCACCTATTGACCAATTTCAAACACCTGGGAATAGCAAACACCTGGCAGTTGAAGTGGAAGTGACCCACTTACCTGCCGACTTAAGCCTGACATTCTCCCCCTCGCGAGGGGAGGGATCTCTCAGAGCGCTGGCATAGATGCCGAGTCCGCTGCGGGACCCAGTCCATGGAGTGAGCTCTCGAAGCGATTACCCCGGTCCGGGAACAACCTCAGTTGCTTTACAGATTATTTTATTCCTTTTGTTTGGCAAAATAAAATCTGACATTTGTTATATTGAACACTTTCTCTGGTGATTTTAATTTATCCAGAGCCATTTGCCGCTGTGGGTGCCACACTGCACATACAGTATCTACCAAATTGGATGGTGACACAATGCGTAGAGGGGTTATGGCAGATTATCTAAAATAGGCTCCGTCCGGAGAACTTGGAAAATGTATTGTGGCCAAACTGTGGGGCGTAGCAAAGGTCCATTGGATTCTGGGCAGTTCTGGTGATTATCTCGGAGGAGTTGGTTGGGGACTTTTCGACAAAGTTCAAAATGGCGGAAAATCCATCATAATACAAGCGCATGTGCCGACACGACCCAAGGAATCCATGGGTGCACGAACTACATTTTTACGACCAGCTGTTCAGAAGTTATTCGACAGAATGTAAAAGTGGTCGTTATAGCGCCACCATCTGGCCGATGAATGCCCTTTTTTTCTTTTGCGGGAACAGATCGCACCTTCAACGGATATGATTGTTATCATCCGCACAAACACAATAGGGTTTTCTGCGGGTATACGTTTGAAAGCCTTCTGCCTCCTGGTTATTCAAACAACGCGAGGTCGCAGATAAGCGACACGGGCGACATCCTTCGTCGGCCGCCGTCCGCCTGCCTGCGAGTCCCGGCGTCGCGTGTCATAAAGCGGACAGACGCTTCCGCGTGGTTGGCCGAGCCGGGCGAGGGCGGGGCTCCGACGAGACGCCCGATTGGCCGGCGCCCGCCGTCGCTCAGCCTTCGGCAACATAGTGACAGATGAGTGTGGAAAAAAACAAACACAGTGTCGCGGTGCGAGCAGCCATCTTGCGTGCGCTCGGACAAGGAGAGCGAGGGAACGTGACTACCGAAAACCTCGGACGTTAATTAAGGACACACGACGGAACAATTGCCGGGATTGGGGGACCCGTCGTTTCAAAAGTGTAGCCCCTTGCCGTAGTCGCTGTTGCGGCTCATGAATCCGCGCGAATTGAGCGAATCGGTGGGGTTAGCACCGGAGCTAGCATCGGAGCTAGCTGGGTCGGTTCGTTCACGCTCGCCGCCGTCGGTGCGGCTCCGGGCCAGTTTGTCGGGGGCGTTGATTCGCCATTTCGGCAAGCGGAGGCGCTGAGTTTGGAGTCGAAGCTCCGCTCGGCGTTTTAGTTTCTCGCTCTCGTTTCGCCAATCGCCACGGGACTAAGTAGTTTGTGTGGCATGGGCCTGGCTGAAAGCTGCTCTCCGGAGTGTCAACTTTCCCGTGGACCGACCGTGCGTGGCTGCGAAGAAGTCGAGTGTCTTTCAGTTAAAGGGCACGCCGGAGTCAGCTCATCACGAACGGATGCTTGAGTCGTGAATACTCGGAGCTCTGGTTCACCATGGTCCCGTCGACGCCGTTTAAAGAGCGGCGCATCTATGCAAATTAGCAATGGAAAGAAAATGTTGACGCTCGGAGGCTGTTTTGAGAAGCGCTGCCCCCTGCGTTTGCACTGAGCGGGTCGTCGTCTGCGGCTCGCTGCGTGAGCGACCGGGGACTCGGACCTTCCGTTTCGTCCTTGATCTCGGGCAACCTGAGACTTTAACGCACGATGTGGCGTGTTGGCGCGCCGTCGCAGCCGCGCAGTAGTTCGACGTGAGCCATCCCCATGCGATCCGCGTTGGAGAAACACGTTCTCGTCTTTAGGGGGCTCCCCGATCGCATACAGCCGAGCGGGCATTGTTATTAGTCGGGACGTTTTCTATCCGGAGTTGATTCTGGGTCGTGGAGTGGATGTTCCAGCCTCCGTCCCGCTCCGTACGTGCTGCGGCTCAACTGGTACACATTTGCCCTACAAAGTGAATAGGTTTCCCGGACGCTAATCCCAGGAGGCTCTGCTTCGGGATTTAATCAAACAAACAAAATACGAAAGGAGTCATCATCGGAATCGAAAATGGGATCAGCGACCAAACTGGCGTTCAGCGTTTTCCTCATCTCCTGCTCATCAGGTGGGTTCCACATAGTTGAGCGAAGCGGGTGCATATCAAACTGATATAAAAGGTTAATAAATACACTGGGCAAATTGGGGCAAGCTGTATTCCTGTCTTGTGCGTCTCAAAATGAAATTTATCAGTTCCACGTTTTCCAGAGTAGCAGTATATCAGTCATCTAGTCAACTGAACCCATCGAGGGACCCGTGGATCCAGCTGGATCCCGGGCCTCTGTGCGGAAAGTGGCCAAAACGTTGTTTCAGAGCGGCCGGTTGTATAATGCATATCGTGCAATGATTTATGCATTGTGTGCTTTGCATGCAATGCCCCAAACTCCTGCATATTTAACGAATCTGGTTCCGAATTAAGAATCCTATATGCCAGTGGTTCTCAACATGGGGTCCAGGGACCACCAAGGGGGGCTTCCAAGAGTTCCCCGGTCTCCCCATCAAAATGATTAATGGTTCCACTTCTATATTTCATGTGGGACGTCGGTCGGTCTCACTTTGGAGAATGTGCGATAAGGACTGTTTTGGTTGTAGTTTTACTTTTATCTCCTGAACGATGGCATCGAAAGGAATGCAAGTTTGGGCTAAATCCCATGTTGACAATCAAAATCTTCACAGATTCGGGTCCCAGAGACAAAATCTTATCAAATTTGGTATGTGGCCTAACCTTTATCTAATGTTCACGCCATAAGATTGTTATTTTAGACATTTATCTATTGCCAATACTGTAAAACTTGAGCCGAGAGGCATTGTCTAATAAATTCACTATTTAGCTCAATGTAATTATCATAATCAAATAATGATACATAAGTCAAAGTGAACGTTAAACTGGAGGCCAGTAGACCCAAAGAATCTACCTGCCATGGACTTTGACCTGATTATGGAGATAGTGACATTATGTCTTTTGTGACTTTAGCCCTAGCAATCGCAGTAAAAAAAAAAAAAAAGCCCCACGTCATTTTGAGGACAGAAGAAAAGTTGTCATTTCATAAATTTGACAAACTCACCTCCATCTTAACCGTGTAAGCCTGCTCTAGCTAAACAATAGATAAATAACAGCAATGGCCACCCCCTAATACTCTGGAAGTTGTGTTGTAACACTGTTGCCCGCTCATGCGAGGCTTCGGCAGGGCAAAGCTTGTTCCAAGCACAGCTGGACAGACATGATACACTGTGTACAGTCATTCCCAGCAGTACTCACCCGGTCAGCACGGCAGGAGACCATTAGAGAATGACACCACTTTTGTTATAAATCCTCCTGAAACAAAGAATTATCTTTTTTTTTTCGATGCAGTAGCCAGGGATAATGCACACTTAAGGCCCCAAATCCCTGTTTGTGGACTCACATGCTATCTGTGCTGAAGGTTATGTTAAACGCCTGGCTTTTTGAGTGGTTGAATTGATCTTTTCTTAGGGATTAAAAGGTTGTAGTATATATGATGTTACTCCGTCTTCAGTAGGCAAACATGTACGCTGGTATTTCTGTCACAACAACAGTCAAGTCAAAACCAAAATGTTACTCTTAATCAGTGGTAAAAGTATATCTTTGTATCAGTGTTTGATATTATTATTTAGTGCTCTTAAGTGACCTCATTAAATGCTGTAGGAATATAGTTTTTGTTTGAAAAGCTGTGAATGTTTTCTTTATGGAAGATTAGGTTACAAAGAATATTACATTTCTCTAGCGGAGTGTGATGTAAGGACCTTTACCATGATTAATGATAGTTATGAACGTTATTTTGTGCATCCTATCCATGGTGAGTTTTTTTTTGTTTTTTTTAGTGCATTTTGGAGGCATTCTTTGTTTGCGCTTACTATTGCTGAACTGCAAGAGGAAAGAGCACTGGCAGCAATACTCTGTCAACCAAGAAATAGGCCAAACAGGCTACAGCTTGGCTATGGAGCTGGAGCTGGTTGTTGTGTTTTAAACGGGCCCTGACCGACTGGTTTTTCTCTCCACAAAATCCCATTTTACTCATTGGCCCTCTTGCTGCTTCTCACATGTTAATTCTCTTCTAAAATTCTACAACAAAAGGACACCATCCTGCTTTTCCCTTTGCCCTCTGAATTTTAAGCAGTTCCTCTACAACTACAATTATCACATTACCCCTTGTGGCTCTTACAAGAGGCACCCTCAAAAGAGCACAATTGAGAATGTGTATTGCTCATTACTGAGCGTTCTTGTACTCAAATGAGGTGATCAGTGGCCCATTTGTAATCAAGCTCCTGGTCTAGTATCCTAAACTGAACACCCAGAGGAAGTGTTGCCTGATATCAGGTCATTAAATGGTAAATCACCCAGTGAAAGGACAGGCCTACTCTACAAAATGTTGCTTTTTTTAAAGCAGTGCTTCTGTCGTGGCCCTTCCCCTCCTTTATTCCAGTATGC
This sequence comes from Zeus faber, assembly GCF_960531495.2. Lineage (NCBI taxonomy): Eukaryota > Metazoa > Chordata > Actinopteri > Zeiformes > Zeidae > Zeus > Zeus faber. The sequence continues at coordinate 7,665,726 of NC_137210.1, forward strand.
TGCCAGATATAATCCTACCTGCCTCAACATGATTCATTAATGGCCCTGTGATGGACATTTGCCTGCCTCTCAGTATCACATACCAGAGCACAGCCCTCATTTTGTGGTCAGGGGGTTTCCTGACACTTTGTTTATTCGATCTCCAGCCAACAACGGAGGTGGTCTACTGCCCCTATCTGTCACCTTAGGATTCCATGTAGTTCAGATGTGCCACTTGACCGACAGTAGACCTTGTCATCCTGTCAGCATTAGCACCACCCATGGCCCCCTCCAAGCTAGAGAGTTGCCACAACAAATAGTCCAGGGCTGAATGCGCTTCTTACTGGGGTTGTCTTCCGTTCTCCCCGATCATTATCAAGCTTTTGGAGAATGTACAGCCCGCTCAAGGTTCAAGGTTTTCAGGCATCCAGGAGTGTGGCAAAGCAAAAGATTGCAAGACACACCCACTCCCTGCATTAATTTTGCCAAGACGTTTGAATATTGACTGTTATCATTCTAGTTTTGGTATTGTAGAGGTGGATTTCAACAACCAAGATAGTGTTACAGGCCATCCCACCACGATCACATGATTTATTCATGACATGCAGTCAGAGTTGACATTGCTCACAGTTAAAGGCAGCGTATTTGAAAATCACATGCATGCCTTGTTTGTTCCCATCTGGTTTCCTCCATGCTGCCCTTGTTTCCCACCTCTGAGAGCACTCTGTTCATCAGTAGCTTGCGCAGAGCTTGGGCTCGATGTAGGTATGGAATTTTAAACACTTAGACTTCTTAGTCAACGACTTAGACGACAATTTACAGCCCCTCCTCCACTCGTTGGCTGGAACCAAAATGTGACAACAGTTGGATGCACATGGAACCACTGTGCGGTTTGGGTTTCCAAGTTCAATTCACAAGAGGGGGTTTGATTTGAGTGTCTGTTCCAAAGTGAAGTATTTTAGTGGAGGAGAGCATTTAACTAACTACCATAATGGTCAGTCAGCTATGTGTAAACATGGGGAAATAATGGGCTGTGGGTGCATGTAATTAGTCAGTGGTAGAATTGTCTAAAATGCCATTTCATGACTGCACCCCCCCCCCCCCCACACACACACACACACACACACACAGAATGTCTCCTGGTCACCCGCCAGAAATTACTGACCACCACTGGCTAACCATTCCTATATGTGTAGCATTAGCATTCTCCTAATTAACTCTCTGAAAAAGATATATCGGATATATATCTGTTTCCTAATATATCATAATCAAGCACACTTACTACTTCATCATTTCGATAGGCTGTTCTACCGATAATGCATCATCGCAGAAGCGGATGTAGTAGCACATACTCGTTGGGACCCAAGCAGGCGTTCTCACTAACAACGGGCCCATTCTTGACCTTGTGTGCTAATGCTGCTCGTCAGACACAAGGACCGCAAGTCTATTCATTCGGTAAAAGGCCCAATGCAGGGATGAAGTCAGAGCTCTTAATCCTGGCTGGAATGTCCAGCAGCCTCTTGGTCTCTGCTCCAATTATGCTGCTTTATCACTACAACCTCTTCCTTTCCCCAGCATTGATCTCGATGAGTAGGTCCAAGTTTTGCCCCAGGAAGAGCTTTAAATGGCATTTCATCTGCAGCGTAATGAGGCACTTTTTTTAGAGGCTCAATCCAGAGCCTATTACACAGGAGTAAGCTGAGCATGCAAATATAAGACGACCAAAACAAGGCCAGTTTTGCGGACATTTACAGTTGAAAACCTGCAGAGGCACTCATTTGCATGTGTGGTAACTATAACCACTTCAACACAGTCAGGTTCATTGTGTTTGCCAAAGAACACACCAAACCCTGATCGTTCACTCCTGAAAACAAAAGAATGACATTTTAATTGTTCTCGTTAACCTATTAACTTTTTGTCTGGGACAAGGTGTGTCCAAGTATACACTTAACCCACTCCTCTATGCAAGACCTATATTGCCATTTAACTTGATTTTGTTTGATATAGGACCGAAAGCATAGGGCGAAATTGTATGGACATATATATATATATATATATATATATATATATAGATATAGATAGATAGATATCAGCACACTAAACCGATTTTATTTCTATTATTTTTTAAATTCCAGTTGAACTCTCGGCACATAATACTCTAACTATGCATAACAGCTACTAACTATTACCTAGTATTTTTCTAAAAGTTATTTTAAATAAACAATTATTTTGCAACTTTTTTCACAGTGAGCTCTTATTTAAAAAAATATTTTATTTTACACTACTCCAAACTTAAATGAATAAATTAAGTTTCCCTTATCATCTAATGTGTTAATATTCATCTTGTGTACCACAGACTTCTCTTTGTCATTAAGACAATGAGTAGTGTCTAATACTGTTTTTACACCAAATTTACCACCTATACGTAGGTTTTTTAAATGCGGGTAACCATGCTAAAAATAGGCAATTGACTCCGTTCCCATTGAGTATGCCTTCTTTTATTTCTTTCTGGTGTGTCATGTTGGACATCATGAACACGCCGGGAAAGGGACGTGTCATGGTTCCAGTGCAATGGGGGGGGGGGGGGCAGTAGAAGCAGCATGGAGGAGTATCCATGTCCTTCAGTGTTGGGGAGCGGAGACACTACTCCGATTCGGAGACCGGCTTGGGGCTGTGCTGGAGTGGCTTTGAGCCTGGTGAGGAGCTTGGGGGGTTCTCTGCTGTGGTCCCTACACTCAAAACATTTCATGGTCTTGTATGTGGAGAAAAAAAGTAAATAACTTATTATTTTAATTTTCGATTTTAAATCTGATCTGAAATGATCGACTGATACAGGGATATTCCTGTCTGTTTACGCGCCAATGTCTGGAACTGCAACGCCGGTAAAGGGGCAAAAATTAGCACGTCTACTTGGGTGTCATGTTTTCATCACTGCCGATCGGCTGGAGCTGATTTAAAAACCCATGACTATTGCAGGGTCATATGTCCCAGGACTGAATGCCGGGTGTAACCTTTCCCACCAAAGAGAAAAGCCAGGTGTTGGTGGGTTTTTCATGCAGTGGAAAACGGGTATCAATCAGCGGTATCTGCGTTGTGGCTTTTCTACATACTTTCTTCATCTACAGGCACATAGTTAACCTTGAAGCAATTAAAGAGGTTGCTTGTGTCGGCCCACTGGCAGTAATTGTCGCCTGATCTAATTGACAGACTTTTTCACATTGGACCATATCCAAACCCACCATGGACAAGCACCCCATTTTTTTTTATTGAATTCTATTATTATTATTTTTTTTATTCCCTAACTTTTGGTCCTGCTTCACTAGGTCAGTCTCCAATTCTTAAGTCATCTTCAGCCCCTTTCCCACATGGAATCCATAACATTACAGGATTAAAAAATATCCAGCAAAGGCAGTAGGTAGTCATTAACACCTAGCCCCCTTTATGGAAAAGTTCCGTATGCAGTCTGTTCCCCCATAGATGACTGTTACATGACATAAGGCTCATGCGAGAGGTGTCGATCACGCGAGAAAAGGCAACAGAATTGGTTTTGTTGTTAGACCAATGCTCCGCTAACCCTCGGTTCCCCCCGCTGACAGAGCCCCCCATCCCCGGACCCATTAACCCGAGCCCAATGTTATGAAATCATTGTGATTATTTTCAACATGTTCTACCTCCGGAGAGGGAACGTTCACCACCCGTTCTACCTCTCCCTATCTGGAGGAGACACTGGACTGAAACACTGAATGTGTTTGTTTCTCGTCTTTGCGCCAAGGTTCAGATCAGACTGGCAGTTTTTTTTAATGGGTTTATTTTTATTTTTCTTCCCCGAAAAAAAGTTTTTTTTTTACAATATTTGCACAAAATAAATATTTGTAGAAACCCACAATTTGGGCTTTATTTGGATGTGGCCCAGCCCCTACTTTACGGCCATGTGACTGCTTCCATTCCCACACGCTTCCATTCACAGCCGTACCGGCTTTCCACAGAAATGATACTAGGTCGAGAGTGGGGAAATTTACAGAAAGATTTTTTTTCGCAACATCGACACTGGCCCCTGTTCCAGCATGACACCAATACGGAACATTGCCGGTAGATTTATGGCTTTCAGTGCAAGTGGGAAAGGGGCTTTGTTTTCCTGTTAAAGGGAATCATATTGCCATGTTTTTTATTGGCATGTCATTGACATTGCTTAAGTTAATAGCTGCGTGCAGTGATGCAATCAAAATCTTCTCTGCTGGGACAGCGTTTAAACAGCCCACCGTGTGACTCTCAGCCTCTACCTCTCTTCTATATCTATATAGGTCGGTATCAGCTTGCAACGCTCACATTTTTCATTGTCACTGTACCAAAACCACCTGTGTGGGGTTTTGAAGAGGTCACTTGATGTTGCTCCCCGGTGCCATTTAATGCCTGACACGCTGGAATCTGATCCAGGGTTTGAACTTATATGCTGGGCTTTCTGTAAACAAATGTGGAATAAATTTAAGCCCTCTGTCCTTGTGTCCTTCGGGGAACGCCTTTTCATCCTGCGGGTTGGCATGGCATGCAGGAGAAAGTGTCATGCTACCCTGTTGGCACTTTTACAGAGAACCCCCCCCTCTCACGTAATCCCTCTCTATCTCACTAGGTGCAAGATAATCAGAAGGAGTCCGCAATAGGCTTGATGACCTGGTAAAGTTCAGGTGGGGGTTGGATTTAAGCTTCGGAAAAACCATGCCATGGGGAAGTCCACCACCACTACTCTAACTCCATTAAATGTGCTTAGATGTGATTGTGTATAAATGCGTTTTGCCGCTCCATTATAATTCCCGATGCGGTGGACCGCTAGCGCTGAATGGATACCAACCACACCACTGCCTCAGCGTTTTCATTTAGGTCCTGGACAATCCCTCTCACCTCAGTAGTCAATAATCAACATTGACTTTTGAGCGGGGAGCAGGGGGTGGGGTGGCGGTGGTCCCCCCTTTGTGATTTGTGCTAAGCTTCTGGGTCAATTTGTCTGATTCAATTTGCTGGCCCAGTTCTGTAATCATGGCAGAGAGACCTCGGCAGTTGATGTGCATCTTCTCCTAGTGTCTTCCCACTTCCATCTTCCCGCCGCGGATGTGACAGTAATTCCAGCAGATTCTGTGTAATCCTGATAATGGTGACTTGTGTCGCCGGAACTAATCCCTCGGATTTATCCCCACCGAGGGGCAATTAGCAAATTAATTCCTCCCCAAAATAATTTTCTTGATCCAACGGCGCAGCACACTTAGGTGCGCCATAATAGTTTTTGTTGTTGTTGGCCGTTTGTGTTTACATGAGCTTGTGATGAAAGGAGATATCCTGGGCTTTTATTGAATCGGGATGGATTCTGGGCAGTCCCAGTCCACACAGAATGACATGCAAGAGCCATTAAAATGCACATCAGATTTGGCTTCCTCCCACTGGCATCACTAGGAAGTGTGGATTTCACCAGGAAGGGAACATATGAATTATTGTGTGAAATTCAAACCTTGAATGCACTTAAGCAATTCTAGATTGTCATATTAATTTGGTTGCCTAATTTTTTATTTGTATTGTTTTTAAAACGTAGGAGGTTGATGTTATTGCCTTTTGTTTTCAAGAATTAAGTGGCAACTATGCTTGCTAATTACATTTTCTGGTGGTTTCTTTTCATGTAAAAGTAGTTGGCTTGAAAAAGACAGCATTCATCCACCCATCCATTATACCCAGCTCATAAATCACCATTAGGTCGTTAACAGGGGTGCAAAAATTACAGCGCCACTGTTGTTGAGGGACCTTGGGCGCTAACCATCTCCTCACCCAACCTGCGTTACGAGCTCTCCACCCCCATCTCTGGCCCAAGGCGCTGTCTTCCATGTTTAGCTGACACGTTCAGTCATTCATAATTGATTGTTAGCACAAATGTCACTGTACCTCCCTGCTCCCTGGCCCTCGTTAGACAGGGGAGAAATGAAAAGGAGGAGGGGGGGATTTCTCCAGCTTCTCTTGTTTTATTTATTTTTTGTCCTCCATGGAATTTCAGCACACCTTTCGCCTACTTTTATCCAGCCACTTGATTCGGTGTCCACCTCATCGGCTCAGAATAGGCGTCGTGTCCAGTTGGACCGTCCTTTGGAGCTGGTAGGCTCTAGGCTATGAACCAGCATGGACTGTTTGGGCAAGACTTGTGCTAGGTACGCCCACAGTCTGTGTATGTGTGTGTCTGCCTTTCGCTTTGTCACACCTCTCACTCCCTCGCAAGCCGTAGTGTTGCTTGCCATTTTTTTCCGAAACCACAGCCGCCACATCCTTTGACTGAACGAGCCTTTTTGTTTTGTTGGCCAGAGGAGCCACTTGAGGTTTCTTGTCAGGGGTTAACCACAAAAACCCGGCTTATTGTTGTTGTTTCATCAAAACCCTACAGTGCCCGCAGGCCAGGGTTGGGTTTTGTAGTGTTGCATTCAAACTGCTTTTGGATTACATTAGACGCAAGAATCAGCCTCTTCTTGAGAGCACTGGTTCTCTGCAAAAATATTAATAGTTCATCACCATTATTTAATGTACAATAATGACTGTTGACCATAGTTTCACTATTATTTCCCTAACTATAATATAGACTGGTCCCAGAGACCCCAGTGTCATGGCCTAATGCGTATAAAATTGGTTTAGTATAAAGACAACACTCGGTTTTAATTTCAGATCTAGATTATTTTAATTTACGCCTGCTTATGGAACAAATGGTTGCGTAATGGTTTCACTTTCTCTGTGGCTCTCTTTCTGATCACCCCCTCTATACACGTTATGAGCAGGAAATTACCTTAACAAGGCTACATGTCGTGCCCCGTCCCCACACTTCTATTTGTTTTATCTTGTTAATGTTATGCACACTGACTGGAAGGGGGGGGGGGACAGAATACGACTGCTCGACTTGAATGCCAGTCGACTGACCGGTTTCTGATTGATGATTCGACTTCTCGACTTTCAGGGGCAGCCCTAGTGTTTCGTTAGTTCCTTCAGTTTTGCTGCTAAGATGGGTGCTTCCTCGTTGGTTGGGGATTTTCCTAACTTGTTATGCACCTTCCGTTTTCGATGAGTTTGATTAATGGTGTGGCATTACTTTGCAGACCCCTGACTGCAGACCATCGATTGATCCTTCATAGCTTTTGAGGCAAACTGTGCCATTGGTACTCGCTGGACACAAAGGAATTTTCGACCAGCACCTACAATGTTATGTCAGGGAGCATTTTGTAATTTTCTTAAATGATAAAGCAATATCCTTTAATCACATGCATATATCTATGCCAATATTTTGGCGACTCGCAGGCCACCAGACCCAGCAGCTGTGTTGCAGTACAGCAGAGCGCGGCACACTGAAAGACCCGCCGTCCGTTTTCCGCCAGCCTTGATTACGCTGAACGGGAGATTCAGCAATCCGAACGAGAACACTATCCCATTACCCTCTTATCTGCCTCCATCCTATCAAAGAGCCAGCAAATCACGGCACAACCACAGCGAGTGTTTCTCGTTCATCGGGGCTCTGATTCAAGCCTGTGAAAAGAGTTTGAAACTGTTTATGGCGATTGCACACTGTCTTAAAGCTTTACAAAAGTATACGTTTCGTCACTTTTTCAGTGCTTGTGCACATACATTTTGGGTCTCTGATGAACCCACTAACACAAAAACTGTGAAATGAAACAACCCAGTCAGCTTTTTGCGGGGTCCCTATTTCAGTAAACATGTAATTTAACAAGCCGTTAAGATTTGTGCTTCCTTCCTACGTCACATGGTGACTCAGAATTAGAACCGCCGCCAATCTGAGTAACTCCACCAACAGCTGGAGAAATAACACAGGAACTGCTCTGTTGACTTCGCAGACCAGCACAAATCTTTTTAAAAGAAAGAGGAATTAATACCAACTATTTGTGACAAAACTCCAGACAAGGGATATGTAAGGGGGGAAAAAAGGTGGCGGGACGCGCGCAGCAGGAACAAACTTACAACAAATGAGGCCTTGTAGATCTAATGAGTCAAGATTCAGATAATGGATTGCTTATTTCTCGCCTCCAATTCGTTTAGAAACACATCTGGGTGGACTGCTAAGGTGACTGGCTCCCAGAACTGGGGCAAACGGTTCCAGAGTTGCAGCAGCATTTTCATTTTAAGCAACACGCTGTTTCACACTGAAACAAGAATGAGGTGTTTTGAGGCATCTTAGAATGGCTAGAATGCATAATCTGAGTGGTATTTTCAACAAAAACCTCAGAGACCTATATTAACCTGTTGAAAAGGAGCATAATAGGTCCACTTTAAAGTTTGATGTGCTTCCTGAAGATCCTCTCTCCACCTCGCTTGGCTTTGTATGCCCATGCGTCAGTGTTTTCATCAGCCTTGTTACACCAATGACTGAAACATGACAGTGTTCAAAAACATAGATCATGGAGGTGTGTGTGTGTGTGTGTGTGTGTGTGTGTGTGTGTGTGTGTGTGTGTGTGTGTGTGTGTGTGTGTGTGTGTGTGTGTGTGTGTGTGTGTGTGTGTGTGAAAATGTGTCAAAGTCAGCGCGTCCCTTGCAGTGGCAGGCTGCACTCAGCGAGGCAGTGCCCTATGAAGAGACTTTCCCTCCAGAGGCTTTCATCAGTTGTGGTTAATTACAGGGCCACAGTAAGGCTCCTCCGCTGGAGTCTGATGACAGCTGTCTGAGGAGGTGATCAGTATGGGCTCCCTGCAGCGCTCACAGCTTCCCTCCTTGCGCCGCGCTGCAGCAGCTATGAGCGAGCACGCTGACAAGTGTGCACGTGTGTTATATTGTCACTTTTATCCAGGTTGGTGATGCATGCATTTACTACTTTCAGGATCCCGTCTCCAATTCCAAATATCGACGGAGCCGGCATAATTTTACTGCTAGTAAACTGGTAGAGGCTGTGTTGCCTTCTATTAAGGTCTCCAATGCGGAATAACAAAACAGTTCGTAGAAGAAGTAAGCTCAGGCACTTGGCATGTCATACTCAAACACCATGCAACAGGACACATTTGCTTGAAAAAGCTGCCGCTCATTTTTGTTATATAAACAAGAGACAATAGTCCATTGCATAATCTTCAGTGATGTACAGTCAACAAAGCACTTGTTTGCAAATGCCGGCCAGCCTATATTAACCTGCAAACACATTTTAAGTAGGGCACATTTATATACATTAGCAAACAGGTTAGCTAAGTGGTGTATTTAAAACATTGTAATTAAAACTGAGCCATGGAATGTTTATGACGCTCTGCTTAAATGGAAGTCCCATTGAATGGTTTGTTGGCTGTGCCATAAATGTAATAATCAATCGTATGTAAATAAATAATCAATCGTATGTAAATAAATTAGCTTGTAACCAGGCTATGTGGTTCGGTAGCAAAACGATCGGTATAATTGTTTTTTTTTTTTTTTTTATAATCTAGTCTAAATGATCATTAAAGTTTGTTTCTTTGTCTTCACTAACTGCTGCTGGGCCAAATATAGGCTGTACATTGCCTACAGTTTTCATTGACTCACTAACAATAGAAAAGCACATATGGCTTTTGGGTAAATAATTTTGCTCCTGAATCATTCTTTTAGCAGTTCAGAGATATTGGGATACATTGTACTGTACATTTAAGTTCCATATGGATTTGGTCATTGTGGGAGTCTCTGCCCACAGGTAGGGGTTGAGGGAGGGAGACGGAGTCTTTCTGGCCGTAGTTTGCCAACATGGCGAGAGTCTATTTTATTTATTTATTTATTTTTATATTATAAAGTGGAACAAAAAGGCTCACTGGCCACGAGTATAAATGATAAAGAATAATGATTTCGGGCGCAGGAGGAATGGCGTTTCCAATCTGGTTCCTGGTCGGCTGATGAGCCTATGCACCAATTCCTTCTGCAAGACAGACAAACATTAAGAAAGCTCCCTTCCTTGAGTCAGACCAACTGGAAGCAGCTTGGCGGCCGCAGGTAAGGGAGCCGTGCTGCTGTCTGCGGCCGTGGCTTGACCACGGCCCTTGGTCTGCCACAGTCATAGAGTTATTACATAAGATTGTTACATTCAGCCAATATGAAGACTTTCATCACTGAAGGCTTTTTACTGAGCCCGTATTAACATGGATCCCTGTCTGTGGTCAATTACACCCAAGCTGTCATTCTAAGTCTCTAGCCCCTTTCCCAAGTGGAATCCGTAACATTGCTGGATTAAAAAATATCCGAAAATGCAGTAGGTAGTCATTCCCACAAAGCTTTCTTTAAGGAAAAATTCTGTATGGAGTCTACCCACATAGATGACTGTTACGGATGCTGTATGTAACGCTTGCGCGAGAGGTATCTAATATCACACGAGATTAGGCAAAATTGTTATTATTATTTTTTTTTGTTTTGTTTTAGACCAGAATGTCGCTCCCCGTCTCGCGGATTCGGTTCCCTTCTTTGACGGAGCGGGGACAGAGTCCCCTGATGCAATAACCCTAACCCAATGTTATTAAGTTAGTATGATCATTTTCAACCTGTCCTACACACTCTGGCTCCAGAGAATGAACATTCTCCCCCCATTCTACCTGTCCACATGGTTGCACTGCACCCCTAACTATAAAAGACACGTCTAGGGTCTGAGTTGCATTTTTAAGAAGAAAATAGTAAAATTTAAGAATATAAAGACATGTCTCCATAGAGCCTCAACATGTTTAAGTTTCTTCCCGGAAAAAAAACTTTTTATTTTTTGTACAAAATAAATATTCATAAAAACACACTATTTGTGCTTTATTTGGATTTGTTGCCACCCCTACATATAGACAATGTTACAGCTTCCCATCCCCCACAGTTCCATTCACAGCTGTACCGGCAGTTTGCCGGAAATTATTAGGTAGAGAGTGGGAAAATTAATGGAACAACCTTGACGAAACATGGAGACCGGATCCTGTTCTCACATGACGCCAATACAGAACATTGCCAGTAGATTTACGGCTTTCAGTGCAATTGGGAAAGAAGCATTGAACAGTTCTGGGACTCCCTAAGGCTAACTATGAACTCGGGAGGTCCCCCAAGAACTAGGTACCGTCAAGGGCTTTTATTTCTGATTATATTCCCACTGGCAATACAAACTCTGAAGTGACATCAGGCAATGGGGCTTCATCACATGTTCCTTGTTCTATTTACCCCGTAACTTTCACTTATTTCACCTTATCAGTCCACTAAAATTTGTTTATGAAAAAATTTGAGGTGAGAAATAAGCAATTCAGTTGCTGAATCTTCACACATTAGATCTAATTTAAAAGTTTGTTCCAACTTTCGTAAGGCACGGGGCTCGCATCGCAACAGTACACAGGGATTACGGGGCCCACATTAATTTATTCAGTTAATGTCAGACAATAAAATAAATGAAAAATACCTCTGCAATAATAATGCTATTTTTTTATTGTTTTTTATTTTTTTATTACCACTGAATGTACTGTACCTGGGCTGGTCCACACCCAGAGTGATGCGACTCGACCGGGCTGACTGTCCTTAGTGCGCTGGGGGCAAGGGACTGTGAACTTACGTCTGGACCAATCACCATGCAGTTACGTCACTGATGGTTCCCCTTGTGCCCTGGAGGAGGAGCTAAAAAAATGCTCCTCAAAACTGAGTTCTAAGAACTACGAACGTTCCTAGTTCCTGCAGTGCGGACAAAAAAAGGGACTGTTCCTCCAAAAGGATTTTAGAACTATGAAAATGTTGCTGCAGTGCGAAAAACACTTATTGTGACCTACTTGTCTCCCATTAGAGTCCTTTTAGTTACTGTTTGAACATTTGCTGAAACCTGGCAGGCGCATCACGTCTTCTATGGTGGACAAGTTGCCTTTCGAATGGTTATGTCCTACTCTAAAATAATCAATCAACCACACCTTGTTTCCTCTAGTGTGTAATCCTTAATCTCTATGTAACGTCACCTTGCATCCAGCCACTTGCGCATACTTCCCTAACTTACACCGAATAAGTTTGAGTTTAGCCAATGTCTTATACATTTAGATCTCCATGCAGTTCAATAACGGTAAACCCATGTAAGCTTAGGTTTTATTAATTTGGTTCTAAATTTGAGCTGTACATTTTTTTATATATTACAATATCAAAAATAACAAAGCATACAAATTCAAATGTGATTATAGAGGAATATCTGCAGCCCTATTTTACTCACCACCAGTGCTACTATTCATGATTTAGATTTAATAATTTATGACAATGTTCTCAAAATACAATAATACAGATACAAAAATCTAATAAAGCCAAAATAATCAATCACACATGATGCCATTTCAATTTCTGCATTTTTGGACACGCAAAGCATGCTAGATGTCTTGCCATTGAAGAGGGAGGAAAAAGGGATTATATGCAGCGTTGGAAAGGTTACTACTGCAATGTAATACGTAACAGATTACTGATTACCCTCTTCAAATCGGTTTTGAACATTTCTGACGACTGCATATCGGAAACATAACCTGGCTTTCTTTTTACATTTATGTTCAAACAAACTCTTTTGAACTGAGCTCATAGGTCAAAAAAAGCCTACAGATACAAAGAACACGCAAAGATGGCCTTTCTAAGGCCATGAGTACTGTTTGTAGGCTACAGGCTTTCAGGTGGTGTGTTTTTTTATTTTTTTTAAACAACTTAAAGAGTGGGCGCACATGAAATGGAAACAGCCGTCAGTTCACCTCTGCCTCACGCTGCTTAAAGTGCAGCTCAAACATGGACCTCATGTTCCCAAGCTCAGCTCAATGAAAAATCACCGGCGTTTAGAAACAGCAGGCTTTGGTTTACCTGAGAATACCGCCTCAGATTGGATGTGGAATCCTCCAATCCTGAGGGTAACCTCACTGCCAACAGGCAAGGAAGTTACTCTCAGACACAATGTGCACTTTTGAAAGTTAATCATTTTGCTGTTTCTCAATTCATGGTGCTTCCAACCTACTTGTAAACCCAAACTCCGCCAAACCTTTCACCATCGTTCATCACTTTTTTATTGAAGTTGAAAATTGTGAAGTGAAAACTGTTAATTTAAGACGCCAATAAATGTTGAATGTAGCTCACTTTGGGTCGGATGAAATTTCACTTCAGATTTCAAAGCAAGACCATTTCCCCAAAAAATGCCTGTTTTTCCCTTGCTAAAGCACACTATACATTCATTGGCCACCTTCAAGCAGGATACTACTTTTCTTAATGTTAATTAACTTATTCCCTCAGGCGCCATCCTCGGCCGCTCCGAACCACAGGAGTGCGTCCACTACAACTACAACCCGTCGGGGGCGGAGAGCCGACTCAACCGCAGTGGTATCGAGACATGCCCCGGCGAGAAGGACAAGAGGCTCCACTGTTTTGCCACGTGGAGGAACATATCCGGTACCGTGGAGGTTGTCAAGCAGGGCTGCTGGCTCGATGACGTTAACTGCTATGACAGGTAAAGACCCCGCCCCCTCCTACTCCCCTCTCGAAGTTGCTCTCGGCTTTGGAGCTTCTGGTTTATTTTTAAAACGTCAAAAGCTAACCGGGTGAAAAGGGAGTAGTCCGGGGCTCTGCATAACAACAAGCGAACCGTATGACAAAAAAGGCGTCCAAGTGTAGCGAAACCGGTTTGCTAACAGAATTTAAATGTTAAGAATTGGACTTTGATCAAGTTGGCCCCCTGATGTATAAACTGGCCCAAAACGACCTCTCGATGTCAACTCATCCTACAAATGCATGTCTTATTGTTGTTGCTTAGTCGAGTCATAGCTCCTCCATCCACACAGACCAAACGTTTCACTTCCCCAGGTAGCAGATTGAGTTTGAGGGCTGCGTAACTCCAGTGAACACGTTTGCTGCAGTCATATCTTGTTTACATCATAGACATTGTTAAATGACTTAATCCCCACAACTGTTGCCGTCTGCTCGTCTCATGCCTTGAGTGGAGGGCATGTTGGCTGTTGGTGAGGACTTAAATTAAAATTCTCAGGAGAGTCACTGGAGAGAAAGGAGCAGATGCTCTGAGTCTGAGCTATCTGTGAGATAAAAGCCCGACTCCAAGCCAGTATGATTTCAGTGGGCCCGGTGAGAACGTGTCCGTGTTAATGTCGGTATAACAGGTTGACGAGCATGTTGGGCTTATTATTCTTACTGATGCCACCGGGTGACGTCTTCGACCAAATTTAAACCAGCAGCTGCGACGTTACGTGAGTCTCCGTCCGGGAAAGCTCCCAATTATGTCCCAATTTCATTGCATCTGTTTTCATTGCATGATTTTGGGTTAATTTGAAAGAAGTGGAAGGGAAAGAGTTGTGGGTCACCATCCCAGTAAAAATGAGTGTAAAGGAGGACAGACGCCTGGCTCAGTGCTGAAGCCGCACAGATGCAGTTAGTCCAATTTGAATACTTTTATCAAGGCAAAGCACACCCTGGATAGGACATATCCATTAACAGAAAGACTGAGCTACAGGAGCAAATTCACTTGAACAGTTAAAATCTGTGTCCTAACATATGCAGATGGTTGGGTATTCAGGTGTGCTGACATTGAGGTGATGACAACAAGAGGATATTGAGCAGATTGTTTCATTAAAAAAAAAAAAAAAAAAAAGGGGGGGGGGGGGTAAATCTGTCAACGATTTAGGAAGGTCATTTGGGTAACTAGATTTACCTAGTAGAAAAAGACCTCTAAACGACAACTGTTCTTGTGTGATATTGAGTTCAGATCAAATCTAGTTTAAATTCCGCGACGTTGTGCGTGTATATGCAAACCAATGCAATAATTACTTCAATCATCAAGTTACTGCAGTCATTGGATTGAAGCGTTGAAATGTAATTATAGCGACAGCCCAGGGAGTCTTTGGTCAGTTCTCCAACTCAAACTTCCAAGCACGTTTTCTCTGTCAAGCACAGTGGGAGGCCTCATTAAGTGAAAACAGGAGATGCCATTATGCTCTTTTATTGAAGGAAGATTCATGTGTTGACCTTCCAACCTCTCAACCACTCATGTGTATTTGGAGCTTGTCATTGGAATTGACCAATCTGGTGAAGTTGTTAGGTCATGCGTTCATACAAAGGAGGACAGAAGAAATCCACCAATTTTTGAGCAATTACAGGCTCAAATAAAGAGAGGAGGGACTCCAGTCGACACAAACGCTAACCCTGCTGCCCTGTGGTACATTCCTCATTCTAACCTTGAAAGCCACTTGCGGGTAATGCAATATTACCAGTCGAAAATGATAATTGTCCTTTTTTGTTCAATTAAGTGATGTTGCAATACATCTTTATGGACTCCTCTGGCAAATAACCAGAAGAAGGCTTTGTTGTAAGACCTTTTAATAGTAGAGAACAAATTAAATAGACAATGGGAATCATGTGTTTCCATTTCTTTCTCTGCTGCTACATTCCAACACTGGTATAACAGGGTTGCGTTTGCTGGATAAAGTGTGGTATGAGGTGTTAAAAAAAAATATATATATAAGTTGAGCTTTGATTAGAAGAATAATGAATTGGCTTCTTAAAAATAACCAGACTTCTAAATGTAGGCTCTGGGAACGGGGAAAATGCTTAGGAGGGGAATTCCCGTTCCACTTGAGGGGAACAATCGAAGCCACCGTGCCTTCCGAAATCTGGACAAGTGGGTAGCCCAAAAGGCGCCACCTCAACGGCTTTCAAAGTGCATTTGGGTCACTGTTGAATCAGGCAGCCTCTTTGACAGCAGCTTTATTTTCATAAATAAAAATGGCGCTTTCTTCTTCCAAGACAACCACAGCCAATACAGTTTGACCTTTTTTTGCTGTTCGAGGAGGCCATGCGTTGTGCATTAGCTTTTAGCGACGACAAGGTTCCCCGCGGCATGAGGCAAAACACACAACAAGAAAGTCAATTCCAGTTAAAATAATAAAAGCGTGTCATGCAATGAAATCTTTGTTTTGTTTTTTTGATGTTTTAGGTCAGGTGAGGAAGTTTCATTCCTTCTAGAATAGGTTTTTTTCAAACCAGCGTCTAGATGGAGCGTTCTTTTACATAAAAACGAATTTCTACTCTTGCCGGTGGGGCGGATGTGATTGACGGAGGGGTTTTTAAGTTGTGTAAAAAGATGTTGAGTGCACAGAAGTGTTGTGGACCTCTGACAGTGGCCAACGTCGCTGAACTGCGGCCTCGACTTGTTAAAACACTCTCTGAACTTGTAAAAAAGAACCCTCCACACTTGCTCTCAAGTAATATTTTTCACATTTACATATTGTGAAATAGCCTGAAAGCCGTCAGTTCCTTAACAAAGAAAAAAGTGTATTTATGCACGTTTTTATGGCTCACCGACACATCACCTCGCTCAAGTGTTACAGCACTTGACATTCTCTCGCCCCCCCCCTCTCAGAGAGGGACTTGTCGTAGCATGCCGCTGAACTCGTTTACCTCCCACCTGCAGGAACTGGATCGAGTTGCTTTCCTTTTTTTTTTTTTTTTTTTTTTCTTCCCCTCTTTTAGCATGTGTGGCGTCTTTCCATGTCTTTACCGCAGCACAAAAATGTAACAGCTAGCGCACGTCTTACTGACGCGTGCACTCAAGTGAAGCTCCCAACAGCTAGGTACAGCTCACACGAACACCCCTTCAAAACACAAAATCAATAAAGCCAAAATTACTCCAGATTCATGAGTCTGTTTTTATTTTCTCCACACAAGGCATTTAATGAGCTTGTTTATATTGTGTTGTTTCATGTTTCTTCCATGTGCCTCATGCCCCCGAAGCATAACGTTGTGAACTAACCGCAGAACCGCCATCTTTTTGGCGCTTTTTTTCCTTTTTACCTTTGCTGCCGTCCAAAATGTATTGAGACGACTGTTACAGGGATGTTCCATGAGCCCTATGAACATGTGTGTGCACTTCTGGTCTGCCATGTTAGCATCAACATGGTGCTCGCTGAGGATTAAAGGTTGTCACCTTAGAACATACAGTATATTGTTGCATATCTGCGCTTGTGTTCCATGTGACGGAAGCAACCTTTAAAAAGTATAGCAATGTTATACATTGGATTTTGGCTCACTGCCAACAGCCGTTTGCAACAGTAAAATAGTGCTGGAGGGGATGGGGTGCTGACAGACTCTGGCCTCAGTCACTCCGTACCGCACAGCGTCAGGATAAACAATGCGTGCGCACACACACACACACACACACAACCAGCTCCAGAGTCCTCATTTGGGATTCTTCTTAAAAGACGAAGGGGGGGTGGGGTTCTTGTAGAGATCTTGTTCCCGGCATTTGTTGCCGGGAGTTAAGGAACACTGTGCTGTTAAAATAAGTCGTCGTCGTCTCCCCCCTTCATCAGATATGCTCCCATTACTGTCGTAAAAAGCAACGTTTGCAGCGATGGATCAGGCGTCTGGAGGAGTCGTTGTGCCTCAGCCTGCGGCTTCACATGCCGCAATTGGGGGAGGGAGGGGGCGTGGTGGTGGCGGCAGAGAGTGTGGCCTGAAACCGGATTTGAAGTGTGTGCGAGTGGGTTGGAGCGAAGGAGAGAAACACAGGAGTTCCACCGGTGTCGACTGGCTTTGGTGGAGAGTAAAGGAGAAATAAAGAACAGAAAATCCATTCGATCCGGTTTAGCTTGGGCGCCAGCAGGAATCTGCTCTCCACAAGGGTACTGTCCACGTGGTTCACTTACATTTAAACTTGTTTATTCCAGCATGCCAACCATCAAATAACTCTAGTGATGAATTTGGGAATATTTTGGGGTGTTTTCATAAGAAATATTTGAGAAACAATCATTAGTAATGCGACCAAGCAGCTAGAGACATTGATTAGAGCGGCTATTGTCAAATTTCAGAAAATTGCAATATTGTAATGCAGCCTCAAAGACATTTAACAAAACATTTAACTATATCACAATAATGTGATAACTCAAATCGCAGATGATATCTAGTCTGGTATGACAATATCAATATTATATATTTTCCAGCCCTATTACATAGCACACACGTGAGCTGGTAGAACTGTGCCTGGCCCAAGAAAGAAAAGTGTCCAATTTACACCTCAGAGGTCTTGTATTACTGTAAAGCCATTAAACTGTCAAGCCCTTCACTTGCTAACAATTGCTACTTTTTGAGGCGTCAAGTATTTCTCCCCTAATGTTTCCAGTGTTTCCCCTGGAATTGTTTTCAGGCCTGGTGGTATGTAACGAAAAAACCCTAAACACCCTCAGCCTGCGGCGTAACGAAAAAACCCTAAACAGAGGAGGCACACGGGATGTCATATTGGCGCAGCTTCGATCAGATGGCGCAGCTTCGGTCAGATGGTGCAGCAGGCGTTCTTCAATTTATATTTGCGTTCAAATTAAAACTTAATACAAGGTAATCACAAGGAGAGGATGACTTAATAAGCTGCATTTATTGAATAAAAACGAGCTGTTTAACCAATAACCTTTGTAAAATATAAGCACATCATGAACACAGTGTGCATGATTTATTGCTTCACTATCTTCCATGGCTTGGAGAAAGATTTCACCATGGCATCAGGATATGGAGATTTTGCCACAGGCGGCCAATTTATTGAAATCTTCATGCAGGCCCCCCAAGTGCTTTCCCCGCAGCCTGTTCCCGAGGTCCCTTTTCACCTACCAAAAGCGAAGATTTCATGTTCACAGTTCACACTGCCCACAGGAACGGGCGATCTTGCTCTGCGGTAATTCAAACTGACTCTGGTTAGGATTACCACGGTATTGAGCTCATTACCATCATCACTGCAAATAAAAATAAATATGCCTATGAAATAAATCCTGAAATAAATGAAGTCGCAAAATCAAAATATATAAATGAGTCAATATACTCCCAATGGACCAGGCGGAGGCAGTGGTGCACCGAGCCCCGCACGGCCAGGATCTTGCATTACTTTGGTTGTGTCGCGGGGCTTCACGAGACCCTCCGAATATTATGCAAAGTTGCTGGAAACACTGCTTTCATCGGAACCCAACCAGAGATTCTGGAAGAAACCCTTTCACTATTTACTCAAAGTGCCAACGTGTTATTTTTGACCACTACATCAGTTTATCAGAATCAAATCAAAACAAACCAAATCAGAATCCCGAATCCAACTCAAGTCTTCTCTCTCTCTCTTTCTCTCTCTCTCTCTTTGGGGGCTCTCTTATCTTGTGGAATGCTGGTTTGATGCTGATTCTAGTTTTAGCCCTTTCCTTGTTTGACATTAATTTATGCAAAGAACAGGGGTGCTTTGTTCCAGACTTTGTTCTCGCTTTCTGCAGCACACTTCACATCGAAATCTGCCGTCTTATTCCTTCCACGGAAGGTAGTCTTGTGTCCAGAGAGGTAGAATGAGCCAGTAGACCGACCGGGCCAATTACGACCAGCCGGCCATGTACCAAATGTCGTCTTGTAACGCGATGCCATACTTAAATGGTTTTGAAAGATGTCAAGTTTGACCCACATAACCCTCCGTCCCCTCCTTGTTTTACAGGAATGAGTGTGTAGAGAAGAAAGAAGCTCCAGAGGTGTTCTTCTGCTGCTGTGAGGGTAGCATGTGCAATGAGAAGTTCTTCTACAACCCGGACAAGGTGATCCTGATTCCAAGTACGTTTCCAGTTCATTTTTATTTTTTATTTTTTTTTGTGTATATGTTTGTACATGTGCTCCTCAACCTGGAAAAAAAATGTTGGTTTTCTTTTTAGCTCCTGTTTTTTGTCTGGGTGCCCAGAACACCTGCCTGGTGAAGGCTGGTGAAACAAAACAATTGTATTCTCCTTAAGCTTTTAGCTGGCTTCCCACTCATTGTTACATTTGAAAAACAAAAACGTACCTCGCCAAGGTTGTCTCGGTCAAATAAATACACATCTACCATTGGGGACAAACCAAAAGCCCTCATTTTATATCGCATTAATAACTACTCAATCAGAAAGCGGCCATGTTTTACCTTCAGCTGCAGCGTCCTGCCCCAACCTTTCTCTCTCTCTTTACCCTCAGCATCTTTTTTCACGCCACTCTTTTCAGGAGATGAGATTTTTTGTGTGTGTGTGTGTGTGTGTGTGTGTGTGTGTGTCCTCAAAGCCAGGAACAGGCTTGCACAATGGAGTGTAATAAAGCTTCACCGGGAGAAAGGGGAGGGGGGGCTTTGTTTGGTGAGAACTATCTTATTTTCTCTTTCCTATTCTCTCCTCTGCCTTCCACTTATGCAACCCGTGGTTTATTTTTGGAAGCGGCTAACTAGATGTGGAATGCCCTGGATATTTGGAACGTAGTAGCGGTGGGGGTGGGGGGAGAGAAAAGAAAAAAATATCCTCATCGCCCCTCTGATGACAAGAGAGTCTGCGTAGCAAACAAGCGAGCCTGGCCGGCGCACAGGGCTGCTGCCTTTTTTTTTTTTTTTAACCCAGCAACAGTGCCTATCTGGGGTCTGAGGGGATGGGGGTTGGGTGGTTTGGGGAGAGAGGTTTAGAGGGAGGGAGGGAGGGAGAGAGAGTGACCCGCTGACCAGGGATCTGGACCGGGGCTGAGTGGCGTGTGCCGTGCGGTGGTGATCCTTAATGCCCCGCGGTCAAGGGGCGGGGCTGTGTGTGTGTGTGTGTGTGTGTGTGTGTGTGTGTGTGTGTGTGTGTGTGTGTGTGTGTGTGTGTGTGTGTGTGTGTGTGTGTGTGTGTGTGTGTGTGTGTGTGTGTGTGTGTGTGTGTGTGTGTGTGTGTGTGTGTGTGTGTGTGTGTGTGTTCAAGCAGCACGAGGGAGGGGGGTGGAGAGGGCTGAGCTGCTGCTGTGTTTTCCAGCTCAAAGGGGCTAATCCGGGCTCTTATCCTGCACGCAGCTAAAATTGAGCGCCCGACCGGCGAGCTGAAAAAAAAACCCCAAAAAAAAAACAGGCAGAGTTGGGGGGCGGGAGTGTGACGAAGTGAAGGTTTGGTGGGGGTTGAGGGTTTGGGGGAAGCATTGCCAGGCGTGCGTGAGAGGGAGCGAGGGGGGTTGGGGACAGCGTGCTCTGCTCGTTTTAGCGATGGTTGCGTCATGAAACTGCAGCCATGCAAAGGAAAGCCGGTGCAACTCAGGTCATCTCTCTCGCTCTCGTTCTCCAGCTTTCTCTCTCTCACTGGCTCTCCCGTTCTCTTGCACACTTGCACACTATCTCCATCGCTCTCCATCTATCCGCACACAGTTTGATAGATGCACACGGCAACTGCTGGTGTGAGATCATGTCAGGAGCGGATGTTGTGAAACGCAATACAGACCCTTCTCTGGACTGTATTGCTCCGCAGCAAATTGGTCGACATCTGAAATTAGACAGTGTCTGTCCGGCCATTTTTTTTAAATGAATTAATTTATATATTTTTGTGTCACATGTATCTGTGAACCTTGAGGAGAAATGGACAAGTTATTTGACCAATGCTGGCGACCTAGAAGAAAAATGCATAAATAGGCTTTGCCTGTCAACAATTGAGGCAAACATGAAATGACTGTGATCCTCAAAATGCCAAATAAATGTGATAAGATTGTTTTTGAAAGGTTCATTCGGGGGTTCAGTCCCTGTCGACTTCAAGATCCTCTTGATTAACATATTATTCACTACTAAGGCTGCACGGTGTGGAAAAAGTATGGCAAACTTGTCGAAGATTGGGATTGCAATACAGCAGGAAATAAACCAAATAGCAAATACTGTATGTAACAATATATCCATATGTTATGATATATTGAGTTTAGTCTAGTTTCACCCAGGGTCAAATTTCTTGCTGCCGGGGAGTTTAATTGGCCTTTAAAAATCTTGACATTGTGCCAGGGCCAACTTAAGTTTTCTCTTAATGTTGGCCTGCTAACGTTGGCTCGTGGGCAGACCCGTGCAATCAAACCGAAAAGGTTCCGATTGGAGCCATCCCGCTACAGTAGCCCTTGGCTGTCGCTGCATCTTGGTACGCGCTGACCTTTCTCCCTCTCTCTCTCTCCTCCCACCAGCTACTTCCAACCCGGGCCCCCAGAAGCCCCTGGTGCTGACCACACTGATGTACTCACTGGTGCCCATCATGGGGATCACGGCCTTCGTGCTGTTCTCCTTCTGGATGTACCGCCACCACAAGCTAGCATACCCACCCGTCCTGGTGCCCACCCAGGTGAGAGACCACCAGAGAGACGGCTGGATAGAATTATGTTCTTGTTATACGTTCTTCTTTTTTTTTAAATCTTTTTGGTCATGTTGGGCGGTGTCGTGTGTGTGTGATGGTTTTTGGTGACTTGTTTTTAATGAGTGCTGAACCAATCCCTAATGTAGCTGTTCTCCTCTTGAAAAGGGACAAAAGTTTCACTTTGTGGTGTTTGATGCTATTTTAGTCCTTGACAGAGTGACATGGTGCCTAAAAATGCCTCAACTCGCTCCTTCCATTCAGCGACCCTTCTGCCAATTTGTTAAAAACCGGTGCCAACCGATGCGACAGGCTTTGGGCTATCGCTGTCATCTGGCGCATTCAGAGGTGTGTGCCCGCCAGGTGACAAACTCTCAGCAGTTTTTCCCCTGGGCGACTTATTCCGTGTTTAGTGGTTGGAAAGGGCTGCGGCTTCCGAAGGTGAGTGGATGACGGAGACGCAGACAATACAACCCACAGATACAGTGTTTATTGGGTCATGGCGGAATACAGTGCTTAGACTAACTCAGGTTTTCTTGCGCTCTGGCCCTGAATCGTAATAGTTCTTCCAACTCTGTAGAGCGATAAATCAGCTGGTATTAGTAGTTTTTGATGCTCAGGTGTGCTTCTTACTTTATCCAAGATGGAGGCAATGGGTGCTGTCTCCTTGAAAATCCCCCTGATTTTTTTCTTCATTCGTTTTCTTCATTCGGAGTTCCTAACCACTGATATCGGAGGTGGACGTGCCCGATATTCGCCAACCGCGCATCAGCCCTTGACCGACCAGGAAGCCCTTAAACCTTTGCCTGTTTATCCCTTCCCCTAGGACCCCCACCCCTTAAACAAACCCCTCAAACGCCCAAACAGCCGTACAGGCATACGTGGACTTGTGCTGCAGGCGGTTGTGGGGCATCTCCTGATGAGAACCGCCCACATGGGTGGATGGGCACCATTCTGTGTACAGGCGCCCTATCAACTTCCCGCTGATCGTGTGTGTGTGTGTGTGTGTGTGTGTGTGTGTGGGGTCTTCCTCCACTCATCACCCACACCACGGTGCAGAACACTGAGTGCAAGAGAGCGTGTCGAGTGGGGGGAGGGGGCGGATTAATAATGCAGGCTCCCTCCCTCCCACTCGCTCTCGCTCTGCCACTCGTGTGTGTGTTTTCCCCTCGCGCTCTGCAAGCTCTTTTGATCGCACCCATCCCTCCCTCCCCCACCACAGCACTTCGAAAAAGCTAGGCTGCATGCAGGTCAGCGAGCTACAGCGGATGTTTGATCGATATCAAGCCAAGTGTATAAGAGTCACACCTGTATGGCCACCGTTAGGGTAGCTGTCACCCCCGCTGCCATGCCGTGCGTGCGTACGTGCGTGCGTGCATGTTTGTTATTACATTTTTTTTATGGTTAGATGGCAGCGCGTGGCGTGCACAGCTGTAGAAGCAGGGGCCCTCGCGAGGTGTGGACCTGGGCCTCACCCAGCCTCCCAACATCCATTCCCAGAGTGCAATATGATCCAAGAAGCAGGGAAGAGCTTGTTCATTATTCATCGGCCTCCTACAGGCACCTTCTGAGTAAGCATGGCTTTCAGCAGAGAGGGGAGACAGGGGGGGGAGACCAACCAACTGGCCATAGAGAGGTGGTGGCACATTGGAATGGAAAATAAAGCCTGCAGCGTACGCGCTTGGGAATGCCTCGCTATCTTCTGTAGAAAAAAACACACGTATTTGTCATTTCAACGCATGTTTCCAAATTGACAACTCTGACTTAAGCTGCTTTCACACCTGAACTCTGGACAATGTCCAGATAATCAGGTCCAGACATTGTCCGTAGTTGCCTTTTTAATGCATGTAACACGCAACCAGAGACTGTCCGTGTTGGACTCGTTTACACGACCTGGAAATACTCAGTTTGGTTTGGACGAAGGACGGAACCCGGGTAAAGCATGCAGGAGGCAGGACATGACGCATGACGCTGCAGACGCTGGCGGACGAGGCCACGGACTTGTCTTTTTTTGGCATTGATTCTCCATGTATTTGGACATATCGGCAATACAAACGCAAGAGTGGAAAGGAATGTATAGAAAAGTAGAAAAGAGTACGAAGCCGCTACTCTCTGTGCGCGAAGATCCGCACAAAGGTAAATAAGTGGCGCAGGATAGAGATGTCATCAACATGTGACTTGCTCACTCCCTCGCCGTGAATGCTCCGGACAATAACCTACTCTGTTCACACATAAGAGGCTGGCTGGATAAAGTCCGGTTAATGTCCGGTCCAAATGATTCAGACATTTGCGCTCACACATACAGCTCCCCTGGGTAATGTCTGGATAATTTCAGGGTTGCAGTGTATGTGTGAAAGCAGCACAATTCTGCATGGTTCCCTTCATTTATTTATTTATTTTCAAAATTTCCAACATGGCGACTCACACAGAGAAAACAGACAGCCATGCTAATGATGGTAGCTTGCATTAGCCTGACTACCACACAAAGGGAATCGGGAACCATCAGTCCCAAAATTTCAAGAACCTACCATATCGAACCTTTCATCAATTCTTGCCACAGATTGTCCGATTTTTCATCACTATTTTAGTATAGCGAAAACAGACACTAGAATAGTCTGCCATTGCATTCTGCCGTGGGTGTCTATGTGCGGTGATGCATCAAACGCAGCGTGTTGGCCTCAGGTACTTCTCGTGCACAAACCGGGGATTCGGTTTGTTTTGTGCAGAGACGTTCGCCAGGTGGGCGGCCATTATGTAGAGACTCCGAGAACTGCTCCCACCTGGTGAGCAGAGGAGCGTAAACAAACTCTCCTTCTGTGGATTCTTACCAATTGGAAGAGTCTCCCACTGCCGCCGCGTTACATAGCAAGGAGCCGCAATGGAGTAAGGAGTGGCTAATTAGCCGCTTTTCAGATTTGTTGTCACAATTTTTCTTCTGAAAACAATTTATCTTGTTCGTACCTCAAAAGCACACGGTACCTCAATTTGTTGATGGTTGTGGAAATAGTCTTCCCATTACAGAAGTGCAGGAGTTATGATTTACTAGTTAAGTATTTACACAAAAACATCCAGTTTATCCAAAATGAAGTACCAAAGCAACAGGGAGACGCTGTGACGCGACATGGGACACACTGGGTTTTTGTTTGGGACGGGACGGGACTGTCCCTTAACTCAGTTGTTTTTCAAAAAAATTAGTTCGGAAACACAAAAATAAATTGATCCAAAATAAAAAGACAGGACAATCACCACGGAACGCACACATGTTACAGCGCTGTCTGGAGGAGAAAAAACTTCACTTGAATTAGCTGATTTACATTTACGTTTTGCCTCAAATGCAAAGTATTTCCAAGCAGCACTCCAGTCGCGGAGGCTCTGTACTTGCCATCTTCAATGAGCTGATATCAGAACAAACTGGGGCAAATGAGAAGAGTTAAAACAGAGAGTGAGTGAGAGGAGGCGGGCCTATGTGGCCGCTGCAGCGGTGTGTGTGTCAACTCGCTGTCAGAGGGAAGAGAGCGAGGAAGCGCTGGTGCTACCGGTGTATATAGTGTGGAAAATGGGTATTGAAAGAGTTTCAAATATTCAGAATCGATAAGAGAATTAATCGGTCAACCATGAGCACTTGGTCTGTTTGGAAAGATAAAAGAATAATTTGAAATAGCACCTGTTATAGTTATATTATTTATGTACTGGTAACTGTTTTTACATGCGGTTAATGGTTTACGTTGGGTGGGGTGTGATGACGTCACGGCTAGTTGACAAATCGACTGAAATGCTTGTTAGTAATCTACCACAAAAAAAAGAAATGCCCATCTATCGTCCCCGGACAACCCCGCCTACATTGAATAGTGATGCATACCAAGAAATCACAACTTACAAACACCCGCTGCAATCAACTTTGTAATTTGGTGTAGGGCCGGGCGATACAGCCAAAATCTTCTATTCCTATATCGGTAATTTCATACCTCTAACGATATCTAGCACATTTTCTGTATATCAAATGAATTCATCTGGTTTTTTTTACGCATGGCAAAGCCTGTTTGTGACGCAGCACAAGAAGGCGCTTACTGGGGATCTCAAATTCACAGGAGGGGTAAAATAAGTGGGTACAAAATGAGCGATGTTCATATTTTGTGGATTTTGACTTATCATATATGCTAAATTGAAGATGTTAAACCACATCCACTGAAACCTTGAACCTTAAATGCGATTGGCAAACATGTTAAAAAATGATTTAAAAAAATAAATAAAATAATCAATGAATGTGTGCAATTTGAGATATAGATATCCTTATCACACAAGTTAATGTTTAGCCACAAAACATGAGATGTTTTTCGTCAACAAACCTTGAAATAGTTTTGTCAACAAACCTTGAAATAGTTTTGTTAACAAAGGACAGCGTGTTTTTTCTTCTGTGTTTGCATTCGATCCCACGTGCAGATAACCTAAGGAAACGTGACTCCAAATGGCGTAAGATCTTGATAGAAAGCAATTCTACTGCTGATTTGCAACATAACAAAATGGTCTTAAAGAAATATATATATACCATTATAATTGTTCTCTCATCTTACGATATATATGGTACAGCCTACTGTGCTATGAAGTTATTATACAAAAGCAATCGGCATCGATGAATTTGTTGACGTGTTTATTTTGCCTGGGTTTCCGTAATCACGAGGGTCTTTTGGGGCATCTTGTCATTTTCACAACTGTTGTCTTTTTGAGGCGAAGTGAGAGGTGCTGCGGCATCAGCCAAAATTGAGTCCTCGATCCCAGCTGGCCCAACTTCAACTCCACCATCTGCGTAAAAGCAAAGTCAGCCTCTCTATACACACACACACACACACACACACACACACACACATTGAGAGAGCTCTACAAAATCAACAGTAGGTGCTTAATTCTGAACCAGTTTTCATGAAATTATTATTATTATTTTTTTTATAAACATGAGAAATTGATCATGATACTTGTTGGAATTAAATTCAGTTACTGGGGGCGGATCTAATCATACTTTTTCATCCACCATGTTTAAAGGAAGAAGGTTTCATACATGCCTCGTATTGCATTTTAATTTAACAATTGAGTATTGATTGAATATTGTATATATTGTAAGATTTTATTTAAACATTGGACATCTTGAATGTTGATTTAATTTAAGACCATGGGCAAAAGTTCCTGCTTTAAGTGTTTAACGGAATAAATGGAAAGCGAAGTTATCCCTTTTTGTTTTTGATTAGTTTTTTTCTTATCTGAAAAATTATCCAATCTGTGACTCAAAACCATGATACAATCCAAACCGTGAGTTTTGTTCCGTTGCGCCCCTTTCATTTACAGATCGGGTCCTTTTTTTTTTTTTTTCCCTCCATGGTGTTTGTTTTTTTGTGCTGTGTACTCAGTTAGCCCATTAGTTGTTTTGCACGAGCAGGTGTGTGTGTGCACATACGTTACAAAACCTGTGCGTGTATGTATGTATGTTTTAATGCAGCGTGGGGGTGGGCTGGGAACGTAATCACACTCCGTTAACAACCATTGCGAAATTCTGTGGGAGGCTGCTGGCAGCTGCTGAAACGCTTACCGTCAGCTTGTCACTTTTATAGCATCCCAAGGCTGAGCACACTGGCAGTAGGCAGCGCGGAGAAAGGTGCGGCTTCCTCGCCGTGTAGCCTCAGCTGGCCTTAGCGTGAGTGTGAGAAAGAGAGAGAAAGCATATCAGCAGGACATTCCAATGTGCGATGGGACGGAATGCTTCCTGTTACTCATATCGGCTCACTGTTTTTCTCAGTTTATCAACTAGTTTGTTTTCGTTGTCGCACGTGGATCTGCTGTGTGTGTGTGTGTGTGTGTGTGTGTGTGTGTGTGTGTGTGTGTGTGCGTGCGTGGGCGCGCCGATGCTGAGGAGGTCCAGGGTCATTCTGTTGCCACTTATTCCTGCCTTCCTTCCATGACTCATGCCGAAAACTGTTTTTGTTTCTCTGCCTTCCGTTTCCTCAACCAGCACGCCTTTCATATTATGATCGAGGTAAGACAACCAGTCTGATACAGCTGTTGGTTCGTCAACTTCACCAGAAACCCCCCCCCCCTTTTTTTTTCTTCCTTTGAGCCTTTCACATCGATATACAGTATAAATATTTATATTTTTGTTTTTTTTTTACCCCCCCATTATGTTTGTGGGCTTGATTTTGATCAATTTAATTTTGCATCTTCCATTTTTCGTCATCAGTATCTCCAAGCTTGAGCCTGAGCCTGCCAGCGTCAACATTTTTTTTTATTTTATTTCTGTATTTCATTTGTTCACTCCCTTATTAAATCTTAAATTTGATTAAGTCGTGATTTTCCAGATGAGTTGTTTGTGCTCCTTTACCCTATTTTTTTTATTTTGCCATGCTCCCGGACCTGGTATGGTTGTTACTGTTGTGCACGGATGGCCTTTGTGTGAATCACTGTCATAATTGGGGGGTGGTCACGGACCAATGTGCATGGACCCATAGATGACTCACCGCCCAGAAATGCCAGGTTGAGCATGCGATGAATATTTTTTGTTTGTTTGTTTGTTTGTTTATTTATACTTAATGGTAAATGCCAATGCAGCCTGAAAACACCAGCAATAAGGATGCAAATACACGCACACACACACACACACATCTATATATCTTGGATATTTTCCAATCCAAAACCACACACACCACACTCAACTCCTCAGAATTGCCTGTAAACAGCATCGATTTCTTTTTTCAACTTTTGGTCTTTGTTCCCCCCTTTTTTTGAAGATGACAAAATTCCTCCTAAATAAAATTAACGCCCGTCCTTCCAAGTCCACGCAGAGGGCGGTAGTTTCTTTGTTTACTTATTTGTTTATTGATCAATAGATAAATACTTTTTGTTCCCGGAGGGAAATTACAGTCACAGCAGCTTACTTCCAAAAATGCTATAGGCAATCATAAAAATATAACTAAGAAAATGGCATTATATGACGAAATGTAAAAAAAATATACAATAAACTCACTGTACATAATATAAATATGGCAATATACACGAAACTTAATAATAAACAACACATATAACCTCAAAAAATCAGAAAAAAAACCCCAAAACGATAGGATAAGGAAAACGTGGTAATGTACAATAAACCTAATTAATTTACAAATTTATTTCTTTTGATGCCGACGCAAAATGATTGACAACAGGCGAAGGGGGGTGAGGTCATGGAAACATACACACATGACCTTGAGGCCGAGGGCAAGTGGGTGGAGGAGGGCGGCGTTTACCGGAGGCGTCTCCAGCCCGAGCCCTCCTCGGCTCCCACCTCTGGGCCCATAGGTGTCATATTGTCTTATCTATATACTGACCTCCCCCCATACCTCCATCCACCTACCTCCTCCTCCCGTCTCCATCCCTGTTGCGCTTGTTATTCAGTGACTCACCCCCCTTCAACGACACAGCACAAATAGTTCTGTTCCTATGCAGGCCCTGGGCTGTGTGTCGAGCCCAAGGTAGAAAAACAAACACCATATACTGTACCTTACGCACAGCGGTGTCCTAGTTTTTCACGTCCCCCCCCCCTCTTTTTTAATCACAACCACAGTGAGTTCAATAACAAGTCCCCTCTGACCTACAAGACACGAACGGGGAAGAAATAAAATTCAAGGCTGTCGAAGGTGGCAGATGAGCTACATATATACTTCTATTCTTAAAATACCGCTGCTGATCATCCTTCACCCGATCTCCCATCTTTCCTCATCTGAGGGAATGTGGTTACCTTCTTCGTTTCAAGTCATGAGGTAGGGGGGTTAAAGGATACTCCAGTTTATTTTGAGAGATAAGCTTTTTGTCAGTCTCGCCCAGATTCAGACAAGTTCAGTCGATACCAATTTCATCCCGTGTCCAGAATTTTGACGGGCTGCATGCTAGCTGTTAGCCTCAACACAAGGCTGCAGAGAGGTTCAACCAGCCTAGCTCCTGTGAAATTTCCCCCAAGAAAGTTTCCCGAAGTGATTCAAGCTTGACTACTGTTGTCAAAACTCCGTCCCCACCGCTCCAATACAATGCGTTATCAGGTTATTGTGCGTCAGAGCCGATCCCTCACAATGGATTTGAAGGACGACCTGTTCGTTCTATTGAGAGCATTTGTATTTTTGTCAGCGCATCTCGCAATGTGTATTTTATTAAAATACGCCCATTTTGTACCAGGTGTCCATGTTCAGTTAAGCTGCTTTCACACATGAACTCCGGACAATGTCCAGATAATGTCCAGACCTGATATCTGGATTTTGTCCAGAGTTGCACTTTCACACATGTAGTAAAAAAATCTGATTGTCAGACGTGTTTACACTACCTGGAAATAATACATTTTTGTTTAGACGAGGGGTGGAGCCAGGGTAGAGCGTGCAGGAGGCACGACGGGACACAATGATGCTGCCGAGTTTTACAGCACACCCAAGATGTCAGACGAGGCTACAGACTTATCAGTAGTTTACCTTTTTTTTGCGATGATACTCCATGTATTTGTACGTATCTGCAATATAAACGAGAGTGGAAAGGAAATATGAAGAAACCAGAAAGGAGTATAAAGCAGCTACGCTCTGTGCACGAAGATCCACAAGAAGGTAAATACCTGGCGCATGAGAGACATCATCACGCGACACGCCCACTCGCTTGCTGTGAATGATCCGGACAATCAGCTGCTCTGTTCACACACAGCGCTCAATCGGACATTACGCAGACTTTGTACTCGGGTGCTGGCCGGGTAAAGTCTGCTTAATGTCCAGGCCAAATGATTTGGATAATTGTGTTCACACATACAGGTCAACTGGGTAATGTCCGGGTAATTTCAGGTTTGTAGTGCATGTGTGAAAGCAGCTTCTGTGAAACAGGAAAAACCACGTCATTGTAATTGTGCGGCACAGTATACTGCAACACTGCTCACCAGGCACGTTCAGAGGGCGTGGGGGCGAGTGCCTCTTGGTGTCCATGGTGCCCTTTTTTATCAGGCGCATTTTTTAAGCGTGAATGAGGTTGAGGTATTTTCTGGGCAAAAATGTGCATATTCATGAGAACGGCCTCCTCGGCGCGCCCGTGATGGCGTGCATCTGGGCGCCCGTGATCTGCGCTCTGCTCTGCGTCCCCGTGCCGCTCCATTTCCTTATTGTACAAAACAAAAAAGACAGTGCGTCACAGGGACACGTCCTCAACCCCCCTCGACAGACTGCCTGAAGCAGCAAAATGGCTAAAATCGGAGCTGGTTCCATGTGCCTTTTTTTTTTTTTTTTTTTTGAGCACCTGCCCCTTTTAACGTCTCTGCACGGGCCTGCTGCTCACCCCTAACCCACGTACGAGTAGAGTGGACAGCCTTGTTTTTTCCCCACTGCGACACATCTGATGCAGAAGGTTTTAGTAGATTTCCAGCAGTCGTATTTAGGGGGTGCATATGGCTGAAGGAGCCTGGCTTCCAGGCTTACAATGGAGCGCTATCTCAGGCAATAAACCCGAAAGAAAGGTCATCCCCGAGCTGGATTCCCAGGGCCTTATCAGTCTGCCATCGGCAGCGCAGTCGCCCGGCCTTTTGTAGTCCTTTTCCTTGATTAATTCATGGCAAAGGTCCCTTTAGAACCCGCGCTATTAGTGGCCTTTACAAAGTAGAGCAGAGCATCCAATCTATGTACATCTCAAAACAGTACAACACGTCACAACCCTATTTCAAGCACTAGTGGATTTTTGCTTCCAATGGATGCACGTACACACTAACACTGAGTGATGAATCAGTTTTTTTAGTGCAAATTGCGATTTGTAGGTGTAATAGAATTAAGTCTGGCTCATATATCCTACATATGCCAGAGTTTGGGATAAATAGTATTGAATCATTATGGAGAATGCTTTTGCCAAGATGCGCAAAAACACATGTACAGTCAACACAGTAATGCAAACTAAGACACCAACACTGAACAATAGCAAGCGGCTGAGCCTGAATTTTTAACCACCATAGACAAGACAGCCACCAAAAAAATCCTGTGGCTATTTTGATTCTTCACTCCTTATGTCAACAATGAATACTTTAGATTGGTTGTCACCTTCAGCATAGCACATTCCCACTTCGAGAAGTGTCAATAACCTAACACTTGTAGCAACGCCTCGAGCAATTTATATTACCCTTGAAAAAATGGGAAAGTGTCTATTTAGAAATATGCTTATGCAGGAAATATTGCAAGCTTGGCTTTAAAAAAGTGCAAATCATAATATCAGTAGTGGGCAAAAGTTCTATACATGCCAATCAGTCCCCTGCCTTTCAAAGAGTTCTCAAAAAGCACCTTGACCTAACTTGGCTCACCAAAGGACCCCCCCCCCCCCCCCCAACATCAAAATGTAGGTCATCCATCCGTCCATCAATCTCTCAATCTATCACTCAATCCCACTATCCCTCCATCCCCTCAGTAGTCCAGAGACAGAGGTTGGTGATTTAGTTTAACAAGCTCAGGGCTTTCCCTCGTGCCCATAAGCCCCTTCTGTCAAACCCTCACAGCGGCTGGTACCAGCTGCACGCAAGTTTCCTCTCCCCACTTCCTCCACGTCGTCACCGGCCTCTGCTCCCGGGGCCCCCGTGCGGCACCGCACATGCGACGGCCATTTTGAACACGCGCAGAAACCCGCACGCTCACTCAACTCACGGTCAATCTGCTCAGCGGCCTGTGCCGGCAGCTGTCTCTGCGTGACTAAACCCGTGTTGTGTGATTGGCATTCCTCCGCAGGACCCCGGCCCCATGCCCCCCTCCCCCATCCTGGGACAAAAGCCACTGCAGTTGCTGGAAATCAAAGCCAGGGGGCGCTTCGGCTGCGTCTGGAAGGCCCAGCTGCTCAGCGAGTACGTGGCCGTAAAGATCTTCCCCATTCAGGTACCAACTCTTATGTGTTTTCTCCAAAATATAAGTACACCTGAGTATCATAATTCTGTGTTTTACAACACTCCCAAATCAGTTCTGTAACCTATGGCTAGGAAGTTGTACTGCACTATTATAGCAGTACATTGTCATTCATAATGTGACAACTGTTATAATAATAGCTTCACGGGCATTGGTCGGCCTTTTAAAGAATCCCAACAAGCTGAATTAACAATAAATCTGCATATTAATAGCATAATAGCACCCAACATGTTGTGATACATCAAACTGCAGCTCATATTTCCAGGTTCTTACCACCCATACAGCCGCTCCCCCCCCATGTGTGTCTTTCTGGGGTGGGGGGTAATGGAAAAAGAAGCCGGCGTCAGCCTTAAAGCTCCAGGCCTTAATCCCCCGAGGCTGACCGGGCCCCTTAGCTTAGGCCAATCACCACCCGCTAAGCCCCTCGTGGCCTCAATTGACCACGAGGCCGCACGCCGGTTGCGTGCCGCGTCAACCAACCGGTACCAGGTCAGAGTGAGAGAGATCTCCGGTGGTGGATTCTTTTCATTGAAGCGTCCTATTAAAAACTTTTTCTGAATCAAGTCCCCGTAACATAACATTGGTCTCCCTCTGCTCTGATCACGACCTTTGACAGGAGAAAAGGCCGCCATGTTTTGTCTTCTTTTCATTCATACAATATGCAACACATTTTACTATATTACTCCATGATAAGTAGTTATAGTATACTACCAGTGCCACCATTGCCTGTATGTTTGGTAGTATAGAATTGGAAGCTCACACTCCAAAAAAAAAAACTGGGACTCGTTTCTTTCTGGCCGGGCCTCAGGACAAGCAGTCGTGGCAGAACGAATACGAGATCTACAACCTGAGCGGAATGAGGCACGAGAACCTCTTGCATTTCCTCGGCGCCGAGAAGCGAGGCACCAACATGGACATCGAGCTGTGGCTCATCACCGCCTACCATGACAAGGTAAGGCTCCCCCTGCTGGACGCACCGCAGCACTACAATCATAAACGGAATACAGCTTTGCTTAAAGAAAAAAAACAAAACAAAGAAAAACACCCCAGTATTACCCCATCGTCACCCCATCCTGAGGTACTTACAATTCAGATTCCTCATTTGTATTGTAACTGTAACTCAAATTTAATAGTAATGTCATTTGAATATTTTCTAGATCCGGTCTCGGCAATCTGATTTTTGTAAGTGTGACCTCTATAACATCTTTGTACTTGTAGCGTTATTCAGCGTGTTATCATCCTTAAAAAAAACCCAACAAACTGCAATGTGGACTGTGGAGCCATAGAAGCCATGGAGCCATTTTTTTACTTCCCTGTTCAGAGATACACAGTTAGTCCCTCTCATTCCCTGCTGAGCCAACCCGTCCCTCTGCGATCAGACACGGCGAAGAGGAATGCTCCACATAACCATCCCATGTCCATTCCTTTCCACTTTTCATTTGAAATATCACAAGTAATTGGCGCAAAACACAGAGCCAGACCCCTATGTGTAAAATACAAATAAAAAAGAAAGGAGAAGAAAAAACTACGTGCACTCAGAGTAATGTCGGGCTAAGTGCAGGTTTCATACAGGCTTTGAAGGGCAGTTTGGGTCTTAAAAGTTGCCATTTCACGACCAAGCTCTCACATTAAAACCCTCAAAGAACCCATTTTTCGAAAAGTACATGTAACCGCTTCATTCGGGTGTTTGGGAAAGGATTTGCCGTTGAAGAATTACAAAAATGGTTGCTGACCATGAAACTGTGTCAAACTCAGTGTTTTTTGATGTAAAACTACAGAGTGGGCTATCCACTTCAACTTTCATGCAGAACAGTAACTTTCAGTAAATTCTCAATTGGTATACTGGTAGTTGTAAGTATTGTAATGTTTCTTCAGGCTTTTACATCCTCTATTTTTGTAATTTAATTTGAATGTGACGTAAATGTTAACCGGTGGCCGGGTCCCTTTCCACAGGGTTCTCTGACGGACTACCTGAAGGCCAACGTGGTGTCGTGGAACGAGCTCTGCCACATAGCCCAGACCATGGCGCGTGGCCTGGCCTACCTCCACGAGGACATCCCTGGCCTGAAGGACGGACACAAGCCCGCCATCGCACACAGGTGTGTGTGTGTGTGTGTGTGTGTGTGTGTGTGTGTGTGTGTGTGTGTGTGTGTGTGTGTGTGTGTGTGTGTGTGTGTGTGTGTGTGTGTGTGTGTGTGTGTGTGTGTGTGTGTGTGTGTGTGTGTGTGTGTGTGTGTGTGTGTGTGTGAGAGAGAGAATCTGACCCCCCCGTCCTGTTTTCCTCACGCACAGGGACATCAAAAGTAAGAACATCCTGCTCAAGACCAACCTGACTGCCTGTGTCGCTGACTTTGGCCTGGCCCTGAGGTTCGAGGCGGGCAAGTCAGCTGGAGATACGCACGGACAGGTGAGGTCGCGGAAACGCCCAATATCTGGGAATGCTTGCGTGTTGGTTTTACATCCAGTACTGGTGACAGTTTGGGTCTCAAGGCTGTGTGCGCACAAGCTTTAAGTACAGATTGTCCGCTTCGATTTGAGAGTATTGAATATTGGTCTCATAACTTCAAAATAAAAACCCTTTTCATGCATAGTCCCCTCTTTGTATGTAACTAAAAGTTGTGTATTTGATATTAAATGAGGCATGTTGTTATTTATATGAAGTGACTTTCTAAAGGTCTCCGACCCAACATCATAACCAGATTTTCAATAGCGGACCTCATGTTCTCTTCTCAAGACCTGCAAACAACCTCTTTGAATTTCAATGGGGATCGACCTCACGCTGGATTCAAAAGTAACATACTGAAATGCAGTATGGGACACATGGTTGGCTAAATGAATAAAGTCAAAAGATGAATTAATTAGTTTGCTCTTTTTTTTTTGTACATACTGTCTGTACACAAGCCAACTTGTTAGTAATAAGCAATAAGCACGTACAGGTTTCAATTATGTATCGCTAAAAAATTTAAAGAATGAATGAAAAATCGATGGTATACTGAAAAGTAAGTAACCATTCTCTCATATATAAAATGTCAATACAAAGATCCCCTTTTTTGGGCCTGGATTCAGTGGTGAAGAGAGAATTCCATTTCTATATGTTGTGTTCCAGCTTTACCGAGCACTTACTGCACATGGACAAACGGACAACATTGTAAAATGTGTGTCGCCACATCGCTTGTTGAATGGTATTGATAACAGGCGCGATTTGTGTCTCAAACTAAGGGGTGATAATGTGTGGAGTGCGGACCAGGAAACGCTTGTCTTCAGCCCGACAACGCAGCACTCGAACCGGGAACCGATGCGGCTCCTGTACACGCATGTAGTGTAAAGCTGAGCTGAGGTTAAACACCAGCCTCTGTCCAACAATTGATTGCTGCAGTTTTCTTGGCTTTAAAATGTATTTTTAATGGGCCAGAAAGTAACTTTTGGAAGTGGTTGCCATGCATTCGCTTTTGGCTGCCGATACTGATGAAGTGGTTGCCGAAGTTTAGTACTTTTATAATCGAGTGAGTGAGATCCATGGATCAATCAATAGATTGATATAGATTTAGATCAGGCGGTGAGGCACACCGTACAACATAGTTGACAATGGCCCAAATGTAGTTGGCCCGGGACAACTGGAAACTCTTATTATCCAGTCCTGGCAAAATTTCAATTAAACTCAAGAACCTGTTTCTTTTGTAAACCTCCATAAATGCAACTATTCTGATACTCCGAGTCCTCAGTTTATAATAACTGTCCTCACCGCCCGGGTTTAATTCCGGCACGAGAACATTTGCTGCATGTCATCCTCTCTCTCTCTCTCTCTCTCTCTCTGTCCCCTGCCTGCCCTTTCTCCCCACACTGTCACTATCAAATAAGGCATGAAAATGCCCCAAAATATGTATATTTAAAATAACTTACTTAAACTTCAAACAGCTCATGTTCCGATGGTTTGCGTTAACCCGATGTGCATGTGCTGCTTCCAGGTGGGCACCAGGAGGTACATGGCCCCCGAGGTCCTGGAAGGGGCCATCAACTTCCAGCGGGATGCCTTCCTCAGGATAGACATGTATGCCTTGGGCCTGGTCCTCTGGGAGCTGGCCGCGCGCTGCAAGGCCGCTGACGGTAAGAACCAGAACACGTCAGCAAATGTTTCTGATAAATTATCTCTGGCGGTGATTTTCATCCAGCACTTTAATGTCTATTCATTTCCACTCTTTGTATAATGTATCAGTAAATACACAGCAATGAGAGATGGTTATACAGTGACTTCATATTTAAGGCCATGACAGAACTTGAGTCAAAAAAATATATACAGTGGGGCAAAAAAGTATTTAGTCAGCCACCAATTGTGCAAGTTCTCCCACTTAAAAAGATGAGAGAGGCCTGTTATTTTCATCATAGGTAAACCTCAACTATGAGAGACAAAATGAGAAAAAAAAATCCAGAAAATCACATTGTCTGATTTTTAAAGAATTTATTTGCAAATTATGGTGGAAAATAAGTATTTGGTCAATAACAAAAGCTCATCTCAAAACTTTGTTATATACCCTTTGTTTGCAATGACAGAGGTCAAACGTTTTCTGTAAGTCTTCACAAGGTTTTCACACACTGTTGCTGGTATTTTGGCCCATCCCTCCATGCAGATCTCCTCTAGAGCAGTGATGTTTTGGGGCTGTCGCTGGGCAACACGGACTTTCAACTCCCTCCAAAGATTTTCTATGGGGTTGAGATCTGGAGACTGGCTAGGCCACTCCAGGACCTTGAAATGCTTCTTACGAAGCCACTCCTTCGTTGCCCGGGCGGTGTGTTTGGGATCATTGTCACGCTGAAAGACCCAGCCACGTTTCATCTTCAATGCCCTTGCTGATGGAAGGAGGTTTTCACTCAAAATCTCACGATACATGGCCCCATTCATTCTTTCCTTTACACGGATCAGTCGTCCTGGTCCCTTTGCAGAAAAACAGCCCCAAAGCATGATGTTTCCACCCCCATGCTTCACAGTAGGTACGGTGTTCTTTGGATGCAACTCAGCTTTCTTTCTCCTCCAAACACGACAAGTTGAGTTTTTAGCAAAAAGTTCTATTTTGGTTTCATCTGACCATATGACATTCTCCCAATCCTCTTCTGGATCATCCAAATGCTCTCTAGCAAACTTCAGACGGGCCTGGACATGTACTGGCTTAAGCAGGGGAACACGTCTGGCACTGCAGGATTTGAGTCCCTGGCGGCGTAGTGTGTTACTGATGGTAGCCTTTGTTACTTTGGTCCCAGCTCTCTGCAGGTCATTCACTAGGTCCCCCCGTGTGCTTCTGGGATGTTTGCTCACCGTTCTTGTGATCATTTTGACCCCACGGGGTGAGATCTTGCGTGGAGCCCCAGATGGAGGGAGATTATCAGTGGTCTTGTATGTCTTCCATTTTCTAATAATTGCTCCCACAGTTGATTTCTTCACAACAAGCTGCTGACCTATTGCAGATTCAGTCTTCCCAGCCTGGTGCAGGTCTACAATGTTGTTTCTGGTGTCCTTTGACAGCTCTTTGGTCTTGGCCATAGTGGAGTTTGGAGTGTGACTGTTTGAGGTTGTGGACAGGTGTCTTTTATACTGATAACGAGTTCAAACAGGTGCCATTAATACAGGTAAGGAGTGGAGGACAGAGGAGCCTCTTAAAGAAAAAGTTACAGGTGTGAAAGCCAGAAGTCTTGCTTGTTTGTAGGTGACCAAATACTTATTTTACCGAGGAATTTACCAATTAATTCATTAAAAATCCTACAATGTGATTCCTGGATTCTTTCCCCCCATTCTGTCTCTCATAGTCAAAGTGAACCTATGATGAAAATAACAGGCCTCTCTCATCTTTTTAAGTGGGAGAACTTGCACAATTGGTGGCTGACTAAATACTTTTTTGCCCCACTGTATACTGTAGATTAGGGGTGTCAAGATTCAGATTCGAAGTCCAAAATCAATCAAAGTGAGCGTTCAATTTCGAACTTCGAGTCGACTCACGATTCTCCCCATATTTTTGTGGGTATTTTGTCTGACATATCGCCATTTTGGAGCGGTCTAGATCCGCCGTTAAACAAACGCAGTCTGCGCCTGTGGAGCGACTGCAGCTCGCCCAGCTCCAAACCGTCTTTCATGGAATTTGGTTTGGAGGTGGTTGAGTCTGCGGTCGGCTCGGTGCTGTCCGCTGCTCCGCGTCCCTCAACGCACACTGCACCCGTCCACCAGTGCAACTCCACCGCTCCAACATGGCGGACGCGCAGACGCATACGGCGAGAGTTGACGACGGAGCTGATCGTGTTTTAGTAGATGTAGAAAACAAGACGCAGGTAGTCATTTGCCTTTTACTACCAGCGTTCTATATTTCTGCATTCATTTTGGTGAGTAACTTCAGAGTAGAGTAATGAGTAAGTTATTGTTTGTTATTCTAAATTCTCTTAGTAATTATTCTTTGATATTTGATAAGGTTCTTAACTAGTCGGCTGATTAATTGGGCCGATATTTGGCATTTTGAGATAATCGGCATTGGCCGATGCCTGCACGTTTTTTTTGTTTGTTTGTTTTTTTTCTACAAATTTTTGTTTTTTGATTTACCTGTTGACATTTTCTTTTTAGTTGATACATCTTATTTAAAAGAAGTGCACTGCAGACAGAGTGCAGATCTACTTAAGCAAACAGACAATGCAGACGATGACATTAGTGTTAATTAAATATTAATTTAAGTTCAGCAATTTATTATTATTCAATTGTTTTATTTTATTAGATGCAAAAAAACATGATATCAGCATTATATATCTCTAAATGTCGTCTTTGGCCACACACGTATCGGTCAACGACTACTCTTAAATGTTTGGGTGTGTTGTTTAAATATTGTTATACTTTTGTTTATTATTAATTTATTTGTGACCTTAAAATCAACAATCCTGTGTGTGTGTGTCACATTTTTATTTAGGAAATAAAAGGAATTTTAACAGGAGGGTTGACTCTGGTTTCAACACCTGTGCTGCGTGCGTTACATGTTTACACCGCGCCTTCTCCCCAGAAAGTCCATTTGATTCTGTGAAGTCCATGTCCAATATTTTAAAGGTCACATATTATAGTCCCTTTCAACACATTTATATAAGTCTCTGAGGGCCCAAAAACAGCTCTTCTGGCATGCCTCTATACCCCTCTGGTTCAGTCCATTTCTCAATGTGCTGTTTGTGTCCGTGACTTACAGACATTCAACTAACAAACGAATACCGTAAATGTTAGTGTGGATCCTGCAGCAAATAATGACACTAACTTTCTAGAAAATGACTCCTAATATACAGTATAACCTCAGCTATTAGCGTTAGCTAGTGCTAAATGGCAAAAGAAACACACCCCACAGTTATTTTATTGATACTTACATTTCCCTCCTCTGCAGTTTGGTCACAGACAGTTGGTATTGATTCCTCTTTCGGTTTCGGGGCCATGCTTAGCTCTAAGCTTCATCATAATGCTAGTGGGTCCGGTGCTTGCGAGGGGGGGAAGAATGGCCCATCATTGCAAAGGTAGTTCTCAACCCACGGGTGGAGACACTCAGGTGGCGGGCGGTATAATTCTAATGAGCCCTACTTGACGTAGGAAAAATAGGAAGTAGAAATGGGAATCTACGCTTGTTAAATAACATCTTTCTTGACCTTGGCAGCTCACAGAAAACTGACTGCGTTGTGTTATTTCACAGTTTGTGTTCGTAGGCTAATCAGAGATCCAAATGTATATGCACAAGTGCTGCAAAAGTGAGTCTTTCATAATTGGTGGCCTTTTAAAATCCATAGAAAACATCCTTATAGTATAAAGTCTAGATTTTTGTACCTATGGAAGTTGTGTGTGCATCGTATAGAGGTCAGAAATAGCCGATATGGATTCTATCCGCCTGGCTCCATACTGTAGAGCTTTATTGAGCAGACCTTAACTGTCCTCTGGGTCACGCCACTGGACCGTGATATACCAACACACACCAAAAAAAACCCTGGTGACATTTCATTAGTGGCCACTGCAGATGAGCCGGGGATTCTCAAAGTAAAGCCAGACTTTTGCCCAAAAATGATTCCATCATTGCACGAAACCCCGGCTACACCCGACCTGGCGCCTCTGTTTCGTATGGTTATTTAGCTAATCTGAGACTCGACTTTCCCCGGTGGAATGTCGTGTCGCGGTGTGAACGTTCCCAACGTTCTCAGATCTAGCGGGGTATAAAATCTATTCATACAGGATGTCTCCAAAGTGTTGTCAAAGTGTCTGACCGGCTCCTTCCGCCCACGGCAGGCCCGGTGGACGAGTACATGCTGCCATTTGAGGAGGAGGTGGGCCAGCACCCCTCCCTGGAGGACATGCAAGAGGTGGTGGTCCACAAGAAGCTACGGCCCGTCCTCAGGGAGTGCTGGCAGAAACACACGGTGAGTTCCCAGGTTGTTATTCTGATCTGTCCTTCCTGTGGTTGTCACGGTCGTGGGCTGGGTCGAGGCAGCCGCCTGGGAGGGGTTTGCGCTTGTGCGTCCTGAGCGAGAGCTGCCTCTTGACCTCCTCACCACAGTTGGGATGCAACGATACAGCGGGCTCACTGTTCCGTATGGATCACGATTTTGGGGCCACGGTAATGGTACGGTTTCGGTATTTTTATATTTAAGAAGAAACATTTCAAAAGTTAGACGGTGTAAAAAATGTTTTTGTAGTAGTTAGTCTGCCACAAATAACTAGGTTAACGCTCTGTGTGTATGACAGGGGGGTGTTCAAGTTCAGTGGTGGGTTATCATAAGTTAGGTTTCCAGGATAGTGGATAATTCAAATATGAATTTCCGTTATTTATTTATATAATAAAAAAAAAAGTTTCGCAATAAAAGAATAAAACCAGGACTAAAGTTAGTTATTTTTGTGTAGAACAGGTATAAACAGTATTTTTCACACATAAATAATAACAGCAAAATTATTTATTGTAATTAAACCTCACAGTCAGAGCAGCGCATGTGTGCCTTTGCTTTGTGAACCTGACGTGACAGCTCCTTTTCAGCCAGGGCAGCTGCCCTGATCAAAATGCCCTGATGAAAATAGATCTCTCGTGCAGAAATAGAGAAATGCTGCTTGGACACCATGCGGCTGACTTGAATAGGAAGCAGCACTTACTGCACGCCGTGCCCGTACCATGCAGCAGTCATTATACCGCGTTTCACGTGTGTATTGCACCGGAGGGGCCGTACCGTCCACGATGACTCTGCCGTGAGATGAGAGGAGGAGGGGGGGGGGGGGAAGGAGGAAGGAAGGAAAGAATGAGAGAAATGAACATGAAAGCTTCTCAGGCACAGACGTTGCTCTTGAAAGAGAGAGAGAGACTCTGTCCCTAAAACGTTGATTTATCAAACTCACTTTTTGGTTTTTTTACCTGCAAAAAAATGTGTTAGTGGTTTTGTGGCTATTAATTATTCAGCCCTTTATTTTAGAAGAAGCCAACAAAATACACAAGCTTAATCTGGCTGTAAGGAAAATATCCTTACAGCCAGATTAAGCTTGTGTATTTTGTTGGCTTTTTATATATACTACAGATACTCCTGACTTAAGGACCTACCTGTTAAACAACCATTCAGACTTAGGACCAGCTCTCTGACCAGTCTGTACTGTACGCTGTGTACAATACCATATACTATAAACACTATATAGATGATAAACTCCATACACTATATATACTATATACACTATATGCACCATATATACTGTATTCAGTATCTATAGTGAGATCTAAAGAACAATCTGACAGACAGACAGTTGTGCATTCAAGGCCTTTTCTGTTCTTCTGCCGTTTCTTCTTCCTCCACTTAAAAGGCGTCCAGCAGGATGCCTTTCAAGTGGAGGAATACTAATAGTATAGATACTTTATATAATATATACACACTATATATACTATATATGCTAAATAGTATATAGTGTATATACACTATATATACTATATACACTATATATACTACACTAGCATTGGCAATGGCCACGCCCCCTTACCGTGAAATAACACGAGTCCTCACTTATTCACTTAACGACCTGGTCGTAGGGAGGAAGTCAGCCGTTCAGTGAGGACTACCTGTACATATGATTTGTCATTCTGACCTCCCATTAATTTGTTTATTAATACGAATACTAATAATAGTAATTATTCATTTTATATCAAGGCAGTTCAGGATCTGTAGTCATAATAGTAATAATGTGTTGCAATGATGAGGGATCCAGTCTTTTGTTTCTTAAGTTGAACTATATGGTAATTGACAATAGAATGAAAGTCGATGTTATCGCTCTGAACAGTGCTTCTCAATATGGGCTTCACAGGTCCTTCAAGAGGCTGCAGGGGGTCTCCAGCTAAAATAGCCAATAGTTAAGCTTCAACGTTGTTTCATTCACAAGACGTTAGCACCACTAGAAAATGTGCAACCATGGCTGTTTTCATCCTGGTGTCCTCCTCGTGAGGTATAGACAGGTGTGGAACTTTGTCCTAAACCATATCCAACCATAAAAATGTTTCTCAGTACGGGACCCAAGAGGCAAAAGATCTTGTCAAATGAAGGGTCCCGCATGTGGCGAAGGTTTTTGGAGCTCCTGTGTTGACCTTGTAACCCCCCCCCGGTGCCGTCCAGGGCCTGGCCATGCTCTGCGAGACCATCGAGGAGTGCTGGGACCACGAGGCGGAGGCGCGGCTGTCGGCCGGCTGCGTGGAGGAGCGTGTGGTGCAGCTGCAGCGGCAGACCAACGTGACGGCGCCGGAGGAGATTGTCACCGTGGTCACCATGGTAACCAACGTAGACTACCCGCCCAAAGAGTCCAGCCTATGACTAGGCTGAGGTAGGAGCCGACCAGACCAACCAACCAATCTCACCAGTCCATCAACCAACCAATCAATCAATCAGTCAATCAATCAATCAATCAATCAGGACACGGGAAGGAGGGGGACCTACAGACTCACTCTCCCGTGCTACCTCCCTCTCCCTCTCACACACACACACACACACACACACACACACACACACACACACACACACACACACACACACACACACACACACCCCCGAGGCAATGAGATGAGACTCTACTTTAAATGCTGGGGGATGGGGAGCGGCGGCATTTGTTTTGTTTTCATTTTAATTTTTTAAAAATTCCTCCAAATGGTGGTGGGACCCCACACGACACACCCACTCCCCCACCTCCTTTCTTGTGACCCGCTCCCTGTAGCATTTGGCTACATGTGTGCCTACAGACTGGACGCCTGGTTCCTGGTTTGACCACCAAGGGGCAGCAGAGGGGAGTCAGGACTCTCACACTGGAGCTTTCCCCACAGCTGACGTTGGACCCTCTGGCTACGAGCTTCTTTTCTTTTGGTTGTTGTTGTTGTTGTTGTTGTTGTTGTTTTCGAGGAGAAAACATCATTACCCAGACAGACTTTTCAACTTCTTTTTCTAAGAAAAAGGCGGCGCGGAGACAAGAAACCCTCTTACATAATGGTTCAATTCAATTCAGTATCCAGAGGGGGAAAAAGGGCAACTTTGGTTTTTAGACACATTTGCTGTTTTTTTTTCTTTTTGTTTCCTATGAATGACTATGTAATGCCAATAAGAAACAGCTTCTGAATGTCTGT
The DNA here is from genome assembly GCF_960531495.2 of Zeus faber. Taxonomy (NCBI): domain Eukaryota; kingdom Metazoa; phylum Chordata; class Actinopteri; order Zeiformes; family Zeidae; genus Zeus; species Zeus faber. Next base: position 7,710,309 of record NC_137210.1, read on the forward strand.
ATCGCTGCTGTGTGTGTGTGTGTGTGTGTGTGTGTGTGTGTGTGTGTGTGTGTGTGTGTGTGTGTGTGTGTGTGTGTGTGTGTGTGTGTGTGTGTGTGTGTGTGTGCGTGCGTGTGTGTGTGTGTGTACATGTGTGTGTACATATATATGTATGTATATACATATATGTATATATATATGTGTGTATACATATGTGTATGTGTATATATGTATATATATATGCGTATATATGTGTGTATATATAAACCATGAGAGAGAGTCAGAAGTGTGTAATCAAGGTAATTTATCCAGACTTGCCTCGCAGCTTTTCTAAAGAAATCTTCCATGAAAGGATGACCGCCCTGCCTACCCCCTCCCCCCTCATGGTTCAGCAGTAGTGTCGCTAAATGGAAACTGTTTTAGACGCGGCCCGCTCACTATCAAGTTCCGTCTCGGAACAAGCTGGATAAAGCAAATCGTCTGGCGGCGAGTCGTTTTATTCGGCTCGTTGGGAAACAGAAAAGAGCCGCCAAGACCAGTCACGGAGTCCAAGCCCAAGGTCGTGACTTGGCTACCGTAGGTTATCCCCCAAATTAAGCCTTGGCTCAAGCTGGCGAGAGAGAGGTTCTCCAACACGACGGCGGCGGCTCGCTCGCGATTTCGTCTCCGTTTGGGAACGAGTCGAATGAAAGGAATCGCGCGGTGCAGAGCCGGCTCGTTCCGAAACAGAAAGCCACCTTGGATATTTCGACGACTGTTCCACCCAAAGAACCACGGGAGTGGCACGGTGGTGGTGGTGGTGGTGGTGGGGGGGGGGGGGGGCTGAAAGGAGCCAGGGGGAGTTCTCCTTTTGTTGAAAACACTCTCAACCAGGTATACCTCAGTTTCACATTCTACCAATAAAACGGTTATTCTACGGCAACAACGACACCGCCGCGGAGCATCCAGATAAAAATAAAAAAAAGAGTTTGGTGAGAGAGCTCCGGGAACTTTTTGTGGGGGTACTTCAGAGTATGCCAACTACAGTGAGACGGTAATGGCCATTCACAAAGCAGTGTTTTCTCTTTTTTTGCCGCCTTTGTCTTTTTCTTCTTCCTCCTCCTCCTCCTCCTCCTCCTCCCAGTTTCCTCGCCCGCCCCTCGTCCTAATGTGAGCGCCGCTGGAAAGGAACCTCCCTGACAATATGAAATCTATAGAAAAGAAGAACTAGCAGCACTTCCCGTGTTTTATGATGGGGCTTGCGGTGTCCACAAAAAACAAATACAATATGGCATGCCTTTCTTATTTTATTTATTTATTTTTGGGGATTTAGCTTGTTCTTTTATCCCCCCCCCCCCCGGTTGTTTCCTCGTTCTTTATTTCATTACGATGCAAACACGTACATGGAGAAGATAGTCACATATACACTGAGGAGTGACACTCGCGTCAGTTCTAGAGACCCTGCCCCCTCCTCTCTTTTTCTCCTTTTGTTTGTTTGTTTTAAAGGATTGATTGCGATGTTGGCTTATCCACTGTAATCCTCCACATTTTCACCCCACGCCCCCACCCTCCCGCGTTCCGGTGCCGTTCCGCACCTCCGTCTCAGGAAAACCCCTCCCCCCGTCCCCCCGAAAATCTTCACTTTTTGAGGGAAAAAAATTTAAAAAAAAAATTCTTCTCCTTGTGCCATTTCGACCCCGGAAAGGTTGTGCTTGACGTGAAGTAAAAAACAAAATAAAGAAAATAAAGTTTCACAGTGCTGTTGGGGGGCGGGGCTGAGGTCACTGTTTCCAGTTATTGTTTTTTTTCGCTGGAGTCAGGTACCAGATATGTTTTTGTTATTTTTCTCCTCCTGTTGTCGTTTCCTATTGTTCTCCTCCTCCTCGCTTCCCCCTTATTTGGCTCGCCATCTCTCTCCTTTTTTAATAGATCATTTCAGTTTCACGAAACTGAAAAAATCAACTTAAACATTTTTTAGGTTTTTTTGGTTTTTTTTGTGCTTCCTCCACCAAACAGGGAGACATTCAGGGATCCAACGCTAAAACCTTTCTCCGCTCACTTCAAACCGGATGCAATCGAGAAAAAAAAACAAAAAACAGTTGGAGCAAACACTGTCCTGCCAACTTTCAAACTTCACTGTAGCGTGTTAATTGTCGTCATTATTTTGTTGTGTTGATTATTGTTGTTGTTGTGAGGTCTTTGACTCCTGACATGAACATGTACCAGCAAAAAGTACCACCGGGTTCAACATGGCCTCAGCATCAGTTATTGATTTTTGGGTGTTTTATTTATTTTTTGGAAGATCGATGAACTACTGGCAGCCCCTTCAGAACAGAGCAACGCATCGCCCCCAAAAGTCTTGGTTTGTTGTGGACTTTTTTTAAAGCCAACGAGGGGAGGGGGGCGCTGCGCTGTGAGACGCAGGGAAGAGTGGGATTCCTGCAGCTGCTGCTGTTTCTCCGGTATTACCGTTATTATTATTTTATTTTTCCCCATAGGCACGGGTGTTATAACGAGGAGAGTCAAACAGTGAATTTAAGGCATTTTTAATTTTTTTTATTACTATTCCACACCCTGCGATTAGTTTTGGAGTGACCCGACCTTCACTACCCCGTAGCCCCACCTTGTTCCCCCTGTCGCACGGAAAGCCAAACCTCCTCCCTCGATGATATTAGTAAACGACTGGATGGAAAATGCACAGTATGTACATATGACTGTTGTGTTAGATTGTGAATTTTAGCATGAGGTTTTTTTTTTGTTTGTTTTTTTTTGGGTTTTTTTTATTGGTCTCGAGGAAAAAATAAAATCCTTTATAATGTTAATATTGAAGAGAGAGAAGAAAAGATTTATGTTGTTTATTTTATAAGACTGGTATTTTAGAAAAAAAAAAAAAAACGAAAAAAAAACAAAAAACATTGTTTTTATTAATTTATGTCCAAGGTTCAGAACACTAATTTCTCTCTAGGGGGAGCTGCGGTGTGGTACGCGCGCCCCCACCCACCCACACCGGTGAAGTCCTTCTATTTTATTTTTATTTTTTTTTATTTTTTATTTTGGATGGGTTCATAATACCTCAGACATCCCTACTGGTGCTCACCAATCTCATGGGCTTCGTGAGCAAGCGTTGCCACGATAACACTCACCTTTTGACGTGTGACCTGCAAACCTTTCCTTTTTTTTTTTTCATTCTTTCTTCTCTTTGGTATATATATATATATATATATATATATATATATAATTTTATTTTTTATTTTTTTTCTTCGAGTTTTGTTTTATTTTCTTTCTGCCCTCCAAGGCGCTGGTTTTGAGGATGTCAGCGAAACACACTGAGGGAGTTCAGAAACAGCCATCCCACTGTTAGGAAACAACACGCCATCTTTTCTTTTCCTTTACTGTTTTTTATTTTATTATTTTGGCAAGTATTAAACAAACTTGTTTCAGGGCTTGGTTGGAAGTGATTGTTGAATATTGTACAGAAGAAATGTATGCTATCCTCCCCTTCCCTCCCTCCCTAAAAATAAAGTATAGTGACTGCTCTACACACAACGCTGTCTCGGATTTTCATTTTTCTACACATGTTTTGGTTTTACAGTCATCCAAGATCATTTTGTGAGAAAATTATACACTTGAGCTGTTCGTCACCTAGTGAAACACTCACCCTGTGCTGCCCCAGTTTTTTTTAACTTGATAAAGCAACGTGTTCAGTTTAACATATCGGAGGAAAGAGAACTTTCAACAGCATGAAGCAAAATTTGGCTTGGGGTGAATATTTTTGCAGTCGCTACTATAATGCATGCATCTCGCTCTCGCTCTCTCTGTGTGTGTGTGTGTGTGTGTGTGTGTGTGTGGTTTGAGTTTTACAAACTGACCTGCAAATTGGACACTTTCAGAAGTCTATGGGGCGTTGGGGAGGTGCTGTGCTCGCTCCAGGATGATTCCCTCTCTCTCTCTCTCTCTCTCTCCAAGGAGGCAAACGGTACAAAGGAGGAAGTCTGGCCTTCACTTATAGTGAGCAGCTGCCTCAAACCCGGTGACGAAATCAACAGATCCCTGCGTACCTAGTTGTCTCTGACGAGGGACCTCTGCTCTTGCTGACCCGTGATTTGTCTCTGGTTTTTTTGGGGGTTCCTCCGTGATCAAGTTTCTGCTGCTTTGACATGACTTACTGAAGGTAAATTAACCTTTAAAGTCAAAGTCTCTCTCACACACACACGCACACACACACACACAGGTTCAGAGTTCACCAAAACTACGGCTGTTTCCTTTGTGTCCACTAGGTGGCAGAAAACCCCACCTGCTGATACCTGCATGAACTGCAAGGTGAATTACCTCGGGTTATGAACACACAGGTTCAGTATTCGCCATTTGAGGGATTAGCCGCGCGGCCTGAGAAACAACGGACGCGTGCGTGTCACAATGACAGCGAGGAGTGATTGCGGAGCGACGCGGGCGACCTTGAAGCGAAGGCGCGAAGACGAATGAACGAACGCGTTTCACGCATGCGCACTACGACTTCGTGGGCGACAAACGAAGGTTTCGTTCACACCGGTTTCACTCAAAGCGCTGTAAGCTCACACCAAAACAACAGGAACGTCGTGATGTCCTAAAAACCATTAACGGAAATACAATGGAATAGAGTGGGGGTTGAAAAATGGAAAACTTTTTGTTAAATACTTAAATAACCCTTTGCTTTCTCAGCACCGACCCACCACCTCCTCTGACTGACAGCTCCTGGTGAGAGCTTCATAAATACAATTGCATTTCCTGTGTTTATGTTGACTTCAAAATAAAAGCACAAAGGGGACCGGCAACCGTGCGCCCCGGTCACATTAGCTCCAGTTGTTGGGTCGTTCACATCGATTTCAAAAGATCTAAACCTCGAGTGGAATTTAAACGTCAAAAAAAATCGACAAACCGAAGAGAAAATTGGAATGTCACTTTAAAGAGCTTTTTGCGAATTGATTAATCGGTTCAGTCTTTCATTTGGATGGGAATAAAGATGGTTAAATTATGAATTAACCCATTTGATAGTGAGGTGTCTTGGAATGTGTGGCGTCCCAAAACAGCCCCACCGTATATGATAATTACTAAGAGACGGTGCCAGGGGTCCTGGTGATAAGGGTGGTGGAATGTGACCTGGGACCTATGTCGGGGAAGCAGATGATCGACATTGTCTTTGGGCAATGTATAAAAGAAACCGCCCGTGTCCCATTCAACAGAGAATCCTTCCGGCTTGGTTCTCTCCTGGACTTCCTAGGTAAAGTCTGGTCTGATGCTGTTCTTTTGTAATAAATCCATTATTTTACTCAAGTCAGCGTCAGCGGTCTCTCCTTCTTCATCAACACATCAAATTCATCAAGAAACTACAATAGTCCTTGTTTGTTTTGTTTGACCTGTTCTATCATTTGCTTAGAAACTGTTTTCTTAAATGGGGCATTTTAAAAGCATTGTAATTGTTTAGTTTACTTATTTATCTTTTAAAAATGTAGACAGATGGATGTATAGATACTCTAGAGAGATACTCCAGATACATAGATAGACAGTTTTGCCTGCCACACACAGTGGCGATATTAGGGCCCTCCGGCACAGAGACACAGACGATAGGGTTGAAAACATCGACCCCAGGACCCACGCGGGATTCGCCGGGTCCCCAGCCCTTCCCAGGCGCCCTAGAGGGGAACGGCCAGTGCTCTGCCGCACCCACGGGTGTCACGGGATGCCCCTTTCCTTTCCCTGCATGGTCCCCCTCTACCAACCGGGTCCTGTGCTGTTCCTCTGTCCCCCATCAGCTACCAGGGTGGTGCCGCCGTGGGAAATCAGGGAGCTGCGCAGATGTCTGGGCAGGGGTGCGGGCACTGAGGGCGGTGCGACCATAGCCTCTGGGAATGCCCCCAGATGGAACTCAGCCACGTGGTCCAGGTCGCTGGTCCGCCGGACCCTCTACCCTCGTTGGCATGGAGGGGTTGTCGGCAGGCGTGACAGGTCCAGGGGCGTGATAGAGTAGTCCACGAATGACTGGTTGAGCCCCATCGTGCTGGTGGGTAAGCCTGATGGGTCGGTCCGGTTTCGCGTAGAGTACAGAAAGGTGTACTCGGTGTCAAAGTTCAACGCTTACCTGATGCCCCGGGTCAATTAACTTCTTGACCGGTTAGGTATGGCTCATTTTTCACAACACTGGATTTGACCAGGGGCAATGTGCAGATTCCCTTGACTCAGGACTCCAAGGTAGTAAGTAAGTAAGTAAGCAAGTAACACTTTCGCCCACTTCCGTTCGGGTTGTTCAGTGCCCCAGTCACTTTTCAGAGACTCATGGACCATGTCCTGCGTTCGCATGTAGCATGTGTCGTGGCCTACCTAGATGACGTAATCATTTACAGTGACACCTGGGAGGGTCATATGCAGCCTGTGCTGAATCCAGCGATGCCACATATGTAAAGTATGCATAGTCAGGGAGTTACATCACTGTATGAAGTGTCCCAAACAAAAGAAATAAAAACATTTAGGGCTGGATATTGTTTAAAAAATGACGATAACAATATTCATTCAATACCTTTTTTTCTACTATACCCATCATGCGTAAAATGCCACCACTCCTCCCCATCCAAAAGATCCAAAAAGATCCTAATACATTTTGAAAGTGTTCAAATTATTGAAAAATGTATTAAAAGAACTGTACAAAACTGTACAATGAAGTAATCGGGCAGAGTAATTTTAAACAAATAGCCAGTGCAGGAGGAATGATTACAGCGAGGAAAACATCATTCACTGTTCATGTCGATACCTGACTGTTGGTATTAAGACAGACTTGAAAAATTGTGAACCTATCCTTGAACAGACTGCTGCTGCGGTAGTAAGTCAATCACACGTCTTGTTAAACCGAAGAACGCTTGTGGTGATTGGCTGCAAGAAAAACCATGCAAATAGTCATTTTTTTCATTGTGCAATGTACATATTATGTGATGTGAAAAGGCTGAGAGTAGCCTTGCCTAGAAAGTTGCAAAAGAGCTCTCTCTTGAACAATGCCTGGCAAAATCCATAACAACTAAGAGCTTCTGGGAGCCTGAGAAAGTAAAACAGTGTGCAACCTTCAAAGACACAAAAACATCAGTTGGAGTCAGCATATCTAAAAAAGACACATGGACTCAGTACACTCACATGTGCTCTTTCGAAGGTGACCTGCCGTCTCCAAGCAAAGAGAGGTGTCCACGGAGACTGTGATGTCTCATGAACCCACTGCTGCTGCACCGCCCTCCGCCCTCCCCTTGTTTAATGATGATGAAAGCATGACGAAGACAACAAAAGCTGATCTTGTTAAGAAACTGGAGTCTGCGGTTGAAGAGACACAGCAGCTACCTAATGTTGCAGAACCATCAGCTAGATCATCGATGGCATGGCTCTTCTACAGAGTCTTCATGACTCAGGCTTTCAGACAGTCAATGACCTGGGCGAGTGAGTGTGTCTGGAACAAGATCATAACGTTGATGGGAAAGGAAAGCATCAACTGTGTTGTTATAGTGTTTGACAGATATGACTGTCAACACTCAATCAAAGACCTTAAGGCAAATAAAAGGCACCATCCAAACCAGCAGACCAGCACATATTATCACAGGAAAATCAAATGTTCCAAACTTCAGGACATGGCTGAGGATCAGTGGGAACAAGGCTGCTCAATGTAGCTTTGTCAGCAACTACATGACCAATACAGGGCCACAGAGAATCGCTTCAGAGAACACAGAGGTGAAGATGGTTAGCGAGTCAGGCGCTGACTGCTTGTCTGTCTTTTTAGTGACCAAGAGGAGGCTGACACAAGATTGGTGTTAAATGCTTTATGCCTTGCACGGTCACATTCTCGTCTCATTGTCAAAAGTGATGATACAGATGTACTGGTTTTGCTAACCCTAACCCTAACCCGACTATTCGAGCAATGGGATGTTTGGATCCTCAACAGCGTTCATGCACTCTGGACATGGCCCAAAGGAAAGATTTCAGAAGCTTGGAGCAGCACTTTGTGAGTGTTTACCTGTGGGCCACACCCTCACGGGTTGCAATACCACAAGCAGATTGGAGAGAATTGGGAAGACGACTGCCTTAGTCCCTGTAAAGAAAAAATTTAATTGTGTTCTGAGTTTGTCTCACCAAAGAAAAATGTGTTATTAACCACCCAGCTAAATTTGAATGATTAAAAAAAGTATATAAAATTTGGTTTCAAAATTGTGAAAAAAAAAGTAGTTCCCCCTGCTCCGGAACACTGGGAGTGTATCCGCTGAATACGCCCAATCGCGCAAACCATGTAATAATATATAAACGTTAACACTGGAGTAACATCCATGTTTAAGTGTTGAACCCAGTCCTGTGTGTCTAGTTGCTCACCTCAATGTGCCGCTGTCTGGCTTGGGGACTCCCCTCTCTCTGGTGCCCCTGCTGGCTCTTCCACAGGTCAGGACATCGGGACCTGTTAGCATGCAGCTTATGCTTATGTAACCAAACCCTGTGCGGTCAAACCAATGAGACGGTTCTCTATTGTTCCAGGCGTCCGTGGCAGGAGTTCACTGTCTCCCTGACGATGCCTTTTACTCCAAGTGTTTATTCCCAAAACAGCGTTTTATCCCAAACTCTGGACTGTTAGCTTAGCTTATCACCACTCACGCTCCAATTCCGACCGGACGTTTATATAGTCTTAGGGGGAGGGGCCATGCCAAGTACGACCGCTCAACGTCATCGAGTCATGATCTTCGGAGAAAAAAATGGTGAGAAACAGTTTAACGGTCTTACTGCACAATTCGGTACTACATCACTCACAGTCTTTTCACATTGTGGTGTGGGGGTAGTGTGGTTTAAGCAGCCACAACCTTTTTGGGTCTGGGTAATTGGGCCCGAGACCAAGGTGGCTGTAGGCCTGTTGCTCAGAGCAATCAACAAGAAACAGGTAAAAACCCCATTCTCACACACACAGGAGAGGAGCCCATCGCTGTGTCTCTGTGTTGGAGGGCCCTGAAAATGCCACTTGGATGGCGACGCTGCCACAGTGGTCACCCTGATCCTGGGCCCTGTTAGACCCAAGACAGATGTGGCTGCTTAAACTACACCACCCACACACCACAAATATGTTTTCAGCAATTACGTTTTAACATGTATTGAGAAACAAATCACTAAATTCACTTTCGAGGGACTTGAATTTGAGGCCCAATTTTGTACTGTCTGGAAGCCTAAAGGACTTTCTTGCCTCGTGGAGCCTAGCGCGGATCCTAGAGGACTTTCTTGCCACTGGAAAAGCATCCAGTGGCAAGAAAGTACGCCCTCCTCCTGTATGGCGAAAAGAAAAAGGTTGCTGCGTCGTTGCAGCAACCTGGATGAGCTCCGGTACTGGACACACTAGCATCGACAACGATTCATCAGCAACAAATCTACCCCCAGCGGAAGATGCCTTCCAGGAACATGTGTTGAGAGCCAAACAGCAGTGGGGCATCACAGCCATCTGGCCAAGCCTCATTTCTGGAACCCAGTTGGAAGAGTGTGGAGGCTCAGAAAAGATGGGCCCATTCAACCTGCGAAAGCACCGGCACCTGAAGAAGTCCGAGACATCACCACCCTGTACTGTAAAGACGAAAAAATGCAATGACTCCAGCATTTTGTCATTGATGATAATGTGGATGAGTGACGGTGATGTGTTGCAATAGATTGCAAACTGAAAAGTCAAACAACAGAGACATCAAAAGAAATGAAATCACACTTTTTTCATTCTCTGATTTAAAGCATTTCCTTTACACACAATTTATAATCACAAAGATAAGTTTATTTTTGCCAGAGAGAGAAGGTGACACTATTATTTTCCATTCTGTAGTAAAGATTTCGCCCCAAAAAAAAAATGGATGTAAATATTTCAACAAAGGTGTTTTATTTCGAATTCAACCTGATTGAATTGTATCTTTGTTTCCATATGAAATGTATCAGTTATATTAACATTATAGACCAGCACTTTTCCTAAAGTGACATTTCTTTGCAGTAACATTTGAATTTGTCCACATTCTTCTCACCCTGATAATGGGTGTTAGAATGGAGACATCATTATGTCAGTGTTTCGTTTTCTTTCATTTGGGACACATCCATGGCAGATTCCTACATGCATCAAGATATTCACATGCAGTTTTTTCTTTTAGGTTGAGAAACTTCCTGACTGATTGCAGGTCAAGTTTGAAAGCTCTCAGAGCTTGTATTATTAATCTACATGAGTTAATATGTCTCAACTCCCATACAACCAGGCTATATTTTGGTTCTTTTTTAGACTTGGCGTGTTTAACAATATCTATACATTTTACCATTTTTGCAGTAAAAGGTTTTTATGCAAGAATCTATTTTTTAAATGGGAGACCTTAGGGATGGGGGAAAATATTGTTGTGGTTTGTTCTACCTCCGGCGGGGCAATCTCCCAATTTTGGGGGCATTGCCACTGCAAAGCGTGCTCATCAGTGCGTGCTTGCAGAGAAGGGCGGACCCGGCCACCAAATAATGGAAACACCATATCAAAGAACAGCAGTGGTGGAAGAAGTACTCAGGCCTTTGTGAAAGTACCAAATTTACATTGGTACCGAAGTAAAAGTATATGATGACTGAAATGTGTGCTCTGATGTAACAGAGTGGGAAATGCAACTGTACTTGCAGATAAGTGCTCAAGGATATTCTGATTACAATTAGAAATGTATTAATAAAATAGTCAATATATCTTTTTTATATCCTATAGGATAGGGTTTTTTTGGGATGAGATTTTTTTCCAATTGTAAACCATTTATGTTTTTATTTCATATAGGATCATACTTGAAGGAGAAGCAATCACGGCGAGACATTACGAGCGGCTCAACGGGCTTTTATTTTGAAAGTCACGCTCGCTCGGCGTCACGCTCCCGGTGACTTGACGCAGATTCAGCCGAATACCGATGAAAGATTATTCCATTTCTATAGACTCGGTTCTTCGCGAGTGAATTGGCAAAAGAGTCGATTTTCCGACTCGGCGTTGGTTTGCGTCAGTGTGTTTAATGCGTGGCGAGCGAGGGAGGACTTCCTGTCGACGATGAACACACAGTTGTGATTGGAATCATCGCAAGAATCATTCAAGCTGCCGAAATGTTTCATTTTGGCAGAGAATTGCAAAGTGTGAATGAAAAAAAAAAAAAAAAAAGAAATCTAAACTTCTGTCATGTTATTATATTTTAGTGGAATGCAACGTGTTAACCAGTCACATTTCGTATGAATTGTGCTCAAATAAATGTGGTCCTCAGTCATTCTTTTGTGAGTTTGTGAGTCATGTCGGAAGAGCTCCAGACTCCGGAGTCATTTCAGAGACTCGTTCGCTACGAACGGATCGTTCGCGAGTCCTGCGCCACCCCAGCTGAAGCCGAGACAGAGACGGAGAAGAGGCTTCCTCCCTCAGCGCCGCTTGTACTGGTGAGTACACTGTGAATCCAACAAGATCTGTGTTATACAAGAGAACCAAAATTGTAAACATGTATTAGAAGACGTTTAGTCACCAGAGGTCATCGTCTTCCCCCCTCAGCCTTTACTTTATTGCTCGATCTGACGCTTGACGGGTTGCTCAGGCTTCTCTTTTTATCCCCAGTCATGCAATCCTATATAAATATGATGAATTGGCCCCCGACCTCTGTTAAGTCCTTATATCTGAGTCCGATCAGTCAACTCGTCTAGCTGCTGACTGTTTTCCTACTAGCCGAGCGAGCTAACCTTTTGCTGCAAATTAGCCCGGTTTGAACACATTTACCACCAAACGTGTTTGTGGAACTTCACAGATATACATCTGCATATAGGTCCATAACATCTGCACAAATGTCCATAACATCAGCACACAGGTCCATAACATCTGCACGAGGGTCCATCACATCGGCATACAGGTCCATAACATCTGCACAAATGCCCGTCACATCTGCACACACACACCGTAACATCTGCACAAGGGTCCATAACATCTGCACACCGGTCCATAACATCTGCACACAGGTCCATAACATCGGCACAAGGGTCCATAACATCTGCACACAGGTCCATAGCCTCTGCACAAGGGTCCATAACATCTGTATAAGGGTCCATAACATCTGCACACAGGTCTATAACATCTGCACAAGGGTCCATAACATCTGCATACAGGTCCATAGCATCTGCATAAATGTCCATAACATCTGCACACAGGTCCATAACGTCTGCACAAGGGTCCGTAACATCTGCATACAGGTCCATAACATCTGCACACAGGTCCATAACTTCTGCACAAGGCTCCATAACAACTGCATACAGGTTAATAACATCGCCACACAGGTCCATAACATATGCACACAGGTCCATAACATCTGGACAAATGTCCATTACATCTGCGCAAGGGTCCATAACATCTGCATACAGGTCCATAACACCTGCATACTGGTCTATAACATCTGCATACAGGTCCATAACTACATACATGTCCATAACATTTGCACACGAGTCCATAACATCTGCACACAGGTCCATAACATCTGGACAAATGTCCAAAACATCTGCCTACAGGTCCATAACATCTGCATACAGGTCCATAACACCTGCATACTGGTCTATACCATCTGCATACAGGTCCATAACTACATACATGTCCATAAAATTTGCACACGAGTCCATAACATCTGCATACAGGTCCAAAACATCTGCCTACAGGTCCATAACATCTGCATACAAGTCCATACAACTTGCACACAAGTCCATAACATCTGCACACAGTTTCATAGCATCTGCATACAGGCACATACCATCTGTAAACAGGTCCATAACATCTGCACACAGGTCCATAACTACATACATGTCCATAAGATTTGCACACGAGTCCATAACATCTGCATACAGGTCCAAAACATCTGCCTACAGGTCCATAACATCTGCACACAGGGCCATAACATCTGGACAAATGTCCATTACATCTGCGCAAGGGTCCATAACATCTGCATACAGGTCCATAACACCTGCATACTGGTCTATAACATCTGCATACAGGTCCATAACTACATACATGTCCATAACATTTGCACATGAGTCCATAACATCTGCACACAGGTCCATAACATCTGGACAAATGTCCAAAACATCTGCCTACAGGTCCATAACATCTGCATACAGGTCCATAACACCTGCATACTGGTCTATACCATCTGCATACAGGTCCATAACTACATACATGTCCATAAAATTTGCACACGAGTCCATAACATCTGCATACAGGTCCAAAACATCTGCCTACAGGTCCATAACATCTGCATACAAGTCCATACAACTTGCACACAAGTCCATAACATCTGCACACAGTTTCATAGCATCTGCATACAGGCACATACCATCTGTAAACAGGTCCATAACATCTGCACACAGGTCCATAACTACATACATGTCCATAAAATTTGCACACGAGTCCATAACATCTGCATACAGGTCCAAAACATCTGCCTACAGGTCCATAACATCTGCACACAGGTCCATAACATCTGGACAAATGTCCATTACATCTGCGCAAGGGTCCATAACATCTGCATACAGGTCCATAACACCTGCATACTGGTCTATAACATCTGCACACAGGTCCATAACTACATACATGTCCATAAGATTTGCACACGAGTCCATAACATCTGCATACAGGTCCAAAACATCTGCCTACAGGTCCATAACATCTGCACACAGGGCCATAACATCTGGACAAATGTCCATTACATCTGCGCAAGGGTCCATAACATCTGCATACAGGTCCATAACACCTGCATACTGGTCTATAACATCTGCATACAGGTCCATAACTACATACATGTCCATAACATTTGCACATGAGTCCATAACATCTGCACACAGGTCCATAACATCTGGACAAATGTCCAAAACATCTGCCTACAGGTCCATAACATCTGCATACAGGTCCATAACACCTGCATACTGGTCTATACCATCTGCATACAGGTCCATAACTACATACATGTCCATAAAATTTGCACACGAGTCCATAACATCTGCATACAGGTCCAAAACATCTGCCTACAGGTCCATAACATCTGCATACAAGTCCATACAACTTGCACACAAGTCCATAACATCTGCACACAGTTTCATAGCATCTGCATACAGGCACATACCATCTGTAAACAGGTCCATAACATCTGCACACAGGTCCATAACTACATACATGTCCATAAAATTTGCACACGAGTCCATAACATCTGCATACAGGTCCAAAACATCTGCCTACAGGTCCATAACATCTGCACACAGGTCCATAACATCTGGACAAATGTCCATTACATCTGCGCAAGGGTCCATAACATCTGCATACAGGTCCATAACACCTGCATACTGGTCTATAACATCTGCACACAGGTCCATAACTACATACATGTCCATAAAATTTGCACACGAGTCCATAACATCTGCATACAGGTCCAAAACATCTGCCTACAGGTCCATAACATATGCACACAGGTCCATAACATCTGGACAAATGTCCATTACATCTGCGCAAGGGTCCATAACATCTGCATACAGGTCCATAACACCTGCATACTGGTCTATAACATCTGCATACAGGTCCATAACTACATACATGTCCATAACATTTGCACATGAGTCCATAACATCTGCACACAGGTCCATAACATCTGGACAAATGTCCAAAACATCTGCCTACAGGTCCATAACATCTGCATACAGGTCCATAACACCTGCATACTGGTCCATAACATCTGCACACAGGTCCATAACTACATACATGTCCATAAAATTTGCACACGAGTCCAAACATCTGCATACAGGTCCAAAACATCTGCATACAGGTCCAAAACATCTGCCTACAGGTCCATAACATCTGCATACAAGTCCATAAAATTTGCACACAAGTCCATAACATCTGCACACAGGTTTAAAGCATCTGCATACAGGCACATAAAATCTGCATGCAGGTCCATAACATATACATACTGTACATGTCCTTATCATCTGCACACCGGTTTCCATGTGTTTTAGACATATGCAGGTGTTATGGACCTGTATGCAGATGTTATGGACCTAATATCTGCATACATGCCTATAACACATGCACACATCCATAACATCTGCATAAAGGTCCATAACATCTGCTTACATGTCCATCACATCTGAACACAGGTCCATTACATCTTCACCCAGGTCCATAACATCTGGTACAGATCCATACCATCCACACACAGGACAATTCCATCTGCGCATAGGTCCATAACATCTGCATACAGGTCCATAACATCTGTTTACATGTCCATCACATCTGCACACAGGTCCATGCCATGGGAACACAGATCCATAACATCTGTTTACATACCCATAACATCTGCATGCAGGTCCAACACATCTGCATACAGGTCAATAGCATTTGCACACCAGTTTACATATAATCTACCCCAGGACTATAATATCTGCACACATGTCCATTACATTTGCACACAGGTCCATAACATCTGCACACAGGTCCATAACATCTGCATACAGGTCCATAGCCTCTGCACACAGGTCCGTAACATCTGCACAAAGATCTACAACATCTGCACACAGTTCCATAACATCTGTACACATGTCCATATCATCTGCACACCGGTTTACATGTGTTTTAGACGTATGCAGGTGTAATGGACCTGTATGCAGATGTTATGGACCTAACATCTGCATACAGGTCCATAACATCTGCTTACATGTCCATCACATCTGAACACAGATCCATAACATCTGCTTACATGCCCATAACATTTGCATGCAGGTCCAACACATCTGCATACAGGTCCATAACATTTGCACACCAGTTTACATATCATCTGCCCCAAGACCATTATTTCTGCACAGATGTCCATAACATTTGCACACAAGTCCATAACATCTGCAAACAGGTCCATAACATCTGCATATATGTCTGAAACACATACATATGTCCATAACATCTGCATACAGGTCCATAACATCTACATACATGTCAATAACATCTGCATACAGGTCCATAGCCTCTGCATACAGGTCCGTAACATCTGCACAAAGATCCATAACATCTGCACATAGGTCCATAACATCTGCACACATGTCCATATCATCTGCACACCAGTTTACATGTGTTTTAGACGTATGCAGGTGTTATGGACCTGTATGCAGAGGTTATGGACCTAACATCTGCATACAGGTCCATAACATCTGCTTACATGTCCATCACATCTGAACACAGGTCCATACCATCCACACACACAGGTCAATTCCATCTGCACACAGGTCCATAACATCTGCATACAGGTCCATCACATCTGCACACAGGCACTTAACATATGCACACAGGTCGATACCATCTGAACACAGAGCCATAACATCTGCTTACATGCCAATAACATCTGCAGACAGATCCATAACATCCCCTTACATGTACATCACATGTGCATGCAGGTCCATATCATCTGCAGACAGATTCATAACATCTGCCCCAGGTCCATTGCACATGCGCACAGGTCCATACCAACTGCACACAGGTCCATAACATCTGCCTTCATATTAATCACATTTGCATGCGGGTCCATAACATTTGCATAAATGTCTAAAACACATGCACACATGTCCATACATCTGCATACAGGTCCGTAACATCTGCTTAGATGTCCATCACATCTGCATGCATGCATGCAAGTGCTTTTCCAATCATACAACTCAAAGCGCTTTATCTGCTTTAGTTTTATGTTTTTTTGTGCATGCCTCACATTCACTCATTCACACACACCTAACATCTGGTCCATAACATCTACATGCATGTCCATCACACCTACATACATGTCCATACCATCTGCATACATTTCCATACATTTTGCATACGTGTCCATAACATAGTGCCATAACATCTGTACACAGGTCCATAATATCTGCATCCAGTTCCATAACATCTCCATATATGTCCATAACAGCAACAGCATCTCTTGATATCTCAACATCTTAAAAAACTAAAAACATAAACAAATGTAGTAATTACACAACTTTTATTCCAATTCCTTACAGCTGTCTTGCATGTGTATCGGGCTGAATTAAGAAACAGGTGCTCAGGCACTTACATTCGAGTTTTGCTCCAGTGGTTGATGAATGCTTTCATTGTTTCTAGCCTCTCATGTAAGTCGCTTTGGACAAAAGCATCTGCTAAATGAATCAATGTAAATGTAAATGTACATGAGAAGCCAAGTCATAATAGCGTACTGGTTTCAGTTTGATCTCCTAAGAACAGCTTGGTGTATTTCCTGGGATCATATTTTGTGCAGAAATTTAGCTCTGGAAGCCACATCGTGTGAAACGTGTATTTGTTGCTATCGTTGCCGGTTGTAGGTTTACAAACATAACACATTTGAGCCACCGGAGCACTAACCCTGTTGACGTTGTTAAAACACAATCACCCAAATGTTGCCGGTGTATGAAGGAAAATCTGTCGTATGTTGGTTTTGGTAATCGAATCGGTCATTGCCTATGTGTAAATTTAAAGCATTGTTTATCTCTCTTGTCGTCTGTGTAGTTTGCCACGGCAAACTGGTCCGGCTGCACACAGCCCCGCAACCAGCAACCACAACTTCTGGCAGCACAAGAAACCTCAGCAAGGGATTGAGGATTTGGACAGAACGTGGCTTTGCTGCACTGTCTGCTTTGCTGCGAGGGAAAGGAGGCAGCAGCATGTCCTATTATTGTGAACGCCGTCACTCATGTGAGGCAGTTTATGTTTTTCAATCTAGTTAAAAGGTTTCGCAATATCGCCTCACCTGCTTTCCGTAGGCAGCAAGGAAAAAGGGGATGGCTACCTATGCTGAGACAGCTGTTTTTGCCATGTCTCCAAATGTAATATATATGTAATTGATATGCTTAAGTAAATGCACAAGTATTTAACTTAATTTAATTACATGGTGTGGGCATTCAGCTGGTTTCTGCTTTTTAGAAGTTGTGTTAATAACCATGCCTTGCTGCATTTGTTGGCCATTTTTCCCCCACATCTCTGCATTTGCCCACCCCCCCACCCACCCACCTAGCCCCCAGCATGAAAGCATGGAAGTAATGTTTGTTTCTCGGTGTCACGAGCCCAGGGTCCAGTGTGTCTCTGAAACCACATTCGTTGCCAAAATATTTGGTGCTGTTGAATCTATTACTGACCCCCCCCGCCCCACACACACACACTTTGGGACCGCTACCTTGCATCCAAGACCACCTGTCCTATTTTTCAACTTACTCTGTTTCCCTCCAGGCATAGGGCTCTGGTGAAAGTCTGGAGCGCTCCCTCTGATAGGCCTCGCTGTATCTTGCCGAGATGGCAGTATTATTATTATCGGCGCCGTACAACTCTGCCTGGATGTTGTGGTTGTGAAATCGGAAATGGTCCCAGTAGTAATGGTCAGCGTGAGTAGCACTGCGTGAGTGTGTGTGTGTGTTTTCCCATTCATTTACAAACTGGCCCCTCACTCCCTTTACACATACACGTCACACAGATCAACTCAACTAAATACCTAATACAGTATAAGTGACTGTACAGTAAATATTGGTTGGGTGTTATTTTTTTCAACAATTCGTTATGAGTGAGTCATCCCCCCGGGAAAGCACACAGTGTGATTCTCGACGATTCCATAATTCTTTGATGTAACATTAAAAGTTGACATGAGTTGAGGATAATAGGTGCAGGTGCAAATGGGTAAAAAGATCCACGATGCCACAACTTGAGGAGAAAGCCCAATACCTCTGTGAATCAATATTTCAATAAAAAGCCTATAAAGCCTATAGTCTTGAGGTAATGAATTTCCCTGATAAATAAAGTGTTATCCTATCCTATCCTATCTCATCTTATATTATAATCACTGCCCATTCACATATAGGAGAGGAGGACATTGGCTTGGTTAACTGTATTACTGTGCCTCCAATGTTTTATCGCCATTGACATTCCCCTTTTTCCTGGTGTTTTGAGAGAAAAGGTAGCCAAGCATGTAATGTTGACAGGTAATACTGCGACCGGTCACCCAATGCACGACAGCTTTTTTCGTAATTTCTTTACCGGTGACGTAAAGGGGTGCTTCCAATGGGAACCTTGTGCCGTATCTGTTTTCTCTTTACTGTATCCAAAGTCACAGTGGCGCCGTCATCCAAGGAAATGACCGCAGCTCGTTGTGAATGAAATCTGCCACGGGGGACTTAGTCATACCTTTGTCACCGCTGCTGCGAAAGGTCTGTCTATCTTCCCCCATCCCCCATTTTAATCTTGCCGGAGCTCGGCCAGTACCCTTTTTTTATGATGAGATCACCGGTGGCAACAAGATGGTATTATTACTCCCGTGCATTCTTTATTGGTTTCCTGTCAGTTTCTGCCACTTAAGCGGTGGCGGATGCGAAGGACCTGAGCGTGTATGCGTTTTTTTTGTGCTTGTCGGTTTTAAGATATGTATGGGCATGGTAAATAAATATCTATTTTTTCTGATTCTTTTCACAGATGGGGGCAATCTGTTCCCAGAGGCTCCTTTCTTGTCTACTTTAATGGCAAGGTGTTCTTCCGATTGAATGGGAACGCCATGAAGCTTAATAGTGATGGTTTGCACCTCCCTTAGTTTTCATGCCGGCCGGCGAATCTCAGCGGATGTCTTTTGTACCCAAGTGTCCACCGTTGTTGGCTGGTAGCCCACCTTAAGGATACTGTTGGCATCGGTCTAACTTCTAAACCGCTTGCCCTGTGCCGACATTTCAACATGAGCCGGATGGGCCCGACAGATCTGGATGGCTGGACTCCCCTGTGAGAGAGCCTTGCCGGTCCGCCATCCTTTATCTCGTGCATGGTCAGTTCGTTGATCGGGTCCAGGATGAAGCGCAGCCCATCAAGCATTTGTCTCCCAAGCCTGTGATATTTGCCAGGGGTTTGAGCGTGCGGACCATCACAACAATGGATAGGACAATGAAGTATAATGGCTACTGCACTGATGGCAGGCCGCCAGCCGAGGTCCCCATAGGGTGGCAACGAAGGATCCACCAGCACACAGTCATCTACATCAGGTGATTCTACCTTTTGCCCAATTTGAAGAACCCTGGTCCACTGGTTTAACACTGGTTTACCTTATTAAAATTGGTCCACGTTTCTCTGGCTCTCTCCCTTTACTTAGTTTTCTTTTTTGGGACACACAAAGGCTACTTTTACTTTCCTTCCCTGCTTACAAGTAGCCAATTTCACTGTGGTAATTGTGTTACTTTAAAGAGAATTCCATTTTCGCTATTCAACAAATTAAAATACTAGTAGTACATCCTCGTCCTGGGATGAGTCATCTTTCAGCCTCGTGAAAGGTGACTCATCCCATCGGCAATCTTCAGGGAAGATTAATTTTGAATTTGAAGCATTACACGTTGCTCTCACTGTATTATAAGCCGTCCACGGCGGCCCTGTGAACCATCAAATGATAGACAGTGAAGTGGATTTTCTTTTTTTTTCCTTTTTTCATTTTCATATTTCAATTTATGGCTATGGAAGGAGGAACACTGCAGCCATCCATACTGATCTTACCTGATTTTATGTATTCTGTTTCTGTCTTTCAACTCAAACCCCAAAATTGTTACAAGACAGCTAAAGACTTGTCTTGTAGCACCTCCTAGTTAAGTTTTTCTCATTTTACCCTTATTGGCCTTAATTTCCCTTGGCCAATTGGCCCCTAATTGGCCTTTTACTTGTTGTTAGGCTTGGTTAGGCTGTCATGTAAGAAGAAATATTTTGACCTTTGAAGTTTGTCCTAAAAAAATATATCCACTGTTCACGGTCTGGTTGAGGCTAGTGACAGAGAAGGGAAAGAAAAAAAGGAGTTCTGGGTCCAAATACCAGAAATGGTTCAGCAGCTGAGCCTGTCAGGCAGAACACCCCGAAGGAAGGCTGATATTGCGTCCCTTGAAATCTAGTGCCTCTCCGCATGACCAATCACCAGTCCAACACAGCCTCGTGGAAGGGAGAGTTTGAAAACACAGACTATTGCATAGGAAGAAAAATGTGTCCACAGTTAGTGTGAAATTTGGTGTTTATGTTGAGCGGACACAATGTATGAAAAATTTAATGTGGCTGTATTTTTCACACATTGCTACCAGTGTCTGGCTGTGGTGCCTTGGACATTTTCTCAAGCAACAACCTATCTTAATTCCATTTTTATTGTAATGCCTAATACTACTGTTTGTGCATCGCTTTGAATTGTTACTTTGGCTGTAACTGTCTTTATTCTCTTGCTCCTCACAGCCCAAGTGGATCAGTGCTAACCTGCTTGGAACAGGCCAAGAGTTACCTTCTAACAGATGGAA
Source organism: Zeus faber (assembly GCF_960531495.2). NCBI lineage: Eukaryota > Metazoa > Chordata > Actinopteri > Zeiformes > Zeidae > Zeus > Zeus faber. Next base: position 7,731,609 of record NC_137210.1, read on the forward strand.
CCTGCAAATGTGGCCTGGAGTGTCCGCTCATCCTACATAAGGTCAGTCTCTCAGCTTTTTTCCTTTACCTGCTCCTCAGGAATATGTCAAAAACAATGTGTTTGTATAATACAAGCACACGCAGCCACGTTGCTAATTTCCCTCTTCCACAGGTTTTTAACTTTGACCCCGGCGCCGCAGTTAGACAGAGGACGCCCGACGATGCCCAAGCCGACTCTGCTGTCACCAAACTCTGCATACACAAGAGGAAAATCATCGCCGTTGCGGCTCTGCACAAGAGCATGGAGACCCAGATTTCAAGTATTGCGACTGGTACCGTTTGTGTTTTGTTCAAATTTGTCTTAGCATTTGTTTGCTCAGATTTATTTTAATGCATTTCTCTTAAAATTTGACATTTTCTTGTTATTGCTTAAGATTCCTGTGGCACTTTTACATCCCAGGGCTGCTGTGCATTTTGTCACAATTATTGTCACAATGACTGATGTGTAATATGACACTTAATAGCAGGGGAATTAGACAGGCTTGACTCTGCCTTCACCAATTTCTGACAGCTTTAAATATGGCTTATTGTCCGTCCTTCATTTTGCCCTTCCTTCTGGGTTTTTGAGATGAGGACAAGCTCATCACTTTATTTTTCTTTACAGGTGCTTGTCATGGGGGTTCTTTGAATCATCAAGCTACGAGCAACCATCTCCACAATGGTCCATCCAGCTCTGATGCACATGAGAAGAAGACTTCATACAGAATTCCAATGTCTTGTCCCCAGCACTACCAACACGAACCGGGGTCGCCTCCTCGGATGGACGCATACACAGTCCAAGCCAGGGTGAAGCTCAGTGCTGGTGACCGCAAGGTCCAAAGATCTCCATATCGGAGTGGCCTGCTCAGCCCCCCCTTTCCCCCCTTCTGTAGCTCACAGCATTATGCTGATGGAATCCTTTCTCCAAGGCCCAATCCCCTGAGGAGTCCTGAGGCTCCTGCTCTGCATTTTCATGGAGCCTTAAGCCCAGGTTCCCGTCACGTGAATGGTGAGCGGTTTACCCCTCTGTCGCCACATAGCGTCATGGTCAATGGCTTGCCTTCAGATACCCAGCTGTCATGTGCTATGGCTGGGAGGACTAACATCTCCTCATTGTCTTCAATCAATGCCAAAAGCCCGAACAGGGAGCCCAAATCGCCCTGCAGCTTCCCTCAATTTACGGACCATCAGCATAAAACCCCATCACAGCAGCACTCATCTATTCCTCAGCTACCTCGCTATGTTGTGCATAAGAAGCAGACAACCTCTTCTGAAAAAGACCCTCTTGGTATACTTGACCCCATCCCGGGCAAAGGTGACATTCGTGATCAAGTGGGTTCAACTCCATCAAGCCTCCAGTTCAGTATCCAGCCTCAGGTCCCACCTGCTATTGTCCCATTGCCCAGTAACCTCCCCTTGCCAGTGGCTAAGTCTGGAATAGTTTCCCATGGCCACTGTGTGAGGGTTCAGCGTCCATCCCCCTTACCTGTTTCATCTTCACCAGTTACATCCCCAGTGCACATGGCTGGCCCTGCACCCATTAGGGTGGAAGAAACTCACCATCCACTCACCTCTGTTTCTTCTCAATACCGGAATTGTGCTCTCATCATGGGTCCTCAAGGGGCAAAGTTGCCTTTCCAGTCTCAACAGGAAGCCGTTCAATCCCCTGAGACCTTGATACTCCATCGCTTGAAGGAGGCCACCAAAAAGCGACCAGTAGGGGTGAATGTCAGCAGGAGCAGTCATCTGGACTCCACAGGCCTTCCAGCTCATGGATCTGATGGTGTTGGTCACAGCGAACACTCTCTGAGAGCACCCTCTCACCAACAACTTGATCGACAGGATCCTTCCACTTTCCCAGCCAGCGGTCTGCTGTCTGCAGCAGCTAAATCAAAGCTAGTCCGTCAAAACAAAGGAGGCTCCAGGACTCGAGTCGACAGCTCAGGTCATCATGGGCTTGTTGGTGGTGGCAGACAAATATACAGTGAGGAATATGGGATCTGTGAGCCCAAGTATCCACCAAGTTCTGGACTCAGTCTGAGTGATGGCCAGAGTGGAAGAGCAGCGCTCAGAGATAAACTTATGGCCCAGCAGAGAGAGGTACATCGTAAGCGTAAGACTCCCATCGATGCTGGAGGGGACATGTCCTTCCCTATGAATATGCAGCATTGTTCTGGGCTGCCTGGCTATTCAGAGCCCATGAAGCGACTTCTGCAGCAAGGGGGATTGCCCAATAATACTTCAATGGCACAACTTCTTCAATCTATGAGCCACCAGGGAACTCAGAATGGCCTGAACCACCTGCGTCCACCACCTGCCTCGTCTGGCAAATCGCTGTTCTTTGAGGAGAGCATGCCTCATATGTCAAACTTGCAGAGTGCGCATGGACCCCATGATCTCCCAAGGAGAGCGGCCATCCCCAGCTACCGGAGCTTGGGCAAAGAGTATCATCAGGATCAGGGTGAAGCCCTCAACACTAATCACTTTGCCCATCGAGTGAATCAAATGCACCATCCTGCTTTTGATGGGAATTTAGATGCACTAGGCTATGGCAGACATGAAGACATAGAATCCATCTGCAACCCAAATCGTCAGCAACAGCAATTCAGTCATCATGTAAAACAATCCTCGGGCAACTTCATTTTTAAAGATAGGACAGGATTGCCGCCAGTGATGTCCAATGGTGGTTTTGATACCTACCCTGAATCAGGTAATCCATTAATTGAAGGAATCTGTAAGGCAGTTGATTTAAGTTGAGTGTCACAACATAAAATAAGAGTTTTTTTTGTTTATTTGCAATTTAAATAATGAAGACCAATTCAACGTGGCTATTGCAGAATAGTAATCAAAATGTATAATGAATATGTCAATGACTTTAATGGATAATACAAACAACATAAATCTCACCTATTCAATGTTGCTATTTTGCATCACATTGCTGTTTTAATGATAAATGAATAATACATTAATGCCGCTGTTACAGCACCCCCCCCCCCCCCTTATTTTATAGGGGAAAACTGTTCTTGAATGTGTTTCTGTGATAGCTGTTTCATTTCAATTCTGTCATTGACATTCTTTTGTTACTTATTTTAACATTCTGTGTACTTGCAACAATACTCCACTCCTAAACTCGATTCTCCATCTTTTACTTTTCACATTGGCTGACTAGGTGTTTCTGAAGGATTCCAGGAAGTTTCTTTAGACATGTTTTAAATTTGCTCGACTGTCCTTGACTTAAGGAAATATTATGTTGAGGTATACTACAGCACCCTGGGAGGTTTTGCAAAGCTCAGTTGCTGTCATTTTGATGCTGATCTTAAAGTGTCTTTCTTGTCACCGTGCCCATGTTTTGCCACAAGTGACGACCTAAAACACCATTGTAATCAGAATCAGAATCATTGAACTCCCCAAGACACACATTAACATTAAGACCGTGATGAATTTTTGGAGTTATACATACTGTATCTAACTGCAAAGTTGAAGTTGAGAGACTGTGTTTTGTTTTTCGGTGTTTTGAAGGTGTAACTTTAGTGCTTCTCCACTGGGATGACTAAAAGGACTTCTGATAAATTATTCACAATGTAGTAAAATTGAAGGTCAACAGACTTAACATTCATAGCGATGCCCAGACATTACACCAACCGGAGATTCTTTGGTTAGGGATGGTTGGGGCTAGTAGCCAGCCTTACAGCGTCGGCTAATTCCTACACATACCCTTCAACGTAGGATTGCATTTCTTTCTCAATACAGGAGCGCCACACAAATGATCACATTCACCTCGTGTCCAAGCTCTGTGGATTCGGCACATGCCCTCCGAAACCGAGTTAGCGGATTGCGGTGACTACTTTGTTCGAGGTTTGTTATCTGTTTTTGTCAAAAAGAACCTTTTTGATTTTGCAGCAAGCTCCCTATTCCCTCTTGTCCCTGATCACTGTCGGGTCCTTCTTTCTGTGTCCTTCAGTAGCATAGGTGCTGTTTGGAAAGGTAAGGTTTGCATTTACCAGTGGGTAGAGTTATTTTACGTTAATAGTTCAACAAAAGGCATTCCTTATTTTTCTTAGTCTTATCTATCCTTGTGAGGATTATTTTTCATGTTCTGGGTTGATGATGGTCAGCCGAACTGCTTTCGTGGGTTTCCCAGTTTCCATTCTCAGAAAATTAGTTTTTTTACCCCTCTCATTATTGCATTGTCCTTTTTTAAAGTTATTTCTGTATCACTATCAGTCAACTATTTCATTTTGCATTTATTTTCTTCAATTCTTGCACACTATCTCAGAATAATAAACATAACTTTTCCTTAGTTTGACTGGGCAAAAAGCTGAGTGACATTCTTTACTCCTCCCCGGGTCCTCTGTCTGTCTCCACTCCTGCAGGTAAGGCTTCTTCTCTGAACTCAACTTTGAGACATTCCCATGATGGTGGTCAGCGCTGGCGAAGGCGGCGGCAGAAAGCAGAGGCTCCTCTTCAAGCTGGCCACTTCCTACTGAGCCCAGATGGCCCGCCAGGTCAACCCTCCGGTCTGAATGCTCCTTCCCCTGACCCCCCGATGGACAATCTGAGGAACTTTGAGGTCAGATCATTTGTAGGGATTGATTCTGTTTTTCTTTGTCTTCCATTTCTTGTTTGTTAATCATCATGTCTTTGATAGGCAAGTGTCACTGAGATGATGTTGCGCTCTCCCAAGACGGCTACTAGTCAACCACCACAGGACCTAGCCAGCCAGCGGGCTAAAGCGGCACTGATCCGGGAGACCATGCAGAGTGTTATCACCCGTAACGGTGTCACTACGTTTTCGGCATCTCCTGCTGCCTGCCCATCCCTTGGACTCTCCCGGTCCGTCATCCGCAGTCCTCCTCCTCGCCACTCTGCCGAAGATCCAGCGCAACACCCTCAACCGAGGGAGGTTTGGCCCCGCAGGAAACCACCGCAGGCCAATGGTGTATCCACCGGTGTATCTGCCGGTGTTACGAGGGTTTCTGGTCGGTTTCGACGTGGCGTGCAGAGAAGACCCAAAGTCGCCCGTGAGGGTGCTGAACGTGGATCTTGGCGTATCGGGGAGCTCTTGCAGGGCCGGGCTCAAGATTTCAACATGAATGGCTTCTACGCAGAGTTACTCAGGAGACGCGCCTGTCTGGAGCCTCCTCAGTTTAATGGAACAGATTACAGCAACGGGTTCTTCGGCAATATGAACGGTGAGGGCCCCACAATAGGAAGCGTCAACCCCATGATGGTCCACTCTCCTGAGCGTTCCACCGGCTCTGAGGCCGGGGTCACGGATATTTCTCGTGCCTATAGGCTGTACAACGGACATTTGAATGGTAGACTCGGTGGCAACTCCAACTGCCGTGATAAAGGAGGCCCAAATGGAGGCTTTGCACCCAATATTGCAGACGGTCGAGAACAAAGCTTGGGGTCTGCTGATCTGTACGTCTCCAGTCAACCCTTGGCGCACTGGTCTGGAAGCCAGCCTATAGGGGAGGCACCGTGGGGTCAGGCTCCATGGTTCCAGCCTTTGCCAAGCAGGCCGAAGGAGGACGGACAAGCCTTTCTCTGCGGCATCAGTCAAAGTGCACAAAGCCAGGTGGGTGACCTTTGAGAATGAGTTGTTGTTATGTCCAAGGGTTAAGACACTTCTTTCCAGATTTTGTGATATTGACACGTTTCTTGAAATGAAAACATAAGAGATACTGTGTGTTCTTTTGGTTGACAAGTAGCAACAATTGCACAGGCTTTTTGCCCATAAAAGTGACATATTTTAGCAGTGGCAGTTGTAGCAGCCTAAAATGCAAAGGCGCTTAGTTATTTGGGTGACAACATAATGATTTCACCGCCAGGGCAGAAGCTGGGCAGTATATCTCGCACTCCTAGCGACAGACTCTTGTGTACAACTGTTCCCTAGCTTCCTTTTGTTGTTGCCTTGAATATAATCTTAAAAATATTCATTAAACGCTGAATATTTTACGAAACAAATGGCTTCAAAATGTTTTCCAGGTTGAGCCTGGGAGTTCCCACAGAACACGGAAGGATGACCTGGATACATTACTCAAGGCAAACAGAATTCCCCAGAGGTGTGTTGAACAAGCATGAATGTTTCCAAAGTAAAATATTGGATTGTAAACCAGTAGGGCTTTTATAATACTGCTGTGTTTTTGTGATACAGTATTCATGTCAATGTTGATGCAAGACGCGCAAACAATTCGTTCGTAGCAAACAAATCCTTTACTGTAAATGACTCTATAGAGTTGGGTCACTCCAGCAAAGTAGTGTAAAGGATTGAGGGAGGAAAGTAAAATCATTAGAAAACTGTTTTGAGGCACAAAATATTTAAGACAAATTCATTTTTAACCAATCCAATTTCTGTCAGATATTGTGATTATGATATACGACAAAAATCACTATGTTTTGGTCAGCCGCTAGCATATATATATATATATATATATATATATATATATATATATATATATATATATCATATCAATTGTCTCTTTCAGTGGTGGGGAAGTAACAAACTACATCGAGGCTGCTATCCAGGATGCAATGAGCCAGTGGAACAAATTGTCTGCTAATGTGAGTATTGATAATACGCCTCTTTGTCTACGTATGTTGAATTTTGTTCATTTAGTTAGTTTGTCAAAAGCCATATCCTCATTTTAGCCTGTAGTAAGTGGTCTCCCGAATTCTAACATTAAGAATATTCCAACTTCAAAAGCCAGGGTTAGCTATTTCATTTTAAGATGTATTTATTTGAAATTACCTGTTTTAATGTTTGCGGTTTGCCTTCACGTCACAGAGAGCAGGACAAGTCAAACCCCCCAAACCCAAAAGGAGAAAGATCGCCAGATGACAGTGAACCAATGGAAGAAACCTGCTTTATTTATTATTTTACTTTTCTTGTGTTTGAGGTACTGTTAATGTTTTATTATTATTATTTTTGTAATAAATCCTCCTGTGACTTCTGTGAAGCCACGAACACCCAAATAAGTGTTCAACAACCAGCAGTTGTCCATTAAACTGCAGACGTAGTGTTGAAGTATTTGGGCCAGAACAAAATATTTTTGTCATCTATTAAAAAGTTGAGTGAAAAAATTCAGATGATCGGTATGATCTGCTGCTATTTTTTAGTATTTGGCAGAAACTATCGAACGTCTTATTATTGATTCAAAGAACATGCAAAAAAACAATAAAAAAAAATAAAAAAATGGCCATAATTCTAAATACATATTATTGATTCGGTCATAAAATCTACAGTATGTTATTAAATAACTACTGTGCTGTAATTTCATGTAATTAATGTAATTATTTTCTCTTCATTCAGGACTCCATTGAAAATAATCCAAAATGACAGCGTTTCACGTATGAGTCACTTTTGGCACTTTTAAAGGGTGAGACCTCTGGAGAATAGCGATGGGTTCACCGCTTAAATTGGGGATTTTATATGCTCCAAATCGTTCAAAATAGTTGTGATGTTCAAGAATGACAGAATATTTTGATCGATTTTGGTCACCCTAGAAATGATTAGGTTTTTTTTACTACTGAATATTACACAGACAGTAAAGTAGTAAAGCTAATGGTTATACATTTCTGTATTTTAATTGGGAATATATTTGTTCATCTATTTATAGATATAATTGGATCACTGCTTTTGAAACCTGAGAATTTATTTAATTGTATTCACTTAGAATACATTTTACGAAAATTGCCCATGATCAAACTGATCAAATCCTTTTAGTCTTGAGTACTTTACCAATGTGCCAATGCACATTATGGCCAGAACTTCATCTCCCAACACTGAGAATAAAAACAAATATCAACACTTAAATGACTCTAAGCAAAAAAAAAAAATCTATTTTACTATTTATTTTCATAATGGAACTTGTTGTTTTGGCCCTATGGTCACCAGTCTATATTTTTCTTCCAAAAATATTGAAATCCTTGCCAGCATGATACATCATTCCATTCTTTTCTACTAATATATTATTTTATTTTGTATTGTTTTAACCAGGACTTTTCATGAGCTTTATTTATATTACTACTTACTTAAACAAATGGTCAATGGGCTATTGTATCCTTTATTATTATTATTATAATTATTATTGTTATTATTATTATATTTATTGTGTTATTATTGTTATTACTAAATGATGATTATATTTATTAAACGATTATTATATTTATTTATTTTATTATTATATTTTTTCACTTTGACAGAAGTCCATTTTATCTAAAACTGTAACGATTTTTTCAAGAAAAAAATGGTCCAAAGTTAAATTGTGATAGAGTAAAATGAGTTCTGCTATAATGTCACTTTTGTCCCATCTGATCTTAGAATGATGTCGTCTTACATTGTGTTTAAATGGTATAAAAATGGAAGCCAAATGTTTGAAATGGAAAAACAAGCCAAAAAGCAAAGGGATGGACTCCTGTTGAATCGGAAAACGTTAATTTAGAACGACTCATACTGTGCCTAATGGCCACCTATGTGAATACAGAAGATAGCAATAATATCTAAATGAGTTGTACTCTGAAAAAAAGCCTTAGAATATTTTTTTCTGCCCTGTTTGTAGTTTTGTACGTTTTGTAAAAATCCTGTGTTAGAAAAAAGAAACAACTTTCTTTTAACCACGGTCTTGGATTCAGAAAGCTGTATTTTATTATTTTATTTAGTCGTAAATGCTTCCTAGTGGCGATATCACGCTATCATTTTTATTTTAATCTCTTTTTGACCCCCTTGGTTCCTTCCTTCCGTATTTTTGATTTTTACTGTGATTGTAATTCAGTATTGAGATATTGTTATTCTCTTTATCTCTTATGTTAATGAGTGTGTCCACTTGCACTGCCTTCTGGATTCTAACTCGTATAGATTATTAGGTTATTATAACCAATACATCTGACATCTACCCATGAACAAACAGAATGTTTTAAATATAAGAGTTAAAAAAAAACATCCACACCATATTAAACCAACTAAGACAGTAGAAAAATAGCCAAATTAACCAGGCTAAAAGCAAAGATTTGTAATACATGCCATTGGAAAACAAAAAAGAATGGAATACTTGAATATCAAGAATGAAATACTTGAATATTATGAACTTTAGTGCATGTAAACAATCTCATGTATCATTTTGCCATTATGAAACTGGATACTAAAAACAATATTTTTGCTATGTTGTTGGGAATTTATGTTATACCGATTAAGGGAAACAGTTATCATGTGTGGCAGAGAGTGCTTTATATTTGAAAATAAATTGTAAATAATTTGGTATGATTCAGTGATTATACCAGTTAGTGACACTGCGACGGGGCGTATAGGCCTATATTTTGTTAACAGAATCTTCCAGTGAAGTTTATTCTAAAGGTTTTATGACGCAGAGGTATTGTCTTTATTTTATATTAAAGGGTTGTATTGTATCAACCGACTATATCTCATGTCTTGATTGCTCACTTTGGTCCAGTGCCTTACAATTAAATAGAACTGTGTATTTAGTATACGCTGTGACGTCATTGCCCAAATTGGACACGGACTGGGGATTTATTTTCGATCCTGAGCATCCCCGATCGCGCTTTGTAATTTGCTCCCTTTCTCGGTTGCGGCAGCAGCTTTTGCTCGTCATCTGTTCAGGCAGTAATGGTCGTATGGGAGTCAGAAATGGGAGTGAGAAGGCGCTTCATGGTCGCGACGGGTGGAGACGGCGAGGTATGCTGAGTTCCGATCAAACTCGGAGATTTCAAAATTGGGGTCTGTGGCAATCACCCCCGAGCGAAATGTTTCGCAGCTTCTGTTCGGGGTAAAAAAAAAAAAAATGGACGCCCGCCGAAAACGTGTTAATTCTACACACCGTCACACGTATGCCAACATAACATACATGTGTATGGATTTTAGATGTGTGTGGCGTGTTTTAAATCAAATATATATGCTAAACAAATTATTGGGGTGTGCCGTTCACATGCAGCAGGGTGTGTCGCCATGTGGCCAACAGCTCTGTTGTCTCGGTAACTTGGTGCCAGGTCTGTCTGTTCCGAAATTCAGACTTTGAATTCCCACGCGTGAATCAATTGGGTCGTTCCTTTGTACTTCTCCAACTTAATGATCCGTATCCGAGTGGGATTTTTCCGAGGTCCGCTGAACGCAGCACGAGCTCAAGCAATATTGTGTTATTCGCGCGCACACGCACGCACACGCACACGCGCGTTCGTCACAGCCACGGCCATACGTCACAGCACACGCGTTGCGCGCAGAACGGATTCGCTGGTTCATTTCGTTATTATAGAAAAATACATTTTACAAATACAGATGCTTGGGGCTGGACAAGCATCTGTATTGGTCCAATGCACTGGCGTGGCAGTAGAACGGAACCATCATTATTTGGTGTGGGAGATTTAGATTGAAGTGTCGTCAGCATAACTGTGGAAGGCAATTTGTTATTTTGCATAACTTGGCTTAAGGGACCATGATATTAGTTCACTCAGACACATAGTTGCCAAGAGAGACCAAAATCTCTGGTTTGTAAATAAGACTGAATTATTATGATTTTTTTTTCAAGGTAACAAGTGAGAAAAACCTGTCAGAACGCTTAGTGCCGTAGCAGGGAAATTATTGACAAAAGTTCACTAATCTATTCTTATAGTGCAGATGTAGTGCACCTCCAAAGCTTTTTTTTTTGATTAGAAGTAAAAGATGGTCTGAATTTTGTATTTATTTTTTATTATTTTCCTTCCTTTCGGGGATAAGAAAAATCGGTCAATAGTTTTTTTTTTTGTGTGTGTTGTAATATTATACGTAAAGAAAAAAATCAGAACTTCGTCAAAAAAACCTTTTGATGGTATTAGGAGAAAAACAACTGTCTCTGTTTTTTTTTTTTTTAATTTGTACTCGTTTTAGGATGATAAATGAAACAGGTCTGAACTTTACGTTTTTTTTTAATATATATTTTTTACTTAAGAATATTAAAAAAAATAGATATATATATCAGAACTTTTGATTTTTATTTTTTAAGGCTGTAATGAACAGATTGTAGGAACTTTTTTATTTAATTATATATATTTATATATTATTTTACTTGGGGGGGGGGGGGGGTATGATATGTGATATATGATATATGATGTATGATATATATAAAATCTCTCTGAACTGTTTAAACTGGCCTTTCTTTCATGTTTAACGTTATTATTTCTCTATTCCCAACCCCTACAAATAAGCCGGGCGTCTTTCTTCTGGTCCTCGGTGCGCGCGTTGCGTGAGCTGCGCACGCAGGCGGCCCGTGTTTTTCAGACGTCTCGCGCTGGCTGCCGGGATCGTGTGGATATGTCCGCCATGTTTTCCACGGCGCGGAGAGCGGACCCGCCGAGAAAAACAGCCATGATAGCAGGTTAAACCCGAGCCAAAATGGCCTTTCGTACGGAATTCCGAGCGAGTGAAAACCCATGAATCCTACTCTGGTGGAAGCAGCCGCGTCCCCCCTGGATTTACGCCGATTTCTCGATCGCGTTCTGGCGGGATTCGACATTTCCTCCGCGTTCCGTGTGATTTACTATCGGCGCAAACAATGAGTAAATTATCGTTCCGAGCCCGAGCGCTAGACGCCGCCAAACCTCTCCCGGTTTACCGCAGCAGAGACCTCCCGGACCTCAACGACTGCGTCTCCATCAACCGGGCCGTCCCGCAGATGCCGACCGGGATGGAGAAAGAGGAGGAATTGGTGAGTTTATAACCGTAAAACAAAGATAATCGGGACGTTGGTCCGCTGGCTATGTAGGACCGCGGTATTCACGTAGGCTCTCTACGCAGGGACTTGGGCGTATCTCGCCTGCTGAGTCCGAGCGGGCCCCTCGGAGTTACGCCGGGGGCGTAGGCGGCTTCGTGGTTTCGGTCCCTTGCGTAGCGGCGCTCGGACCGGGGCGCCTTCCGCCGCCCTTACGGTGGTTTATTGGCGTAGTTCTCTTGGCGACTGGCGACGCAAGCCGCGCCGGAGCGGCAGGCGTGCTCCGGCGCGCTAGCGGGCTCCGCGATAGAGCTGACGCTAGTTAGCAGCTAGCCGGCTAGCTGTAGATGTCAGCCTCAAATCAATGTTACTTTTCCGTCTGCCCAACCTATTGGCCATGTCAATTGAAGGCGTACACTCCGATATTCAATCCGTTGCGAGGCAATTCCCTCTGCTTTATTCATCATGTGATGAAGGATATGGTTATTTATGTATTTGTTCGCATGGACAGGTCCATGTTTACAGCGCAATCTGACCACACACAACCACCACAAGTCCAAGACTATTACTTCTAGTACAATACTATTACAATATATTGCAATAGTATTCTAATAACAATGCAATAACATAGACTTTGGATACTGTAGACGTTGTAATAATGTTGTAATATAATCGCTGTAATCTATACCCATATTTATACCCACAGCCAATAGTAGCAAAGATACTGCTACTTAGCCCCTGCCATATTATTTTAATAGATCTTGGACATAGAACACATTTAGTATACTCTCTTTATTTTGGTAAAACTTCATTTGCTTTTGTGCTTTTTCTAGACTGATAAATATCTTATGCTAATAGTCTGTGCAATAATGCACCAACCCATACCAAGACCAATGCCTGTAAATGTAAACGCTTGAACAGATTGTGATTCATACACAGATCTTTTGAAGGTACTCTGTTTAAACGCATTACTACGCACAACTAATAATGACATGTTTTTCTTTTTAAATAAACGGCGATTTAATGAAAATTCCCAGTACCCATAATAATATAGCAGCGGTAGTAGGAGAGTAAAACTAGTATAAACAGACACGGTGACAGAACTCTTGAGGTCAACTTCTCTTGTCCTCGTCACGCTCCCACTTTTTTACTTGATGGAAAATGAATTCCCGCACAACGTTTATGCAGGAATATCTCAGTTGTTACCCGGGGTTTCATCATGCAGCGGTGAATGCAGTTGTGTGTTTCGGGGCCTCGGGAGCATTGTAGTAGGAGTCCTCAGCCCTGAACGCTGGTGCGTGTGGTCCTCAGGAGCATCACCTGCAGAGGGCCATCTCGGCCCAGCAGGTGTTTCGGGAGAAGAAGGAGAACATGGTGATCCCCGTGCCCGAGGCGGAGAGCAACATCACCTACTACGACCGCCTCTACAAGGGGGAGCTCAAGGTCCCCAAGCAGCTCATCCACATACAGCGTGAGTAGCCGCGTTGGTGTGTTGTGATGCGCCGTTTTATTTTGGTGCCTAAAATGAAAGCTGTGGCCCACAGTTCGCCAACGATCATCACAACATCTGACATGTTTGACGGCATTGTGTTGCACGCGCTTTTTACAATGGCATAATCCCACGGCGATCAAACGGCCACGGCCATTAAAAACGCAACTGATTATTATCATGGCCTGTAAAATCCATGCTCGACTTGCAAACGACTCGCTCGCTCGGGAGTCACTCGGGCGAAAGAGCGGGTGAGTGAGTGGTCTCACAAACTGAAAGTAATTACTGAGGACTAAAGTCCAAGGAAATAGACCGTTGCATTTGGCATGAAAACATGTATATTGGATGCGACTGATTTATTCTTTCATTCCACCAAAATGAATCATTTTGACAGAATGACGTGATTCCTGTGAGACTTGCATTCACGACTCAGAGCGGAATCGACTCTTCTGACTCCTTCACCGTTTGACCACCGACTGACTCAAACGAACAGTAAATGAAACGACAAATTTTTCCTGGTGACTCGTCAGCAACCATATCTCAAAGAATCAAACCTTTCATCGCTATGAATAGTCCTCATTCACCTGGAACTGATGAATAAGTGAAGCCTTGCAGTTTTGATCTTTGAACACAAGAGATGGTTTCCATTCTTTTATTTATTTTTTTATTTTTTTCAAGTGGACTTGTTGGTAGGAAAACAGTGCCTTAGATGGCCAACTAGTTCAATGTGATGGACCTCAGTTTTTCAGAGTCTTGAACCTGAAACTTTGAGTATGTAGGTTGCGCTGTATATCAAAATGGTCTGAATGTCCCAATGATTATCATGATATTATATTCCATATCGCCCAGCGCTAGTGTTAATGGCTTGCTAAGCTCTTGGGTATTTCAGTAGTTAGAGCCCTCATCGCCAACATTTTCACACATGGCGGTTGCATTTCCTGTGTAGATGAAAAGGCTGTATGCTTCTGCGGCCTTTCATGATATCCAAAATCAAATCGAAGGGGGACATTTTTATTTATTTATTTATTTTTTAAATCTATGTAGGCAAGCTTCATACAATACAGTTTCCCCTGTGCACATCAAGCAGAATCGCAAGAAAGCATTCCTGCTTCCGCACAATCAAGAAAAGGTGCACCGTTTAAAAATAGAGGCATGTGTGCCCTGGCTGCTTTTAACGAAACCAACGTTTGTCCCCAAACACTGGCTGTCATGCAACCAAAACTAAAAACAAAGCAGTTATGAAATGATCAGAGAAATAATCTTGAGATCACCGCAGCAATGTTATTGGCAGCAATTATTAAACCTCCATTGTTTTCATTTCCTCCGTTCCTCCTAAATCGGCGTTATTACTGATGCAGCCCGCGGAGAGTCTCTAAACGAATTTCACATTTTCTCTGAGTTTTCCACTGGATTGTGCATGGCCAGAGATACTGTGCATTGTAGCGAGGAGGTAGGAGCGGCGGCCTTGGAAAAACCTCATTATAAGACTTGGAACGCCGAGGCAGCGGTCTTTTCTTAAACACAAAAAAAAACACTCCACGCTCTGTCACCAAAGCACATTGTCGACGTTCAGTGTGTTTTCAGAAGGGCCGTTCACAGGCACAGACTGGAAATCAAATGTATTTATTAGGTAGTTAAAACGTACTCGAGCTAAAAAGCGCTGGCACCTGGGGAAATGTATGCTTTCATACCTCAGCCTTTGTAGATGAGAGGACGATGTCAGTACTGTACCGACAAGCAAATTCTACCAATTCCAATGCCGGGCACTAAATTCGCTATTCAATCATGTTAAGTGTCTAATTGTGTAGGTCTTTCCCCCCCTTTCCCACTCAAAGCTTTGGGCTTGGATAACGAACAGCCCGACTACGACATGGACTCTGAAGACGAGACGCTCCTCAACCGGCTTAATCGCAAGATGGAGCTCAAACCTCTCCAGTTTGAGATCATGGTGGACAGACTGGAGAAGGCCAGCGCCAACCAGGTACGCCAACCAGTGCCCTTTATTGGGCTCTGCCCGCTGTATTCGGGAAACGGGAACGAAGCTTGAATTTCAGATTTTGTTTCTCTTCCTCCACTGCATACCATGATCACTATAGTGTTCCTCTCATTAGATTGGGATCGTTATGATTGGAGTGGTGAGATGTGAAGGTGTATATCGCAGTGTTGCTGCACTTGACATGGTTCACACGGAATGGTTTTCCTGTTCCAACTGATGTGGAGCAATGGACATTGCAGCTATCTTACACTATGGTTCTTCCAACTCTCTTAGTTTCCTAACCCTTTATGCCGAGTTCAAACTCAGACAGATTCTGGCCTGATTTCCCGCTCGCCGACAGGTTTTTGGAGATCTCTGAGTAAAGCCACAGATCTGAGGCAAATCTTCGTGAGTGAGTGATGAGCATGTGGTGTGAACTAGTCACAACGCGATCTGACTGCTCGCCTATGGCTCGCTGACGCCGGCGAGATATCAAGCAGGTTTAATATCTGCTCGTGTCTGGGTCAAGTCTGGAGTGACGCAATGAGCTGCAGCCAATGAGAACAGACAGTGTGTGTGGGAGGGGGTCGAGAAGGAGCAATGGGACTGCAGCCAAAAACACACATACCTATTTTACTTTTCTTCGCTAGGTTTTTAATATATTTCTCATTTAAATTCTGCTTCTGTTCGGTTTTTACACTGAAAAAGAATCATAAAAAATAAACAACCCTTTCCTGCGCATGGTATTGCTTCATTTCCGGTGTCACTTCTCTTGTGTGTTTTCGTGACACCTTCGTCAGTTACTCCTCCTGGTGAATGATCTTGTCACGTGTGAGCCCCTGTCACCGATCAGTCATGTAGTGTGAAACCACAACACTGCAAGATTCCCCATCACAGGACAGAAAGTTGTGTAGTGTGAACAGTACTGCGATCTGACCACTTTGAAAGCCATGTAGTGTGTCCATGGCATTAGTTCCATTCAGAATAACGCCGCTTTATCACTTTGAGTTGGTGTCTAAAACCTCGTGTGCTCGCTTTGCTCACCCTTCTCCCTTTCCGACGGTATAGACAATGTACGGGCTAATGATGCACTCGCCAACGATGTTGTCCCCGCGATCGGCACACCACAACAGTGTGTTAATTTTAAGTCTCCTCATGGAATGAAACAAGTGCGTATGCAACAAAACTGTGCGTAATAGTTTCACTTTCTCTGTGACTCTCTTTCCGATCAACCCCTCTCCATGCGTTATGCGCAGAAAATAATCTTAAAGAGTCTACGAATCGAACCCATCCCCACACTGTTTTTCGTTGTTTTATTTGGAGGAAAGGGGCTCTGCTCTCCATGTTGTTCTCCGCCATCGGAGCGCACGGAAAGCCATGTTCGCGGACGATTCACAAATATATAAAAATATGTTTATGATTCCCCTTATTTATAATTCCTCATTGAAATGTCATCCCTGTGCATTTTGTAAGCTATCTGTTTTATCCTGTTATTGTAATGCACAGACCGGGGAGGGGGGGAAGACTGCTCAATTCTCAGTCGGCTGACGGGTTTCGGACTAATGATTCTTTCAGGGGTCAGCCCGAGTAACCTCACTGAATGGTTTACTATTGAGAAACTCATCACACTTCTGCAGCTTCTCACTGTGCTTAAATGCAGTCCAAGGAGAAAACGAGTAAAACTTAGAACAAATAGAAGACTTAAAATCAACTTTTTCAAAACGGGAAACTCGCTTCAGTTACACCCACCCTTCCTTGTATTTTTTCAAAATTTTTTAAATAAAGGTAATATCCTGTTTTATTTAAAACTTCTTATTAGGCTCAGTGTGATCATGCAAAATTCCAATCACCGATTGCTGGGGGGCAGCGATCGGCGATATACAATTTTATCGGGACACGTGCGTGCGGTGGGGTTCATTCGTGCGTGCACATAGAACGTAATGTAATGTGGCAAATGCAGTCTCCCCCTTCCAGAAGTGCAGGATTTATTATTTACAAGTAAATTATTTATACAAAAACATCCAGTTTTTACTAAATGGTAAAAACGCAATGGGGATGCACAGGTTTTTTTGGAACAGTACGGAACGGGACAGTCCCTTAACTCAGTTGTGTTTGTAAAAAATAAAAATAATTCATACATGTAGGAAACAAACCAAAATAAATTGATTTAAATAAAGAGACAGGCACAGAAGCCAGTGCCCACCACTGTCTGGAGGAGAAATTAAAAAAAACAAAAAAAAACTCTATTCCGATTCTCTGAGTTAGGCTTAGGTTTTTAGTTAGTTTGGAAACAAAATAAATCTAAATCTTTCTCAATGAGATCATATAATATATTGCTATATTGTAATCATAAGAATATTTTTTTTAACTGTTAATGGGTATATGGGTAAAGAGGTAGCGGATTGTCTGGGCACCTGCAATGTGCGCACAGCGGCTCCGCTGTGCTGCTTTGTTTTCCTGGAGCGGCAGAATGCCGAGAACCGGAGCTGTGGGTCCTCTTTGTTTTGTTTGTTTTTGTTTTTTTGAGCACCTGCCCATCAAAGTCTCTGTACAGGACTGTAGAGGGAAAGTGAGACCCAATCATTAGTGGTTACTCGACAGTTCTGAGCGGAGAGGAGGAGAGCCTTCTCCCTCTCTCTCCCCCTCCAGTTTCAGAGCAGCGTAAACTGCATTTACATCATTTCAATGCTTGGATTTTTCCTGGCGGATTGGGGAAAAAAAAAAACCCAATAAGTCTGTCATTATTTTCAATCGAGATCGCAGTCGATCGCCGATAGACGGTTTAATTGTAAATCTGCCCGAACCTATTACAAGAGCGTAAGGTTGGCTACAGCAAGTTGCCATTAAAAGCGGTGCAACTTCCTGTCTGTCTCTGTCTAGTCTCTTACGCTGGTGTTAGGAGAGCCAAAAAAGCTGATTTGTGGGAATGCCAAAAGGTCTATAAAGCACCCATACAGTGGGCCTTTTTTTTCCCCTTGGGTCCAATGTATAAAGACTGTCCGACTATTTATAAATGATGGGAACCAACATTTTACAAGGCCTGGGTTGGAAAAATGGTGAACCTATGCCTTAACCATTTTATTCAGGCTTGTCACCTGTCACAGCCTCCCACTGGAGATTCTCACGCCCTGTGTTTTTAGACTAGAAAACTGTTTAGAGATCCATGTCGCCTTTTCCGCTGCCAGAACCCATTCTGTATCAGCCAATACAGCCCGATCCATTACTTTTAATGGACTGTATCGGCTTGTATAGTTAGTTCAGTGTCATTTGAACGTAATGAGTTCCATGTAAGGCCCTCGATTTCTGTCAGTTATGTAATAGTTTTCTTTAATTTCATAACTTGTCTTTTGCGATTGGAATTGTATGTTGATGTTGAGATATATAATGATATTCTGCTGTACTGATGCCATACAGGTACTCGTCACTTAACGACTGAGTTCTGTTGCTACAACCAGGTTGTTAAGTGAGTTGGTCGATAAGCGAGGACTCCTGTTATTTCACAGTAACGGGGCTTGGCCATTGCGAATGCTAGTGTAGTGAATACTGACAGACTGCGGGAAAGAAACTTAGAACGGTGATGATATGTATATGGTGTGTGTCTATATAGTATATAAAGGGTGATGCACGATGAGTTGCTTGATGCTGAGACGTTCTGGTATTGTACACAGTGTACAATACAGACTGGTCAGAGAGCTGGTCGTCAGTCTGAACGGTTGTTAAACAGGTAGGTCCTTAAGTGAGAAGTACCTGCATTTAATATTTGACAAAATCCAACATCATAGTACGTGCACCCCTCGTCTTTATCAATTTCCTTTTCTCCGATATATGACTTCCGTCTCAGCCACCACTGTCTGTGATTTCTCACTCTCTCTCTATCGCTCTCTCCCCGCCATGCATTGTTTCCAGCTGGTCTCTCTGCCGGAGGCTAAGCTGCTGCTGAACGAGGACGACTACCTCCTCAAGTCCGTGTACGACTACTGGTTGCGGAAGAGGAAGAACTGCAGGGGGCCGTCGCTCATCCCGCAGATCAAGCAGGAGAAGAGGGACGGCTCCACCAACAACGACGCCTACGTGGCCTTCAGGCGCCGTATGGAGAAAATGCAGACCAGGAAGGTCGGTCGCGTTAAATACAAATAAGATCGTTTTCTGAACTCACACTTGTTGAAATCAGCTATCGCTTTAGTACACAGACGTCGGTAGTATAAGCTTGTTGTCCTTTACCTTTACCTTTGGTACAGATTAGAACATACTGAATGTATGCATCCCCCCCTTTCCTCTGTCAATTTTGTCTCAGAACCGTAAAAACGACGAAGCGTCTTACGAGAAGATGCTGAAACTGCGGCGGGAATTCAGCCGGACAGTCACCATCCTGGAGATGATCAAGAGGAGGGAGAAGTCCAAGCGGGAGCTGCTCCACCTAACCTTGGAGGTGGTGGAAAAGAGGTTGGTATTATATCCTGTATGTGTGCAGTGTACTGTCCGGTACACAGGATGGTTAGGGCATCTCTGCGTCACGTTATGTTAATTGTTTGATTTAGGAAGAACAATTTGATGCAAGTAGTCATGAATTCAGTAATTTTTTTTGCAGATACCAGATGAGTGACTTCACCGGGGAGGTCCTCAGCGAGGTTACGGTTCCCCTGGCCGAGAAGCCTGTCTACACGGCTCCGGTGAGCCTGGCCAACGGCACCCGTCACAAGGCAGAGATCAAAATTAAGGTATGTGGGAGGGAGAGCATCAGAGTGTTCTCTGGCCCCGGCGTTGATGTTCTCCAGCAGTTCCTGACTTCTCCCCCCCCCCCCCCCCCTCGTTCTCCAGACGCACAAGTCAGGGCTTCCGCACCCTTACCAGGTCTCCATGAAGGACGACGAGCTGCCCTTCGATTTTGTCAGGCCAAAGAAGAAGTACACCAAAAGGGACAAGCTGAATCCGCCGCGTCGGCCGGGCCGCCCCCCCAGCCAGTACACCGTCAACAAGGCGGACATCAAGCAGTACGACTTCCACAGCTCGGGAGAGGAGGATTACCCTGTGCCGCCGGTCAGAATTATGTACTGCTCTGTAACCATCACAGTGGGGAATCTTTTTGTAATCGCTCACATTGTTTGCTTTCACTCTATCACGTTATGGTTGCCACAATAGTACAAGGCATCAAAGCTCTGTCCCACTGGTCCATGAGCTACCAACGCCACCCTGGTCGTCTGTTAGTCCTCGAATGTAACTGCAAACCACGATAGCGCTGGGTGCGTAGCCGTAATGACCTATTGTGTGCGCCGGTGGTAAACTTGTTTGTGTCCTTTGCCCGCAGTCTCCGCCGTCTGAGCCGGACGAGGAGAACGACCCTGACGGAGCGTTTGCCTTCAGAAGGAAAGCTGGATGCCAGTATCTCTCTGTGAGTGCCCCAATTAAACCTAGCCCAACAGGACTTTCCACTAAACGCTTCACATATTTCTGTCCAAAAGACGGAGCCATGCCAGATGGGTTTATGTAGCACCACAGAAGCCAACAATTGCTAATTCCTTTTTTTTTTTTTTTTTTTTTTTCTTCCCTCCCTTCCTGATTTGGCCTCCCAATGAAGGGGAAGGGGGGGTCTGGATGATGTTTTTGGACCCAGTAGTTTTGAGTGAGAAATTTGGGTCAATCCGACCGAACTCCAGCAGGCACTGCCGAGATCTGTGGTTTGACGCCAAATGTCGGTGTCCCGCAGGTCGTGAGGCACAGCGGCTTTTTTTGGCTAAAATTCCCAGACAATCACCTAAGCACTGCTGGCGTCTTGTCGAGACCTTTTTAGTACATTCTGTCGGTCAAACATGGTAACTATCCGTGTTTTACAAAGCCGCTCGTTAAATTTTCTCTCTTGGTTTTTTCAGCAGATGCTTAAAAGATGTTTTCGCTTGAGCTGCAGCAACACTAGAACCACATAATTTCCCTTATTATTGTTGCTATTTAATTTGGGTTTAATAAAGCAAAAATGCCTCGTTTTTTCATTATTAACGGCCAAATTAACCCCCAAATATGTCCAGTTTTCGAGAGTATTTACTTCAGCCGACTGCTGCGATTGCCCCTTTGACAAATGATTGATGAATTTTCCTATAAGGTGATTCAAATACTATCAATTATAGGTCAATATTTTACCACGAATGCATGAGGAAAGCATGAGATACCGACTTTAAAAAAAAAAAATTATAAATGTAAAATGTTTGAGCCACAGAGCCTTCAAGTTATCCATTAACTGTGGACCCGTCTTTTCTGTATTTTGTCCCGCCTTGACTTGTTCCAGCCCCGGGTGGAGCAGAGCGAGGGCGTCCTGTGGGAGCACCCAGAGCTTGCCGGCATGGACGCCCTCCGCCACCGCCACTCCCTCACTGCGCTGTCGGTGCCGCGGCGCTCCGTGGGACTGGCCCGTCGCCGGATGGGCCGAGGCGGCAGGTGGGCCTTTGTGCTTTGACTTAGTATCTTGTTTTTTGTTTCTAAGTTGTTTATGTTATTCAGCTCAGCTTTCTCACTCCCTACTCCTGAGTCAATTAAATATTAGCTCACGACGAACAAGTTGTTTCAGTCTTGTATTACTGATGAAAAATAATGTCATTGGTGATAAGTTAAAGATGGTGTGCTGTGATATTTGGATTCATCATTTCTGTTGGAGACACGCAACATGGGTGCTAAAAAAAAAAAAAAAAACCCCTCCGCTCCAGTTCTCTGAGTTAGGTTTACATTTTTCATTTTCCATACAAGTAAGAAACGAAGGAAATAAAATAAATCAAAATCTTTCTCTATAAGATTACATAAAATATTGCTATATTATAATAACACGATTTGCATATAGAGTGGCATGCACGTCCCGTTGTATATGCAAATCTTGCGGGTGCAGAGGGTTCCCGAGCACCTGCCCCCCATGAACCCCATGGTGCTGTTTTTTTGTGTTTTTTTTTTTTGTGTTTTTTTTTTTAAGCGTGATGGACATCGAGGTAGCAGGTTGTCTGAAACAAAATGCCGTGCAGCAGAGCTGGGTGACCATGTGCCTTTTTCTTTCTTTTGAGCACCTGCCCCTCTTAGAGTCTCTGCACGGGACTGTAGAGGTGCGATGTGAGATCTGATCACCAGTGGTTACTCGACAGCTCTGTGCAGAGCGGGGGAGAGCCTCTGTCCCCTCTCTCCCTCTCCAGTTTCAGAACACAGTCAACTGCACTTACACCGTTTCAATGCTCTAATCTTTCCTGGTGGATGGAAAAGAATAAGTCAAGGTCAATAGCGATCGATCGCCAGTATACAATTAAATTGTAAATCAGCCCAAGCCTAATGGGTTAATGGGCCTTTGTAAGTTTATGTACCCTTTTATCCTAAGTTTATCCTGCTATCAAACTGGTGTCTGTGGATTTTTTTCTTGATATACGTACCTGTCCAATTTATAAAAGCCAAAGGAGTTCCTCTTGTTACTTTTTTATTTACTGAAGAAGGCCAACTTTTACCATAACTTTATAACTCTATAACTAAAAGAGTCTGAGGTCTTGGAGAATGTTTGACTCTGAACGTGTCCTCTCTCCGCCAGGGTGATCCTGGACCGGGCGTCCTCCGACATGGACGCCGTGTTGCAGCAGCTGGACCCAGATGCTCTGGCGGCCTCCCGGCCCGCCAACCCGGGCACTTCCCCCCCGCCGCTGCCGCGCTCCGCCGCCAGTCCCACCTCCTCCCTGGCGGACATCCTCAGCAACATCCAGGCTCTCCGCTGGCGCTGCTTCCGGCCGCGGCCCCCCCACGACCAGGGTGGCGGGGACGGGCGTGCGGGGAGACCCTCAGCCGACTGCAGGCTGGCCATGGCGCGCCTGGCGGCTGGCATGAAGGGCAGTTTAGGTAAGAGTTCTTGAATTGCAGTTATTCCCAACTCCTCCAGGCCGATCCCCTAGGTTGAATAATGATTATCCAGTAAGTAGCCTGTCACGCAACCTGACAAGGTTTTTCAGTGTTTACGTTTTGTACCTTTGTCTTTCTGACTGCTGGGTCTGATCAAACAATGAATCCCTGGATAAGAGTTAAAAACTACACAGATGGGTCAATGTTGCCACCATATTGAAACAGGCAAAACTGGCCAGTAAAAAATACAAGTAAATGGAGCTGTGCTTTTTCTGGATAAAAAGGACTATAACGTTAACATTTTCATAACTGATTTTAATGATTCATTTTTATATTCACGGGTTTGTGATCTACATGGAGTAGAAAAAACTTGTAAATGTCCTACTCCACGACCGTTCCAATATGGCGGCTTGCCAATTATAATAATTAATAACAACAACAACAACAAAAAGAGCTCTGTTATTGGCTCAAAACATGTCTAAATTGAATGTGTGCCATTCTCTCATTTCTTGCTATATTTGAGCTGAAATTGTATATTAAAATTGGTCTGTTTTTTTTGGTTTTTTTTACACATAGGAGCGTAAAATATATACCTATATTTGATCATCTATCCTTGGTGGGCACATTTCCCTGATCATGATTAACGCCATTTAAAACCAAATCAACATCCACCTCACCTGGCCCGGCCCCTCTTACTACTATGTGAAACAGCTTTTAAGAAAACCACTGACTGATCACCCTGTCCTCTGACCAGCAGGGGGCATCACAGAGGAGCAGTACCACACCCACCAGCAGCAGCTGGCGCAGATGCAAAAACAACAGTTGGCGCAACTACAGCAACAGGCCGCCGCGCCACCTGCCAAGCTTCCCACGCCGCTAGAGCGCCACCCCACACCGGTAACACACACACACACACACATTCAAAGTTTAATGTGAACTCCAGCCAGCTCAGAGCTTTAAAGGAATACTCCAATTTAGGGAGGAATTCGCTTTTTGTCTATCTTGCCCATATTCGGACTAGAAGTTCAACACAAATTTTATCCCTGTGGGTCCAATACAGAGATGGCAACAGGCTGCATGCTAACTGTGTTAGCTCAGTGCATGGCTGCAGGTGGAAGTGCCTAGCTCCTGTGAAATTGGGGAAATACAGCTTCTAGCAGAGATACATTTCTCTGACATTTTGACAAGGAAATGAAACATAATCCCGGTGTTTTTAAATGCAGCTACATTCTGAACTATTTTTGACTCGGAGTAAAAGACCCCAAAAACCTGAGGATTGCTTTAAGCACTTTTTGAAATAACAAATGGGTCAATGACATGACGCTCTTTTTCTAAGTGTTTGTGTCCGACTCAGTTGCACTGTTTCCCATACATAGATTTTTTTTCCCATACATAGATATTGATTTTTTTTATTTTTAGTTTTTGTTCTTTTACTTTTACCAAAGTGGGTAAAATCTTAATTCATTGTAGAGCTGTGCATTGCATTGCTTCGCTTCGCTTCGCTCTGCGCTCACCCGCTCTCTCTATCGCTCTCACAAACACATTGTATGGAAAGCCCTGGATTTCTTAAAAGCCCTGGATCCAGAAAAGCCCCGCTCATCTTTTTATTTTATTTTATTTTTCTTTATACAAAAATAAGAATAGTAAAAAATATCCTGGATCTATTCATCTGCCATGCCGATCATATATTAAAGCTTGCATGATCAGACACAAGTAAAGTACATTCAATTTGGAACCACTTAGATTTTTTTTTTTATTTTGGGAGCTTTGGGGCTTAAAATTCTAAAAATATCAGGCGCTGAAACTATCATTTAGACAGTGCAGAGGCCTGCAGGGCTATATTTACAGGTGTACCACTTTACATATTAACAAATTATGTCAAACATCTAAGAAACTAGGTTTACAACTTAAGAGACATATGTGAATAAACAAATACATTATTTATTTATTTTTATTTCTTATTTAAACAAGATCAAAAACAATTATTGCATGCATCTCTAATTTTTTTATAAAAACATTCTTTTACTCCCCTTTAAAAAGACAAATTTGTCATTTACCCAAGTAGGCTCTGCCTCCTCATGTTGAGGTTACTACTGGGTCTCTGAGTGTTCTCCCTTCGTTCCGCCTCAGGTCCCAGTCGCCCCTAACTCCAAGTCCAAGACACTGGACTCGGCTCGCGCCCAGTTTGCCGCATCTGCCGTGATCAGTGCGCCACCCCAGAGCCACGTCAACAACGAGAACAAGCCTCGCAAGACCAGCGTCAATGGCGTCCTCCACCCTTCAGGTCAGCTCTGGCTGCGTTATTTACATCTATGTCCCGCTGGTTCAGTCTGGTACTGACTCCGCCATGTCTGCTCGCTTCCGCAGGGAGCTCCAGGCCACCTCACTCCTCCACCAGCGGCCCCCGCGGCGGAGGTGGCATTGGGGGCCCCGGGACGGTGTCTTCCTCCACCTCTGCTAGCCCTCTGCTCCTTGCCCACTCCACATCTTCTTCCTCTTCTTCCTCCTCCTCCTCCTCCTCCTCTTCCTCCTCCTCGTCCACTTCCTCCTCTCCCCAGTCTCTGCCCAACCACCGGGGCCATGTCAGCGCCATCTCCCCCGCCCACAGTCACCACGGCGCCCGGCCCTCGGCCCCCTCGCCGTCCGCCTTAAAGCTGGCCACTGTGGCTTCTACCCTGGACCGCGTGCCCAAGGTGACGCCCGCCAGCGCCGTGGGCACCCTGGTAAGGTACGTACAATAGCAGATACCATCTATATTCATAGCATGTACATTTTGCTGATATAATTGTGATTACCTCATGCATGTCCTCCCTAACTGTACCGCCATGTTGTTTCTGAGATGAGGAAAAGTGAGAAATTCTGATTAATTTAACCTTACTCAAGTTAATCAACTTTTCACACTGACCTACGGGCATATTGTAGTGCAATGGTAACATTAGTTAGAAAAGACTGGAGAAGTTGTCTCATTAAATTGCGTAGAATTCTTGCGTATTTTTCCCAACTTTTCTCGTCCTTTGCGTTGCTGTTTACTTTTATACTTTTACACATTGTGAGAGTATAACGTTGTGTGTCCACTGGGGGGCAGCGTCACATTTAGTGAACCACAATGTACAGAAAACACAGAACAAATAGGTTTTTATTTGTCTTTTTTTCCAACTTTATTTGAAAACTTTAGAACTCAAAAATATGGATGTGCAAATAGAAATCCGTGTTCCAACCTCATCTCAAGCCGAGTCTCGTAGGTTTTGAACCCGACAGGAAGTTGGAACATTCAACCAATTGGTGTGTTTGAGGCGCCGCAGAGACGTTAACGTGTCAAAGAAGCATGAGTCAGGCTTGAGTCGTTGAAACCATTTTGTTGGCTATAAACGAATCCCTTGAGTCTCCATCTCCCTGTATATTGACTGTGTTGTTGTTGTGTCTACCGCAGGGAGAACCATGAGCCTGAGAGACTCTTGAACGGGATTTCGGAGACCACAGTGGCGATGGAGGTCACATAGCTGCGCCCTCCCGCCCGCCACGCCCCATCCCGTTTCCTCCCCCCCCCGTCTCCTCCTGCTCCCTCCCTCCCTCCTTCCCTGCCTCCCTCCCTCCTTCCCTGCCTCCCAGCCTCCGCTCTTGACCGGTGAATGTGACGTCTGGACATTTCTTCCTTCTTCCCAGGAGGAGGAAACGCAAAGCCCCCTAGGGGCCCCCGCCTGGGGCCCGGTAGGGGAGGGGAGGAGGGGGCTTCAATTCAAGGACCTATACAGAATCGAGCATATCAAAATATTTTAACCAATTTGTCAATATTATAAGTGTACATTTTGTAAATTGGGAATATCACTACCTTGTAAGATAGTATATTTGTATCATTAGTATATGTATGTTTTTTTTTTTTTTTTGTTTTTTTTTTTCTTTTCTTTTCGTTACTTGAATCCGAGCAAAATTTGTCGTCATGCTTT
This sequence comes from Zeus faber, assembly GCF_960531495.2. Lineage (NCBI taxonomy): Eukaryota > Metazoa > Chordata > Actinopteri > Zeiformes > Zeidae > Zeus > Zeus faber. The sequence continues at coordinate 7,758,583 of NC_137210.1, forward strand.
TGCACTTGAGGAAAAAAAAAATGCAAATTAAATAGTACACACACAGAAATGCAAACCGTTAGTTTGGGGATCGTCGTGTTTCCCATATCACTCAGATTCACTATTTATTTTTCAATGTTTACATTTTGTACTTCACAGAAAACAAACGGGCAGAGTTTTGTCTGCGGAGACGGGGAACGGTTGTCCTGCCAGCGTAGTTCGTTTTGGTTTTTCTTCGTTTTTGTTTTTTCCAAAGAAGGAACGTTCAGCCTGATATGATTTGGTTTAACAAATTGGATATATTGACTTTTTTTTGTAAATTAGATAAGTGGCATTTTTTCCCATTCGGACGAGTATTTGCTCTCACCGTGTTTGTATCAAGAACTTTATTTTTTGTTTTCTTACCCCCCTTTTTATTATTTTTTTATTTTTAATTGTTTTGCTTGTCATTCAACGCATAATTATTCAAAACCAACGAACCCCGAAGCGATCTCGCGATTGTCTTCATTGGAATCTATTTATTTAAATTCTTACTGGAAGAAGAAAACAAATATGCATCCTTCAAAATAAAACAAAACCATCAACGTGCAAATATACAACAGGACACTTTTTTTAATGGAATATTTGCCTTTTTAAACGGGTAGGGACTTGAAGCCAATGAACACAGGAATAGAGCATTCTATGTATTGTGTGTACTTTTTCCGAATACTTGGTTAAAGTTGAATGGCTGCCGCTTCGAACTCCGGGTCGCCCAGCCATCAATATTTTTTGGGGGAAAAATTTCTTACATTTTTCTTTCTCTATTTCTTTCTCTTTCTCTCTCTCTCTCTCTCGCACTCTCTCTGTCTCTCTCTCTCTCTCTCTCTCTCTCTCTCGATCAAAGGGGCAAGTAACATGTTGAAACGATGTCTGACGGTCAGTGCTTGGAACTTTCCCAAATAGTGTTAGTGTAGTCAATGTAGTGAATCATGTACAGACTTTAGAGGAAAAAAAAGAAACACATATAGATGAATGCGTCACGCCCAGTGTTCACGTGTTCACGCACTATGTCTTCAGACATGCATTTTTCCCTGTTACTTGTTCTTGGAGTGTTTCAGAAAAAAAATGCTGGGAAATAAAAAATACATATATACAGTACGACCCACCCCCTCCCTCCTTGTTTGACTTATTTTCCGTCTTTTGCGCCTATCAATATAATTCAAGTCATTTTTATTTGTCTGTTCAAGTGCGGTATAGTAGAGCAATATTTTTACTGTGTGGGAGAAAATGTCTCCAGCTTTCCATATTGTTCCCTTTTTATTTTTGTCGGCTGAGACCACGAACCCGTCTATTGTAGTTTAATTTCAGCGTTATCCCAACAGGGGGAGCGTTTTTATTGCTCCTGGTGCAGCAGCAGACAGTTGAACCCACTGAACTAAGGTTAACCCCCTGTCCACAGCGCCTCTTTTTCAGTTTGTACCTTTTTTTTTGTCTTTTTTTTAATTTTTTTTGTCGTCAAAAATGTTTCCCTGTTTTGACACAGCTATGTATCGCTGTTTGATAACGCTAGGAGTGAGAGGGGTTTTGTTTTTTTTTTGTTTTTTTTTTTCCCCCCGGTTGTCACCTTTAAAAACGATATCGCCCACTCACCTACTCTTAAAAAAAAAAAAAACAACAAAAAAAACAAACAAAAAAAAAAACAAAAAAACTTGGGAATTAACTGTCTATCGTGCCCAGATTCAGACAACGTCAAAATGAATTCCATCCCTGTGTCCAGTACATCGATTGCAGCGGGCTGCATGCTAACTGGTTTAGCTCAGTGCATGGCTGCAGATGGGATCAACTAGCCTAGCTCCTGTGAAATTGGGGAAATGCAGCTTCCGCTTTGCTAAAGCGTTGTTTTTAGATATGTCTTGTGTCCGTACGCCGAGTAAAAATGATTTTATAAAAAGACCTTGCAAAGCAACCACATTCAGAACTATCTTTGACCTAATGGCCATTTATCCCTCCACTGGCCACAGTGGTTGAAATACTTCTTCCGAATTCTAGGGATCAGCGAGTGACCAGGGCCAGCGGGTCAGTTCCGATGTGCAGGTTTTATTTTTGAAACCTATAGCTGAACTTGTAAAATAATCAAGGACAACGCACACGTCTCCATCAAATTATCCGAAATGCAATGGGTCAAAGTGAGCAAATACATTTCCACACACTGTTTTGTACTGTTTTATATGCTTTCCACAGTCATATGTTTTTATTGTTGTTGAATTACATTCAGACGTAGTCGGGTGACTATGTCAGACGTCTTGTAACTTCACTAACTCGCAAAATAAAAAGATTATTAAAAGTATCTGCAGGATTGGAAGTAGTAAAATTCTGATTGGGTGAGACAGCAGGTGGGATGTCAGGGAAAACCGGCCTCCTTCTGGTGGACAATGAGTGTGGAACCGATGGTATATTTTGAGGTTATCGTCTAAGCTGGAAATGAATTCTAATTCAAAGTGTGTGTGTGTGTGTGTGTGTGTGTGTGTGTGTGTGTGTGTGTGTGTGTGTGTGTGTGTGTGTGTGTGTGTGTGTGTGTGTGTGTGTGTGTGTGTGTGTGTGTGTGTGTGTGTGTGTGTGTGTGTGTGTGTGTGTGGAGACTCCCACGCGTTCCAGGAAGACTTCAGAACGCTACCTCGTAATTTGACTACAGCTCCCACAATCCCCCGCGGCCGGGCCACAGCCTAATGGAGCTGTGGTACTGATGAGAGATTCGACTACTTTTTCTGAGATTTGGTTCGGCACGAGCCATTCCGCTAAAGGAGTCGTTCGATTTTCCCCGACGCTTCGTTGGATCCACTGGGTGTACCGCACGGGTGAACGAGGGAGGAGTTCCGGTGAACAATTAGAAAAAATATATATTTTTTATTTTGGCAGAATGTGATTTCGCAAAAATAAATATTTTCAAAATGATTTATTGTTTATTGTGGTGAGAAAGTGTGAATCAGTCCCATTCAGTGTGAAGAACGCAAAACGCCTTTATCCTTTAGTGCTTAGGGCTAGTAATTAGCTCAACTTAGTCCTCGGTAATTATTTTCCGCTCCACGAATCGAGATTCGAGTCCCAGTGGAACACCCGTGCGCCGTGGCAGCAGCCACCGGTTGGCAAAAAGACGCGAACGAACGAACACGCCGCCGGGAAGGGCAAGTCCGAGTCCTTCAACGCGGACGAGTCGTTCTCGCGTCTCGCGTCGGCGGCCGGAGGACGCGCACCGCGTCAGTGCTGAGAAGCCGTCCGCTCCTGGGGGATGGACACGCGCCTTGCCGCGGAGAAAAACACCAGCACCGGACACAAAAAAAACAACAACAACGGCGGGGACGGCGTCAAAGCAGCAAGCGCACGCGTTTAAACGATCCGTCAATCAGATTTATCCAGGGACTTTCGATCTGATCTAGGAACTGCCCCGACGGACCCCCCCCCCCCCCCCCGGGTGTGTGTGTATAGGTTGTTTCTCCTCTTTTTATGAAGCGCCGTGTTCGAGCGCCGAGCTTGGAGAAAGTTTCGTGGGATTTCACTCTGCTGTTCGGCCCGAGCCCTTTGCCCTTTTGGAGATGGTGGACGCGGCGGAGTGCGGCGTGAAGGTGATGTGCAGGTTCAGGCCCCTGAACGAGGCGGAGCTCACCCGGGGGGACAAATACATCCCCAAATTCAAAGGGGAGGACACCGTGGTCATAACGGTGAGTGCATGGAGACGAAACACACGCGCAACGCGCAAAGTAGCGGGAAGCGGGCGCCGACACAATTATGACACCGCCATGGCAGTGTTATGACAATAATGACACGATTATGACAATTACGACAATAATCGCCTGATCGCAATGACTTGCGAATCGTGTGATTGGATCGTGTGAATGGAGCGAGTGTCCGTCTGTTGGGGTTGAACCGGCTGGCAGGTGTTGTACTCCTCACATGCTCATTGTCAAAGATAGCCGCTGCGCAATAGGTAGAGACGCGTTAGTATTACATCATTGCACACAGTGGCACCGCATGGGAAACGGAGCGAATTCTAAATATCAATCGCGATTATTTGCACAACGACACCAACAAAACAACAACAAAACCTGAAAAATAAGAGAAAAGCAAATCAGACAAGAATAGTGTGCCGGTGCACGACCAAGAACCTTTAAAACACGCAAAAAACCTAGCCCTACCCGTAACCCAAAAATCAGTGAAAACATAAGAGCGATTAAAATACAAGATCAAATAAACGTATGAGTGGCTTATCGTGTTCTCTCGTGGTGACAATCGGAAGATTTCAGTGTGCTGCCAACTCAAACTAGAAGGACACGACAAAATGTGACTGAATGGAAAAGCAAGTTAAAGCAACCAAAACGGAGGCGTTATCGCCGGTGGCGTTCATCTCATCATCCCTTATCTGGGAAATAAGCAGAGGCTGCTCCCAGAAAGAGCATCCTGTCTGATCGGGTTCCTCGTTTCCCAGTTTGGACAGGAGTCCGGTTGCCAAACAGATGGTCCAAATAAAAACAGCAGAAATGATTCTGTTTAATTATGTTCCAATCCATGCTGTCAATGCATCGACCCCGACGAGGGGTCACGGGTTCTGATAGGAAGCAAGTTTAAAGTGGTAATTGGCAAGATTATTTTGTCAAAAACAAGTCTCATATTTGATATTTATCTCTGTCTATCATATTTATGTGTTTATTTATTTGTTTCGCACCTTTATAACGCACGAGCTCGAAGTGAAAAGCAGTCAGATTGAATAGAAAAGTTAGAAAAAAAAAGGACGGATAACAGACGGATAAGTTAAATAAATTCATTCTTATGACATTTTAAGTGTCCTTTTGATTCTGCTATTGATCCTAAAATCAAATGTCAATCAATAATAAAGATTATAGTTTTATCTGTTATTGTAAATCTGTATTATTATGACCATAATAATGCATGCTTGATGATGCTTTGCTTTAAACTTTAGCACAGTGCTGTAGCTATGACATCTCCAAGACATGATCGATGATATTATTCTGTATATATTCAAGACGATAGTACATACAGAAATGTCCCCCCAAAAAGTTGGCTTTTCATGACAGACTAAAATGAGGAGCACTCATCTTCCACCTGGGAGCTAGCATAGCATTCTTCACTTTAGCGTCACGCTTTGTGTACCCGTCTATACCTGCTGATGTGCGTGTTTTATTTCACAGCGATTCATTCGATTATTTTAACTTGCTGAATCCACAGCAGCAGGTGTTCAGGTCGTTGGCGGCGTCACTCCGCCCGAACCGAGACCATCAGGGCTCCGTCTGTCCCCGTTTCGATTCGCCAATCCGGACTCCATCCGGACTTTGTAGTTAAGCTCAAGTAAATAAGTAGTGTTTTTTGCTCGCAGAAATGGAAAAAAAGGAGGGGGTTCGGGTGCAGCGTGGAGGGTGGAGGGGGCGGCACAATATGAGCTGCCGGACATGGCCGCCCACCGCACGTCTAGACACGCACTCAGACATTCATGCCGCGTTACCGCCATCGCCGCTGCGGTGTAAAAGCGCCGCCTGCGGCCCCCCCCCCGCGTTCAGCCGCCGGGCTTCCTCTTCCTCTTCCTCCCCCCTTCCTCCGCCTCCCTTCTTCATGCTGCGGACCTCGGCACCCAGCCGGGATCCCGTCCGCCCCCTCGCCCGAGGGGTTGGAATATGGGATTTCTGCAGGATGGGAGCCTTCAAAGCAGCCACTCAGCGCATGTTTGGCTGGGTGTGCTGAAGGAGGGCGTCCCGCATCCGCCTGGGTAGCTGCTTGCAGGGCTGTGCTGGGCAGGCAGAGCAGTGGGAACCAAGGGAAGGATATGCAGCGGTGTCCGTTCAAGAACAAAGGATGACCTATCCCCGAAATAAATGCCCAGATGACTGATATACGCTAAGAGGCAAGGATTTGCGTAATTAGTACCATATATCATCTCTCCGATCCCGACTGGTTTGTCCTGCACTGCTTCGGTGCTTTGACAAAAAAAAAAAAAAAAAAAAAAGCCTGAGATTGAGCATCTCGATTGAGGGTGTTTTTGTTTTCATTGAAACGGATCTAAATGCTTGCGTTTGTAGTAATGATCAGCCACCCGCTGCTGATGAGTCTGCCACCGCCTGAAAATGAAATAATAGTGAATATCTTTTTTTCCATAACAATCGCAGACTCCATCTTGGCAAGTCCCGCTCACTATGACCTGCTGCATTATGAATGCGGTTGTAACCCGCGGTTACCCCCTCTTTGTTTACACCCCTGCTGTAGCCTCGCTGGAGGAGGAGGGTGTGGGCCGATGAGGATGATGAGGGTGATGATTGCGATGATGATAATGACAATGATGATGATGACGATGATGATGATCATGACATATGAGTAAATGAACGCGTGGACTTGTGATAGGGAGGGTGTGTTAATATACAGAGTGATTCAGTTTAATCCGTGCTACTGAGACCTTTCACCCATGATGCAACACAGACGTCTTTGCTGAATGCTAATATGTGAAGCCCTCTGGCCTCTGGTGGCCTTGTGTTTATGCTAATGATATTGATTAGCAGCACCGCCGACATTTTCAAACCAGACGCTAATCTAGATGGAGGCTCATTACGCAGACCATTATTTTTTTTTAAGAACTCCTTAACATTCGTCGACAAGAATGAAATCAAAATGTTATGATTGTGTCAGTGGAAACTCCACAGATAGAAATCCCAGAGATGAATTGATTTATGACACAGGTTTCCCAACCATCTAGCTCCATCGCTGTTGAATGGGAGATTTTGTTTCATTTTGTCCTTTTTGCTTCAGTTCGACCTCACGCCTCCTGTAGATTCCCCTGAACATGTGACGGATCCCACAGATGGGCTTTGCTCATTTTTTTTTTTTTTTTTGGCGCCGTTTGTCCAGGGGATGGGGGCGGGGTGTGTGTGTGTGTATGTGTATCATTTATATTATTTTATATTATTTTACAATAAACGGCAGTTGCTTTACTAAATGTCGTGATTTAGATACTGTGTTGGCCAAAAGTACCAAACATATTATTAAAAAAGATAATGACATTATTATTATTATTATTATATTATTAATAATAATAATAATAATAATAATAATAATAATAATAATAATAAAAATGATGATAATAATAATTCCCTGGATTGATGTATTTGTAGAAACAAATAATAATAATAAAATAATAATAAAAAATATCAAGAAATAATATATATTGAGGGATAACCTCACACGTGAAGCTCATCTCCCCAGAATGTATTTCTGCAGATGAACTCAAACTGAACCCTTCCATAATATGAATATTTTGAAGATAAGGGGGTCTTCCTAATAAAGGAACTGTTTACAATCTAACATTCGAGACATTCGGGCAGCTATTTGTGGAGCAGTTTTTGTCGCCGTTATGAGATATGTGCAGCAGCGTCTTCTGAGGTAGGGGGAAATAATGAGTCCACTGGGTCTCTTGGGCAATTTGGTTTCCATGACGACGACAGGCAGGAAGGCCTGATGAGAGAGGCGATCAGGGGAAGGGGAACAGTTGGATGCACGCCCCTCAATAACAATCCTCACAAGCAATTACAAGATGGGCACACACACACGCACACACACGCACACACACACACACACACACACACACACACACACACACACACACACACACACACACACACACACACACACACACACACACACACACATATATCCCTGAACTGGTATCAAAGTGAGTAAATACACCTGGTAAGTGAGGATCCATGTTTGTGGTGCACTTCAATACCAAAAAGTAGTCAATTGGGAGACTGGTCTTCACAAGTATAGTAAAACAAACACACACACACACATTATTGTACTGTACTCATATCAAAGTGAGGTCTGAGTAATAAATCTGCTCACTGAGGACCCATGTTTGTGGTGCATTTCTAAACCAAAAAATTGTAGATTCAGAGGCCAGTCCTCAGAAGTATAGTAAAACAAACACACACACATTGATAGTTATTCTTCAGAATTACATTTTCACACACTTTTTTTAGCGCTCATGTCAACAGAATGCTACACAATAGGGTCTGATCCAGCCCGCTGTGAGAAACAAACTCTCTAATCACAGCTGGTGTGGGTTTTATTCTGCGTCAGTCTTTTCTTCGGGGGTGGGAGACATGTTCTCCAGCGGAGCTTTCTCACCACCCTGCGGGATGCCGCATCAATTATTGAGAGGACCAGCTTGGCGTTTAGGCTCCGCCGCGTATGTGTGTGTGTGTGTGTGTGTGTGTGTGTGTGTGTGTGTGTGTGTGTGTGTGTGTGTGTGTGTGTGTGTGTGTGTAATATTTGCATCTCTGGTTTCACATTTCTATCTCTAGCCAAGCTCGGTTTAATGTCCACATTGTATAAGGCCAGGAAAGTGTATTGAAAATGGGCCAGACAGACAGACAGATAGATCGATGGATGGATGGACGGATGGATGGACAGACAGACAGGCTGGGTGGATCGATGGATAGATGGATGGGAGGATGGACGGATGGATGGATGGATAGATAGATAGATAGATAGATAGATAGATAGATAGATAGATAGATAGATAGATAGATAGATAGATAGATAGATAGATAGATAGACAGATAGAAACCCAATTGAACTCATTTATAAATAATAAAATGAACATGACAAAATAAAATGAACAATAATGAATTAAAGAATAAACCTAAACATTGAACAAGAAACATGTGGCAATATACAATAAACCTAAAAACAATTAACAATAAACAAACGCATGTTGAAGTTCATTATCTCTCTTTGTGTCTTTCTTTACAGAAACATTTTTCAAAATGTCCTTCCTAAAATTCCCATTGGGAACGAATACAGTGCTTATCTTATCTCATCTTATCATAACATATTTGTGGTGTGGGGATGGTGTGGTTTGAGCGGCCACACCTGTCCTGAGTCTAGGTTTTTGGGGTCCAGGATCAGAGTGGCTGTATACCTGTTGTTCGTTGGTTGGTCTAACGAGCAACAGGTAAAACCCCCACCCCCACACACACTCAGGAGAGTCATGACACGTGTCCATCTGCTCCTGGGCTTATTCCACCTAGCCCACTCTATACAATAAAATGTGTCTGAAACCCCATCGTCTGTGTTTCTGTGCCGGAGGTCCCTGAAAACGGCAGTTGGGTGGCGTGTGGTAGGCAAAACTGCCACAATATTCGATCTATAAGCTACTATAATTCCAAAATCCAGGGCAGAATTTCTGGCATTTTTACAAGGGTTAACTCAATGGATAAATTGAGTTGAAATTGAGAAATCGCTCCATCTCTCCATCTCTCTCTCTCTCTCTCACTCAGCAATCAAGCTTCAGCCCTGTTCCGTTATTTTTTTCCCAGTGACACCTGCAAGCAGCCGACAGCCAATCAGCACAGGCTGCTCCCAGCAGCACAGTTTCCGTGGCGACAAGATTCCTGGTGGTGGAAGCATCTCCCTCTCCCTTCTCTCTCTTTCTACCTCTCTCTCCATCTCTCTCTTTGTTCATGTCTGTGTGCCCAGCCCCCACTTTATTCTCTCCCTCTCTTTCTCTCTCTCGCTCGCTCCCTCCCTCCAACAGAGCTCAAAGCATGACAAAGAGAGCACACACACACACACACACACACACACACACACACACACACAGGCGCGTGCACACACACACACACACACACACACACACACACACATACTGTGTATACCTGTATACTAGACAGCATGCACTTTACCATCCATTCCTTTTGGCCGCAACATGTCTGAATCGCAGGACCCGAGGAAGACATCTTGCGTCCAGCCGTGTCCGGCATGAATGTTTCATGGGATCCTAATGCTAGTAATGGTGGACAAGCTGGGCTATTTATGTACTTGCAAAATGTTATTCAACGCTATGCCCAGCACACATGTATGTGTTTATCTGCTGCAGCCAGCGATGACCAATGCAGTTTACTGTCGGTGTGTGTGTGTGTGTGTGCGCGCGCGCGTGTGCGTGTGTGCGTGTGTGCGCTTGTGCGCGTGTGCGTGCGTGTGTGTGTGTGTGTGTGATGCAAATGACTGGAAATGAGTCAGCTTGAGGTCAGCTTTCTTGTTCCTGCTTCTCCAGGTCCTTGGCAACCTTGGTCTTTGGCATCACAACATTAAAAAATACATCGATAAATAAAGCTATATTGTGTTTCTCCTAACAAATATTGGCCGAAAGCAGGAAGACAATAGGAAGACAAAAAAGGCACCTGACCCAGATTTAAATACAGCACAGCCACAATTGAGTATATTCTGTGGGCCATTAAGAACCCCAAAAGAATCTAAATCTTTACCCGTATCTTTATTGCCCCCCTGAGCCAACTTCTGGCAAGATACTAACCTTCCGGCCAAATTCTAATCATCTGGCCAGATGCTAACCTTCTGGTCCCATGGTAACCTGTCTGTGTTATAGAAAACTGATGTTGCTTGTCTTTGTCGACTGTGATGTACAGTCAGTTTGACTCCTCCTGACAAATGCACTTGCTGCAATTTTTTCACCTCAGATTAACATCTACAAAATGGTGAAAGGTGCTGCTGTAGTTTAAAAGCTTGAATGACTATCAAATGCAATTATGTAGTGGTTGGTTTGAGCACAGCGGTTTCTTCTTGGTTGAAATCAGTCCAGAAATTAAATTCTATTGAGGAATCTTAGTCCAGAATATACTGGTGAGGAAAAGGTTACTTGATGTTTCCACAAGTGACATTGTTCAGCGTTCCTCCTCCCCTGGGTGCACTAATGCCAAGGATACATCCTTCCTTCCAAACCAGCGATATCCATCCCTCAATGGCAACCTTTGCCTTCATTCACTAAATCAACTCAATGCTTCAAGACTGTGCTTTTCACGGCGATTGCTTTTTTGACTGTTTTTAATATTGTAGATTACTTTGTCTGTCCACATACGTCCATATCTTTTATTCCGATCCCTGGCCCGTGGTCTCGGCAGTTCCAGACGTCCCCATTGCACTTGACAAAGCGTGTCTTACCTCGACAGCAGCTACGGGATGACATGTCCCAAAAATGCTTCCTACAGGCTGTTGCCGGGCACTGCCAGCTGCCCGGGCGCTGATAGAGAACGTCAACGTATCTGGAAAGACGGTGCTGGTTCTTTCGACGTTCCGCTTGTTGGAAAAAATTGTTTCCTGAACACCCAGGGGAGGGCTGTGTTCCACTTAGGAATATCAATGATGGATTTGTGGTTGGAGCTTTGAGCGAAAGTGGCATACATGCATTTTAACCAAAGCTACGGAAATCAATTTTGATACAAAATCTGTAGAGTATTTTTTTCTGGTGAAGTGTAATTCTGAACCCGATTCAAGTAACATATATTTACTGTGCATAGACCTAATAATAGAGAATCCAGTTTCAGACCATCAAGACTTCGTAATATGATTTTGCTATGTGCCTGCCTACTGTTCCTACATTAAGATTCTAACTGAAGGTAAAACAGCATCTGGGTTGGTGGAATCTTCTGAGAGCATCTTGTTTTTGTCCCCTGCAGGGAAAGCCCTATGTGTTCGACCGAGTCCTGCCGCCCAACACACACCAGGAGCAGGTCTACGACACTTGTGCCAAGCAGATCGTCAAAGGTCAGACTTAGGATTCTAACTACAGGTTGAGATAAATGCACAGCCCTGTGAATTCATCTGCTGGTTATGGTTGAACGCCTTGCTTTGAATGTACCAACTACTAAATGATTGTGTATTTTAGATGTTCTGGGCGGATACAATGGGACCATATTTGCCTACGGCCAGACCTCGTCAGGAAAGACCCACACCATGGAAGTGAGTCCACGCAACGTTTTTTAGGGTCTGAATTTTTATATTCGGAAAGGCCTATTTTTCCATATTGTTCTGGCTGCCGCGGCGCTAAATTAACAGTTCGCTGAGCAAGCAAATGTCCTTTCCAAAGATGGGTAAAAGCGATCACAAATATTGGAAACACAAAGAGACACAAAAAGACAGCATTGGAATGATGGAAGCGCAGACAGGAGCAGAAAAGAGGCCAAGCGATTGAAACGGAGGAAAGAGGAAAAGCAAGACGGTAGATACACCCACTGTAAAAAACGGACCGCTCTGATTATTTCCACTCTGATCGGTCTGCCTGAAAAGAAAACATTTTAAAAATGGACGATGTTTAGTGTCTCCCTATAGCTTCCTCCTCTAGACTTTAGAGGCACTGACCCAGAGAGGGTTTGTGACCCAGAGCTTAACCTGATAATGTGACTGAATTTCCTCTCTTTATAAAAATGTGTTGGACACTCATTACATTCACATACTTTGTTGCCTTGGAAACAGCCTGGAGGCTGCCCACTGTAACTAGCTGCTGGCGTTGTGTGTGTGTGTGTGTGTGTGTGTGTGTGTGTGTGTGTGCGTGCGTGCATGCGTGCATGTGACATAGACCATGATTGTGATGCAACAGGCACAGAGCGGCTGGGATAGTAAATAACTTATTTATTATTTATTATGAGTCAGTAATATTTTATCATGTTTATCTTGCCGAGGGGAATGGGAAGGCAGAGCAGACTGAGTCAACACTGTCTAAACAAACTCAAAAGCTCAAAATAAAATGAAATGCCCTTGGGTTTCCATTTAGATTTCACATAGAAATTAAGAAGAATGAGGTAAACTTCTAATTAAGACAAATTAATTGGCTGCGTATTTTGAGAAAAATTGAGTGAATCCCACATTTTGAATATTAAACAGGTATTAAGTGGTTGAGTAATGACGTCTTTCTGTGCGTTTTGGTAGGGTAAGCTCCACGACCACCACCTGATGGGCATCATCCCGCGTATCGCCAGAGACATCTTTGACCACATCTACTCCATGGACGAGAATCTGGAGTTTCACATCAAGGTAATAATCTTCCACGACACTGTGGCCAAGTTAATCCACTGAAAAATAAAACAAAACACTAAAGGAGTAAATAGAAGGAAGCGTGTGGGGATGGTGATGTCCACTTCCGACGGTCCAGTGACAGATGCTGCTCAGGTTTCCTATGTAGAGGGTGACATACGCCATATGGCGAACAGGCCATCAGGCCATCCAGCTGGTCTCTGTGTGTGTGTGTGTGTGTGTGTGTGTGTGTGTGTGTGTGTGTGTGTGTGTGTGTGTGTGTGTGTGTGTGTGTGTGTGTGTGTGTGTGTGTGTGTGTGTGTGTGTGTGCGTGCGTGCGTGCATGCGTGTGTGTGTGAGTGCATGTGTTACATTACCAAAGATGGATGGTTTATCCAAAGCACCGTGGGGTGGTTACATTATCGATAAGTTATTAACAGGTGATTCACGCATCTCTCCTTGCTCACCGCAGGTCTCCTATTTTGAAATCTACTTGGATAAAATCCGAGATTTGCTGGATGGTAAGCCATTTCTGCATTCCTGTCTGATTTCCGGGTGACAAGAATGAATATGACAAGTAGTGGACAAGAAGCAAGAGCGCAGAGTTAAAAAACAAAGTGATTTTCTTTGTCTCTTAGTGTCCAAAACCAACTTGTCTGTCCACGAGGACAAGAACAGGGTCCCATTTGTTAAGGTGAGTCTTCAACGGTTTGTTTGAGGTAGGCTGTCGTTTCCCCAAATTTGACCAATATACTGTACTGTAAATCAAAGTACTCAAGCACAAGGAAAGCTCATTACCAAAAGTAGTAGTTGAGAAAAGCCACTTGTTTAAAATTGTATCGATAAAACATATTTTATGCTGCGATGGAAAATGCTCTTTGTCTTAACTTGACTTCCAATTTATGCCGTGGGTAGGTAAATAATGGCAAAATCGCAATGCGTTTGGGTTTTGGGTCTGTCCTTGTGTCATATCAGTAAATATTCTAGCATTGTTTAGATGCATAAAAATTGACACTACTAATGAATGAAACTAAAAAACCAAAGGAAAATATAAAAGTCCAGTTACATAAAATTGTCTTCCCCATAAGTCGGGTTGAGACGCGACATTCACTCACTCAGAGGTGAGGAAAGAAGCATCGGCCACAACTATTACATAACATAACACTTAGAATTGTGACATCATATGACAACAGCCCCCTCTCTCTCTCTCGTTCAGGGCTGCACAGAGCGGTTTGTCTCTAGTCCTGAAGAGGTCATGGATGTCATTGACGATGGCAAGGCCAACCGCCATGTCGCCGTCACAAGTGAGTCCTCATGTTTTTAGGATGTCAAACGCTGTTCTACAGCCAGCAAAATACAACAAACACAAGCTGCCCCACATCCTCCTCCATCAGTGTTACTCATACTACCCCAACTACGACTGCTCGTTCCAACAGAATTGTCCCAAAGACAAAGCAGCATACTGGGAATCGCCATTGGTAGCTTCAATGGCCAGTCCATCCCTCAATGAAAGTGCTTGAGAACAAAAACTCTGAATGTTTCCCCCTTAAATGCTTAAGCTGAAATTATCCATCTTCATCAAATACATGAAGAGGATGTTACTATTGGTAGGGTGGCAGCTCTTCACATGATCTTCATCTCTTCTCCATTGCGGGAACCCACTTGTACCGTGTTAGACCATGATGAACCTCCTCCTCGCCCCCCCCCCCTCCCTCCTTCCAGACATGAATGAACACAGCTCCCGCAGCCACAGCATCTTCCTGATCAACATCAAGCAGGAGAACATGGAGACGGAGATGAAGCTGTCGGGGAAGCTCTACCTGGTGGACCTGGCGGGAAGCGAGAAGGTGCCTCAAAGTTTTCGATCCCGTTCAAAGATTATGGAATGGGGGACACCTTAGGGTTAGTTAGAAGCTCTCAACAGCTCCTAGAGGTTAAGGGGTCCCAGTAGACTTGCCATGAACATGGTCAAGCATCCTAAAAGGTTATGGAAATAAAGACCTTTTAGGTCATTGCTGGGCCCTATTATATGTATTCCAGACGATTGGCCATCAGAGGTGTCACCACGCTTTGGGCTTTGGGCACCCCCTGGGGAAGCCCCCTGCATTATTCCGGCCATGAATACAACCATTTATTTTAATCATTCTCCCTGATCTATCGGATTTAGGTTCTGGTGATTATCTTCACCAGAACCTAAATACACTAATTTAATTAAATTCTCAGTTCAGGCTGAGTGATGTCAGCAAAGCCTTCCAAAATGAAATTCCCCTATTTTCATTTGTCTCAATGATTTCAATCCAAAAATCTTAACAATAGAATGCAGACCTTCACCACAGCAGCTCAGTTTGTATTTAACATACAGAATAAAGATCGTCATATCTTAGACATGGGTGTGAGTGTGTCGTCACGGCTTGGCATCAGCACGAGCACTTAGACAGCACTTTGATCAATTATATAAGAATGCTCTCAGAGATGCATCAACCTCCTTGCCGGTCCTTGATTTTATTATTGATGTACTCATCCTGTTGGGGATCAAGTGACCTGTTGGTATTTTGGAATGTAATGATGTAGACAGGACCGCCCTCTCTTCGTCTCCACCATTTAAAAAGTTATACCCATACTGCACTCAGTACTCTGCACTCACCCATACTGCACTCCGGACAGAGTCAAGTTCCGAGTTTACATCCTTCTATCCCCGTACCACACCTGACACCTTGCGGACGTGGTCCTCCTTCCTTTCCAGGTCAGTAAAACGGGGGCGGAAGGATCGGTGTTGGACGAGGCCAAGAATATCAATAAGTCCCTCTCCGCCCTGGGCAATGTCATCTCCGCTCTGGCTGAAGGAACCGTGAGTGGGCTTTTTTGTTGGTCTGACATCCTGCTTTGTCTGTTTGGATCCGGTCCTCGTGCTCCGGGGAGCTTTAGTACAATTTCCATTTCGTCTCGCCGTTGCAACTTGTCACCCAACTCTTGTTTCTGCGGTTTTGCCCGCACGAACGTCTCCTCGGGGAAAGTGGTTGATGGTCGTATACATTCACCCACGTGAAATCAGATCTCCCAAGGAAGGAGATCTGCACCACACCATCCCAAAAAGGCCTTCCTTGTAGCCAGAGAGCCTGGAAATTGCACTTATTGTTATTGTGGTTGGGATTGTTTTCAGTACATTGCCTAAAAGTAAACATGAAATGGGAAAAAAATACATATAATAATATTATATGTATATTTTTTTTTTGTTTGTTTTGTTTGTATGTTTCTTACTATGTTATAGTATAACATACAATACATAGTAAGAAACATGTAGGGTGTTTGCAGGTCCTTAAAAGCCTTAAAGAAGTCACAACAAATATAGGGCCTTAAAAGTCATTAAATAGTCCTTCACTTGAATTTTGGGGTCTTACTTTCAATATGATCATTTTTTCAGATTTTATTTATCAATATATCTTTTTTTGTCAAAATAAGTCTAGTTCTTCCGCATCATTCAACATCTGTGATGGGGCATTAAACCCTAAGCCCCCACCAATTGAGAGACCGTTCGTCCAAAAATGTCTTAAATTTAGTTAAGATGTCTCTGATACTTGAAGACTCCTAAAACTTAACATAATTCTTGGTCAATTTATTCATCAAAAATAGTCAGTTTACTTGTTATTATTTGTAGTAGTTATTATTTTTAGTAGAATTAGATGTAGTAGAATAAGTGATGATTTATCATTTATTCATATGTTTTAGAAAACTCACGTGCCGTACAGAGACAGCAAGATGACCCGTATCCTACAAGACTCGCTGGGGGGGAACTGTCGCACCACCATCATCATCTGCTGCTCCCCGTCCGTCTACAATGAGGCCGAGACCAAGTCCACGCTCATGTTCGGACAGAGGTGAGCCCGGTACCGCCAAGGTACCCCTGTGTTTTAGTCGTCGTGTTGTTTTTGTTCATTTGTAATGTTCCGTAGATGTTGAGCCCTAAGTGCTCCCCAACTAAGCAAGGGATAATATTCAGCCATCGTGCCAGTTTGGTATCACTCTAAAGGGGTTATTTTGCGAAAATGACCGACTGGCTGCACATTATCCCGCTTATCACGCAGCTACTCGCTAAATACACAGAATACTTACATTCATTATTAACAGACATCGACCATTATTTAGAGATAACTAAGCGCTGATTGCTACTATTGATCAATCAGGATGGAGTATTCCACAACAATGCCCTGCCTGGAAAACACTGCCATGCCACCTTAATTTAGTTTCTATTATTTTTTGGTGGCAGATAGTACTGTAGCTGACTAAAAAAGACAAATAATCTTGCCACCTGCGTTGTTTGGTCAAACATCAATATCTGGTAGCGTGGTGAGAGGACAATCCATTATCTCTTCGCTTTGTGTCAGCAAGCCAATGCTAGCGTGTGATTTATGGAGTGTTGGGGGTGGGTTTCCAAGCAAACACACATTAGTAGTCCTAATCACTAGGAGACCCAGCTGTGGACCGCCACATACCCCCACCCCGCATGACATACCATAATGAAAGCAACAAGAAGCTAAAGCCGGTGGGAACCTGCCATTCAAGCACTGAGTCGGACTCTGGGCTGGAAAGCAAACAGATGAAGTCAAAACCATGAATACAGATAAACTGCATTCCCCTCGGGGTCCTCTCAAAGTACTTGTTTTTGTTCATTCATCCACCCATCCACCCAACCATCCATCCATCCAATCATTCATGCATTGATTCCTCCATCCATCCAACCAACCATCCATCTATCCACTTCTCTATCCATCCATCCATTCATCCATCCATCATCCATTCATCCAACCAATGACTCCTCTATCTATCCATATATCCATCCATCCATTCACAGCGTGCAGATCCTTAAAGTGTTAAGAAATCTTAAATATCTATCTATCTATCTATCTATCTATCTATCTATCTATCTACCTTTCTATCTATCTTTTTCCGCAGGGCAAAGACCATCAAGAACACAGTTTCTGTGAACCTGGAGCTGACGGCAGAGGAGTGGAAGAAGAAATACGAGAAGGAGAAGGAGAAGAGCAGGAGCCTGACGATCATGATCCAGAAGCTGGAGAACGAGCTTAAGCGCTGGAGGAAAGGTGAGAATGTGAGGGAGTAAATTACTGAGTGAGTGAAAGAGTGATTGAGGGATTAGATAGTGAACGACGGAGTGAATTAGTAGCCACAGAACCTGTGATAGCAGCGCCTGAAGTCAGCGTCTGAACCATCACACCACCAGGTCACCTCCACGCCAGCCTTGTTCTCTGGGCACTGAGGTGGAGAAAGGCCTCACATTGGTCCTGGCTAGGGCCTCCAAATCCGAGCCAAGACCGCCCTTGCACACACACACACACACACACACACACACTCACACACACACACACTGACTGGGTTCTCCAGCAAGCTCCTGTCTGGTCGGAATTCTAATGAGCTCATCTGAGCAAAAACATACACCGTCCATTTAAAAAATAGCCATTGCATTTCTTCTTGTTTATTTAAAAGAGAAAAAACAAACAAAACAGATGATCGCGACATGGGAGCCTGTGTACATGTTTTGCCGTCGGTATGGGCGGCTATGTTCCCTCTCTCTCTTTCTGATGTGATCGTTATAGCAGATGTCATTGAAAAACATCAACATGAGGGATGCAAGGTTTTGGATATCATATGCATAATCCAATGTAATAGGATGCCGAGAGCAAAGGAGACGCTCCATAAGCCACTCATCCGTGGTGTACATTAGTTATTTATTTACTTCTTTTCATTTTGATTGCCCTGGATTTTGGCTTCTTGTATTTTCCAGAGGGGGCAGGGGCATTTTGTCCAAACTAACCTAAGCTTCGGTCCGCTCAGTGGAAATGTGTGTGTGAATCAGACAAATGTCAGTCATTAGCATCAGGCATTGAACTTGTCTTCACCTGCATGCCATTTGAAAACCCTGGATTTTACACTGGTTTTAGCCTTTGTTATCTTGATCTTTATCCTGAAATTAAGTAAAGATGGATTCCTGATGTCCCCCTCTACCTTGACGTTTCCACTCTTGGCTTCACTATTTTATGCTTGGTGAAAAAGCACACATCTATTTGTCTCCAGTATATATGACATAATGACATACAGTTTATAGAAGCAGCCATAGAAGAAGGTCCATAGAAAAGCCCTCGGCGACATAGGCGACTCCACTAGTTGCAGTTAAGGCACACAAAGCATTACGGCCATTGCCATGGTAACTGCGCGAAGGCAAGAAGTAGGGAAAGACACATTGTTTCATTTCTGGCTGTGTCGCCTCTCTATCTTCCCTACCTGCTCTTTAAGTCTGCTGTGAGATAAGAGCGACAGCCTCAAACACACCGACAGTTCCCATGAAAATGTCAGCTGCAGGGAGTTCAGGATAAAAGCGAGACTTGAAAACAATCTGTGGATGCACATGGACTATCTCACACACGTACACGCACACACACACACACACACACACACACACACACACACACACACACACACACACACACACACACAACATACACAATAAGATTGTTTTGTTGGCTCCATATAATATTCAATTCTGATTGGTCAGTAATGACAATCAGCGGTCAATTATTTCTAAATAATGACCGCTATATATTAATAACGACCACTGTCCAGGGCAACCACTCCGTCTGTATATTCACAACCCTCATTTAATAAAGGAGATAGTGTACACCTAGCCGGTCATTCTCGCAAAATAACCCCCTTTAGAGTGATACTATTATTCTTGCGAAAATTATGCTGTACATTATCGCTTACTTAATATTCAGATCTGTATCACATGCTCCAGGTGAGGCTGTTCCGGTGGAGGAGCAGCTGAGCAGCAAGGACAAGCGGGGAGGCGGCAGCGGCGGCAGCGGCCGCAGCGGCGGCGAGGCCACGCCCATGATGGAGACGCCGGCCCCACCCACCGTGCCCCTGGCCGACGAGGAGAAGACCCAGTACGAGAACCTCATCACTGACCTCTACCAGCAGCTGGACGACAAGGTGAGACCAGGAGGAAGACCTGGCGCTGGCCTTCGTCTGCTCCTTCATTCAAATAAAGCCATTGTTATTGGTTGGTTTGTTGACTGTGGTCTGGACATATGTATTTATTTTAAATCGCCTTGAAGCGTCTTCCTAAATGACTCAATCGAGCGTGATGCAATTCAGACAAGCGGGACGGGACCCGACGTGAGGCATATTAGGCATTATATAAAAGCAAAGAATAATAAAAGCATAGAAATACAAAGCTAACATTTGATGAAAAGACAAAGATAACTCACAGAGATTACAGGTTAACGTGCAATCTTCTCTTTCAAGGGACCAGATGGGAACGTCTTCATAGATAAAATCACCCCTGAATACTTCGAATGAGCTAGAATTTTCAGACCATATTCATTTAGCTTCTTCCCACCTGTCCTGTTTTGGGTCCAAATAAATAATGATAAATCAGTTAATATCACTTATGATTAATTGAGCTGTATCGAAGTTATATTCCCATTGAATGCAGAGGTTTCTTGTTATTAAAAAACAATAATATTCCATAGTTTTGCTCTAACACTGTAACATAGATAGAAGTATAGATAAACACTGAAATGGATGGAAAAAAACATTGGTGTTCTGACGTAAATAATTTCATATGCAGTCTGCAGGACATGCTGCGGTTCGATTAGATTCAACAAATTGTCATTGCACAGAGCACAAGTACTATGGCAACGAAATCCCTTTCTCTACATTTTACCATCCTAGTGACTGACGTATCCAGGAGCAGTGGGCTGTCATGTAGCGGCACCCGGGGGGCAGTTAAAGTGTTAAGTGTCTTGCTCAAGGACACATCAGCACACTACCAGGAGGAGCCAGGGATCGAACCGGCAAACTTCTGATTACTAGACAACCAGCTCTACCGTCTGAGCTTCTTCCCACTTTACCAATTTACCTAATGACGGTGATTTGGCTAATTTGCCAGGGTCCCTCCTTGATAACCATCCAGGCCTGGAAACTCTCCGTCTCACAGAGCTTCTGCTTTGTTTTCAGGACGATGAGATCAACCAGCAGAGTCAGATGGCTGAAAAGCTCAATGACCAGATAATCGATCAGGATGAGGTAAGCACCAGTCTGATATTGCCACCTATCAAGTCAACTTCACCCTCAAATATACCTCTCGTATAGCCTTAGAATACTCTTCACGGAACAATATCACAACCCAGACACCCATTAGAAAAAGTAAACCTAGATCTTGACGCCCTAAAGTAATTTGGAAAAAAAATATTAGCCCTGTATTTCGACTGAGTTTCTTCTTTTTCCGTTGACTTCCATTCAGTCAGAGATTTTCTAAAGTATCTAGTGGCCACTATCTGAACTGCAAGTTAAAGACGTTTTTTCAAAGCACCTTTTTCTTATTTGCATTTTTGCATTTTGGATTAATTATTGGTATTAAGGTTGTCCATATCATATTGACAGTGACGAGCGTGACCTGGTTTATGAACGGGATAGTAGGACATTTCCCTTAAAACCCCGATAGGGGCACTGAAAAACATACAGAGTAAATAAAAAAGAGGAGTATCTCTAATGGTTGTGGACGGAATTTTATTGAATTAGAGAATTTGAATTTGAATCATTTGTATTTGGCTTCTGGTTTACTGGTTATCCTTATGGGATGTAGAGGTACTTTCAGTGAGGTCTACATTTTTCATGTTCAACCATGAAAACATTCATTATTAATCAGTCATATAGGGCTAGAAAACCTGCTTTACGAGTCTTGTATCCTGTTAGAAAATGTTGTGAGCCAATCTCGTAGCTATACTGTTCTATTATTATCTATTGTTGTCTATTATTTATCAGCAGTGCAGTGGAGGGTAGGATGTGGATGGTCTGGGTACTTTACCCCCCTACTCATGGCGCCGTGTGAGATTATTGGCCTCTAAAGCAGCAATTCTCTTGTCTAGTCTAGTCTTCAACATCGTAGCCGTTGCGTGCCGTGGTAACACTTCTATGGTATTTGGAGAACCTTATAGAAGCTGATGCCTTTTGCAAGTCAAAACTGAGAATAGTGTATTTTGTTATTATTATTATTATTATTATTATTATTATTATTATTATTATTATTATTTATTTATTTCTTATTTTTATTCTTATTCTTATTCTTATTCTTATTCTTATTCTTATTCTTATTCTTATTCTTATTCTTATTCTTATTGTTGTTAGGGATCCATCCCATAGGTATGAGACCCCTATTGTTATTGTTTGGATTTTTATTATTTTTCTTCTCCTTGGCCCTTTTCCGGCTTAAAGTGTCTGAAACAGGACCGACACGACCACTGGGGCTACGGACACGGTTGAGCTCTCATTAGAACCGGGACATCTCAGAAATCTCATGGTTCAAGTTTCATCCAAATCTATCCCATTCGGAGTAGGAATTAGTGGAAAGATGATTACATTTGACCGGAAGTAGCCGAACTCTCGTGCATGTAGATGTAGATGAAGATGAAGATGTAAGATGCTTTCTTACATCTTCATCAAATTTGCTATGAATGTGCAGGTTGTAGCTCTGAACATCCATTCACATCGTGCGTGGTGCGGGGTAGGGATGAAACTGTATGAAATTTCACAGTATGGTACGGTATCTACCAAAACACTGCGATATACAGTATTTGACTGTATTAATTCCCCCATTTGTTTTCTGTGTATTAAAATAATAAATAGTTAAAGAAAGACTGTGCGGCCCAGCACGGGAAGGCGCTTGTCAGGGCCTTTCAAATTCACAGAAGAGGCAAAATTAGACATATATATCAAAATCAGATTTTTTTGCTATATTTATTATCGATACTATTATTATTATTATTCATTCCTTGCCAGTGGAGTGCACCATTATTATGTCTGCAGAGCTTCAGCTAGAAAATTAAGATCCATCACATATCTGCAGGGGTTAAATTGTGTTTTGTAAGTATATCATAAATAAGGACAAGCATCATTTTCAGTTTTAATTTAGAATTATCTATTGTCCATTGGCGACATCTAGTGGAGATAGATAATTTAGCAGAATAAATGGCATGAATGTTGTTTTTTTTATGGATTTCACATGTTTTTCTGACTATATGGCATATATTCTCATACCTGGCGGAATATTAATTGACACAAAAATGTGTTACCTGATGCATGACTTTTTTCATCCTTATTTTTTCGTTAAAAAAAATAAAACGGGGGGCGAGTAAATCTATCTCTTCCTTCATCAATTTATACCTACCCCACTTTGAAAATTTTGTCTCTCTCCATCCATCCATCCATCTATCCATCCACCAATCCATCAATCAATCAATCAATCCGTCATCTCTCTATCCATGCATTCACCCACCAGCTGCTGTCCTCTGTCCGTCGGGACTCCGAGCACCTTCAGGAGGAGCTGTCTCGCCTGCAGCGGGAGAGCGACTCGTCCAAGGAAGAGGTGAAGGAGGTGTTGCAGGCCCTGGAGGAGCTGGCCGTCAACTACGACCACAAGAGCCAGGAGGCGGAGAACAAGAACCGCAACAACGAGCAGCTCAGCGAGGAGCTCAGCCAAAAGACCGTGAGTGGTGTCACAATTCACTGAAGGGCGGGGGGGCGGTGTAGGAGTTTTGAAATAGTTGTGGAGGGACAAGTGAATACATAATATTAATATCAGAAATATCATATTACTTAT
Organism: Zeus faber; assembly: GCF_960531495.2. Taxonomy (NCBI): domain Eukaryota; kingdom Metazoa; phylum Chordata; class Actinopteri; order Zeiformes; family Zeidae; genus Zeus; species Zeus faber. Next base: position 7,782,074 of record NC_137210.1, read on the forward strand.
TATAAGTGTCTTAAACCCCCTCCCCCCCATCAAATTCACACCATCCTTCCATCCCCATGACATTTGTCTATTAAATTAAAGCTGTTCTGAAGGTATGCTCTGGCTCCACCTAGTGGCCAATCAGTGTAATGCTCTAAATATTTCAGAATCATAACCAGAATGAGTTTATTTTTAATGATTATTTTTATTATTAAGTACATTTTCAAATACAAGGAATTTTTCATGGTGAGGAATGGTGTGTCTTTCTAGAGACAATTAGCATTCACACATAAAAATGTATAAAAATAAAAATAAAATAAAACAAAATAAAAATAGCCAAATATGCAGAAATAGACAGAAATACAGAATAGATATATACACTCAGATATTCAATATGTGAGACATGAGTAACACATAGATAAACAGGGGATTGGAATATATATAGAATATAGAATAGAATTTATACAGTACCGTATGCAATTAGAATAAAAAAAAATCTATGTGAGGTATGAGTAACACATAGATAAACAGGGGATTTGAATATATATAGAATATAGAATAGAATATATCCAGTACCGTATACAATAAGAATAGAAAAAATCAATATCAACGCCAATCTGTCACATTGTCACTGGCATTCGTTCAGAAATAAGGCAATAGAAGAACACAGAAGAGATGAGGTGGAGAGTAGAAAAAAAGCAACGTTGTACAGGGAAAACTCAAACATAGAACACATATCGACAAATATGACCAAATAAAAGAAGCGTTTCTTTGAATACTGTATTGAAATCTCCACATTTAAAAAGAAAGTTGCATTTTCTTATTATGATTATTGATTATTTTCACTATATGCAAATGGATTGTGTGCACATAGATGTGTGTACTGATTGTCTTCAAATGAGACCCACTGTGTGTGTGTGTGTGTGTGTGTGTGTGTGTGTGTGTGTGTGTGTGTGTGTGTGTGTGTGTGTGTGTGTGTGTGTGTGTGTTCCAGAGCACCTTGCAGGGCGTGCAGAGGGAGCTGGCCGCCCTGCAGGAGCTCAGCTCCCACCACAGGAAGCGAGCGGCGGAGGTCCTGAGCCTCCTGCTGCGGGACCTCAGTGACATTGGCAGCGTGCTGGGCACCAGCGACCTCAAAGCTGTATGGGACGCTTCTGATTATATTGTTATTCGATTATGGCGTCGCTGTGGGTTGGATTTGAGCTCATGCCGTTATCATAGCACCATCTTGACGCTTAGAATCTTCGTCATCTTCGTCTTTATGATCAGTGCCCTCTGTGTCCAACCCTGCTTCCACCCGCTTCTCTATGACTGAAACCTTTATCATTCTAGATTTAAATTAGTTGTATAGGATCAGTTCAAATATTAAAAAAACATGTCTGTATTAACAACATTTTATTTATTAGATATTTACTTTGTTTAAAAATAATTATGTTTCATTTCAACTAATAGTAGATATAGTAGATTATAGTAGACTGGCAAAAACAAAACAATTTTGAAAAATTGGCAAAAACTAGACCTACTCAATTACTAAATTACTCAAAAATAGAACAATTGGCAACCTACAATAAATCAAAATAATTTGTAAAACAATCAGCAATATTGAATGAACCTAAAATGTAACTAAAAATAGACAATTTTACAATGAACCACAAAATTTCCTGAAAATAGACGAATTGGCAATGTACAATAAATATTAAAAATAACACAAAGACAGAAAAATTGACAATATACATAACCTTAAAAGATAACAAAATCATTAAAAAAACACAATTTTTTTAAACAAAATTGGCAATATGCAATAAACAAAAATAAACAAACAAAAATAGGAATATGCAATAAACTTGAAAATAAAACTGAAAAATTGTCAATATAATATAATATAGTATAAGTATAATATAAGTCTTAAAAGTAGAGTTTGGAGTTGTTTCCTTAAACTCACTCTCTGGCTCCAAATCGACCCTCCCAGTGTCTCATAGCGTCTCTCCCTGAGCTCAGATGACGGAGTCGAGTGGCGTGATGGAGGAGGAGTTCACCATGGCGCGGCTGTACATCAGCAAGATGAAGTCGGAGGTGAAGTCCCTGGTGAGCCGCAGCAGGCAGCTGGAGGGCAACCTGGCCGACACCAGCCGTAAGATGGGTGCCAACGAGAGGGAGCTGGCCTCCTGTCAGCTGCTCATCTCCCAGGTAGAGAAGCTCCAAGGTTTCAGTTGCGTTGTGGGAAGGGTAGTCAGGAGTTCTTCGAGGTGGCCTCTGGCCTTTGACCGTACTGTTGGTCTCTTCTCAGTACCAGGCCAAGATCAAGTCCCTGACGGACTACGCGCAGAACATGGAGCAGAAGAAGAGGCAGCTGGAAGAGGGCCAGGACTCCCTGATGGAGGAGGTGGCCAAACTGCAGGCGCAAGGTCCTTCAAAAGTCATCAAACAAATATATAGGTGAAAGGCCGACTCCTTTCGCGTCGTTTGCTCTGAAGGACTTGTGTCTTTCTGTCGGTGTCTTCAGGGAAGATGCAGGAGGTGTCGGTGATGGACAAGGAAAAGGAGCACATGAGCAGGCTGCAGGATGCCGTGGAGATGAAGGTGAATTTGATGAACTCTGTTCTCCAGACCACAGATACGTTTTGGAGCTGAACGCCAAAACCATGTTATCAATAACTTGGATTAACGGGGTCGGGGGTCCCAGTCCATAAGGTCCCCAAAAATGTATTTACACATTGATTTTCCTCCCAGCTCTCAAACCATAGGCTATCGTAACATAACCAAGTATAATATCGTCAAAAGGCTGAAAAGCCTTTACCCTGGAACACATCAAACATGCTTCTATGTACTGATCATGGACGATGGTATAGACTCGAGAATTGTGTTTCCTTTGACAACAGACATAACGTATTTGTAGTGATAATTTGATGGACGGGTGGATGGATGGATGGCTAGGGATAGATAGATAGATAGATAGATAGATAGATAGATAGATAGATGGATAGATCACATAAAACACATAAACAACATAGACTAAATGGCAATTTACAATTAACCTAAAAATTAACAATAAACCAGAAAAATAAACTTAATAATTAACAATGATCATAACAAATTCAGCAATATAGCCTACCAAAAAACAATCAAGTATAAAATAAATAACCTAGAAAATAAACAAAATAGAGAAATGGCAATATACAATTAACCCAATTTTTTTTTTTACAATAATAAACGACATAAACATAACTTCAACTAAACTTTAATGCATGAACACATTTAAATGTTTATTTAAAAACACCTCCCTAGTCCACGCTGGTGGCCCCAACATCCCGTCCCAGCATTCGGCACATACAGTAGTAGTTAATAGTACAGTAAGTCGAAGTAGTAGTAGTAGTAGTAGTAGTAGTAATAGTAGTCCATTTTTCTTAATGCCACGCTCCCTGTCGGGGTTTCCACAATAACAACAAGAGTGTGTCTGGTGACGGATTGTCCGGCCCTGAGGTGACCCCCTGTCCTGTCCCGCAGACCACCCTGGAGGAGCAGATGGAGAACCACAGAGAGGTCCACCAGAAGCAGCTGTCACGCCTCCGGGACGAGATCGAGCAGAAGCAGAGGATGCTGGATGAACTCAAGGAGTGAGTGGAATGCGAGGTTATAGTCCGGGATAAATCCAACCCCCACCCCCCCCTATCCATTTAGGCATGATATTAATATAGCAATACATCAATTGACGATAATTGATTGATAAACAGATTGCATGATAAAGTGCTCTTAACAAAATATAATTATCATTGACTGAGATGATGATTTTGGTTTTTCTTGTGTTTAACAAAATACTAATGCGTACTGTACTATTTGCCTGAATTTAACGATTACTGGCTGCTGACCAAAACGTGCTCGTGAAGTATAGATTGAAGAGAAGTGCTTTAGTTAACGTCCCATCTCCGCCCTCCCCCAGCCTGAACCAGCGTCTGCAGCTGGAGCAGAGGAAGCTGCAGGTGGACTACGACATGCTGAAGGCTGAGGAGCAGGAGAAGGACCGGCAACTGCAAAAACTAATGTGAGATCGACAACTCTCTGCTTCCCACGGGCTTCTTGTGAGTAGTCATTGTCCTCAGGAAGGATCACTCTCTGGATTTGCCCCCTCAGGTCCCTGAACGAGAAGCGGGAGCAGGCCAAGGACGATCTGAAAGGCCTGGAGGAGACCGTGGTACGTTGAGTGAAAGCCATGCAGCTGTGGGGTTCTTGATCTGGGGCTCTATACCTTAAGGGCCACCCGTGGATTATTTTCCGTTGTTTTGGTCTGTCTTACCCCCATAACTCCGCCCCTAAACCTGCTCACCCATTCCCTGGGTCACTGCCGGCGGGGGTAGCTGAAAAACATGTTTTAAAGCACGGTCCTCGGTCCACCTCTGTTTTGGCTGCACTGGAGTTCTTCCGACCGTGCGTCTTAACTTCCTACCGTTTCTTACCGACACCCCGCTACTCCCCACGATTGAACGCGCGGTGGGCTTGTCGGTTTCACGCCGCCTTAAACAAAAACCAATGGGCAAAACCACTCGGGTTTCATCTTCAGCTCCAAAATAAGCCCACAGAACCACCCCCGAGGACGTCCCGATCACCTTCTCAAGCCTCGAAGGCAGAGAAGGTGGAAGGGCGTGGTAAAGACTGAAAATGGCTACAGATGACAAATTTGGCAAACGAGGCGAAACCCTTCACGGTATACCTTTAATTACTCTAAATGAGGCATTGAGAACGAGCTCCAAATACCTATTTCTCTTGCAACCCGGCAGACCAAAGAGCTGCTGATGCTTCACAGCCTCCGCAGACTGTTCATCGATGACATGGGCCTTCGGATAGAGAACGTGAGTACGCTCTACCTGCCTCCACGTGGTCTTCCGCCTCTGACTCCAGCTTCAGCCCTGCCTTCCACTACCGTGCTTTAACCGCTTCTTTTGCCTTCTGTTACTTTTGCCATTCCATACTGTAATAATGTCGTATCTGCGAGACAGGATTCAGTTGTGCATTCCCAAGGGGCTTCACATATAGATCTCCTTTATTTTCCCTGGGTTCTCAGCCTCTCATAAGTACAGTACTTTCACTGCTTTTCTGGTGGGAAAGGGTGAAAATTGAAGCCGTATATTATCTCTAATTTGATAGCAAACAGTTGTGTTTATCAAATTAGGGAAGGCTTTTATTAAATCACACCGGAGGAGACTCCGGAGGAGGTCGGGACCAGTCACTAGTAGAAAGGATTTTCTCGAGATTTGATCACAAATAATAGCATTTATGTTGAATTCAAATGTGTTTAAATCATTGACCTTTTAGTGGCTAAAGAATAATGATCTTATATCTACGCGCTATGGCCTCGCCTGTCCCTGGTGCCTCCGTCCAATCAGAGCGCGGACAAGGACAGCGACGAGGCGGGAGGCAGCCTGGCCCAAAAACAGAGGATCACCTTCCTGGAGAACAACCTGGAACAGCTCACCAAGGTCCACAAGCAGGTAAGTTAAAATCATGACCTCATTCTCTCCTTTCAGTTCTCTTTTTCTTTTCTGTGGAGTATTCAATATTTTGCGATGATGACCGGCTGGCAGCGCGCTATCCTTTACTTAACTGTTATCACAGAAAAATACACATAGGCGCTATGGCAAATTAGAGTCAAGCCAAAATTGCGGTGCATCTCAAGATCTTTCTCCCCCAGACACCGTTGGATGTCACCCCAGTTTAGGGAACACTGTGCTATCTATTCACACACACACACACACACACATCGTCATCATAATTCCCAAAAATGAGCCTCCGTTGCTGTGTGTTCCGCAGCTGGTGCGGGACAACGGCGACCTGCGCTGCGAGCTGCCCAAGCAGGAGAAGCGTCTGCGGGCGGCGGCCGAGCGCATCAAGGCCCTGGAGAGCACTCTGAAGCAGGCCAAGGAGGGAGCCATGAGGGACCGCAAGCGCTACCAGGCCGAGCTGGACCGCATCAAGGAGGCTGTGCGTGCCAAGAGCGCCACCCGCAGGGTCAACTCTGCACAGATAGGTGAGGGATGTCAATTTATTCGGTAGAAGTGACAGAATTGAATTGGCGAAAAAAGTCATAGGGATATAATGTGTGTCATTTTATATCTCAAATATATATATAAAAATATAATATATATATATATTTATAATATATATATGATAATGGCCGACTGGCCTCTACTAAATACATGAAAAAATAAATCTTGCGTCTTTCATTTAGAGGAATCTCAGATTGATTCGGGCTTGATTTCGGGGGGTCTCTGAGGAGAAAAGCATGGGAAACCCGACTCTAAATAAACGGCAAACCAGGACGAATAACTTACTTTCTGAGTAAGAAATGCAGTAATTCACCAAGAATGTACACGTTTTTTTCTCTTCCTTTTCTGCTTTCCATCTACAGCCAAGCCTATACGTGCAGGCCACCACCATCCACACCCGCACCACCCTTCCTCCTCCTCCCCTGCTTCTGCTTCCTCCTCCTCTTCCCCCTCCATGGGACATTCCATCCGGGGCAGAGCCGGAGCCACATCCAGCCCTCGTCACCATCCCCACCCTCACCCCCATCACCCCCGTCAGCAGCAGCCCCAGCACCCTCAGCACCACAGCAAATAGGCAGCAGGTGGGTGGAGCCTTCTCAGGTCTGATCTTGATATATATATATATATATATATATATTTCTTTTTTATTTTTTTTACCTGTGCTGTCAGCATGCTGGACATAGAACACAGAGTATTTGTTTCATTGCATCTAGGACAGAGTTAGTCTGCAAATGGAGTCCTACTTCTCAACCTGCAATGCCACTTTTTATTCATTCTTTAATCATCAAGAACTGCTGCAAAAACTCTGTCCTGTGGACGACCTGTGGCATGACAAGAGCACAGCTTTTTGTTACACAGAACAGCCACCAATCCTCCTCTTTGGAGAACGATCTTACCATGTTTTGGTCTAGAAACAACTTATCACTACTCCAAGAGGGGGAGAATCACCACGGGTGAAAAACACGGAAACAAACAACATTTACACAAAAAAATATACATTGGTCGATGACATGTATTGAAAAAACAGAGTTAATTAAGTCCAGGAAAACTGGAACTACAACTACAACGGTGGGTGAGTGTGTGATGGGACCGCCTGTGTGTGTGTGTGTGTGTGTGTGCGTGTGTGTGTGTGTGTGTGTGTGTGTGTGTGTGTGTGTGTGTGTGTGTGTGTGTGTGTGTGTGTGTGTGTGTGTGTGTGTGTGTGTGTGTGTGTGTGTGTGTGTTGGAAACTGTTCCAAAATATGTTAGGACCGCAATATTCAGAAAAATAGGGACAAAAAATTGAATATTGTATTCTACTGTATCTTAGAATATATCATTAGAGACCTGCCAATACCTGTCCCTGTTAAAATCCATAATGGAAATTCATGCTTCCCATTTTTCAAAGCAGCATTTGACCGCATCAGTGTTGATCAGTGTGATGGCATGGATGATGAGGAGACAGGGCTGTGTTCTCCCCCCTCTCTGACATCATCGTTGGGTCCGTCTCTGGGTTTCACTTGTCACAGCTGGAAGAAATAGCTGAAGGACTGAGATAAGGAAGAAAGGGACGAGACCGACAGGGCTGTAATGAGAGGAGTGGGACAGATCCTGATGTGTGTGTGTGTGTGTGTGTGTGTGTGTGTGTGTGTGTGTGTGTGTGTGTGTGTGTGTGTGTGTTGGTATTATGTCGTGGCTCCCCCAAGCAGTGGAAAGGGCCCCGACCCCCTCCAAGCTCCACAGCTGCATAGACACATTGAGCTGTAATGATATATTCATATAATAAGATACAGATACTCCTGACTTAAGGACCTACCTGTTAAACAACCGTTGAGACTTAGGACCAGCTCTCTGACCAGTCTGTACTGTACACTGTGTACAATACCACAACGTCTCAGCGTCAAGCATCTTATCACGCATCACCCTTCATATACTATATACACTATGTATACTATAAATACTATATACACTATATACACTATATATACACTATGTGCACTATATACACTATATATACTATATACACTATATATACTATCTATACATCTCATCTCATCACCGTTCACAGTGTCAGTCTCGTTCCCGCAGTCTGTCAGTATTCACTACACTAGCGTTCTCAATAAGGGGCCACGCCCCCTTACCGTGAAATAACACAGGTCCTCGCTTATTGACCAATTCACTTAACGTCCTGGTCCTAGGAACGGATATATCATAATAAGATACTGTACATATATACGTATGATACATACAAACACATACAAATACATACAATATATCAATAAATACAGAACCTGATCAATTAGTAGCCAGTACTCACCGGTGGTACTCACCGGTAGTGCTGGGCATTATCTTTAAGGCTGCAAGTAACGTAATTTTACACTCTTCTAGTTGCAGCTGTTCTAGGATTATTTCTCTTGTGTGTAAATAACTCATGAAGGCACCAATAATCCTCCCCAAAATGTATCTATATGTATATGCATATTATACATATAGATACTTATAGTATATTTATATGTACGGTATATGCATATGTATATGTACATGTACTGTACATGTATGTTTATTATATGTGTACTGTATATGTAAAATATGTACTGTATATGTACTGTTTTATGTATATGTATATATACATATATGTATGTGTAATGTGTAATATACGTATATATGTACACATGCATATGTGGTGCATATGTATGCTATATGTATATATATATGTCTATGTACTGATAAGTATATATACATATACTGTATGGTCAGTATATATGTATATACAGTATACAGTACGTCAGAATCAGAAAAAATATACAAAATAAAATGTCGTCATATTTTCAATATCGAGGTCAAAATATATTGTGAAATTTGATTTGGTCGATATCACCCCAATGGCACTCCACTCATTCCACAATTGATTCCGTATGTGGTCTTTAGTTCAAAGAAGATTTGATGATTCATATGACAACTATGAGTTATATATCCATTTTCTTTTTAAATAAATGGAGGTGGAAAGCTGAACAAAATGTGCCAAAGAAAAATCAAACACCTTTGATATTTTTTCTTATAATTTGTACTGAACTGCTCAGAAACAAGTGTTGAAACGCAGCTTGTTGCCAGGTGTGAATGCCATCTGTGTCCATCTCAACCAGACTGAACACATCTGGATACGGGTTGCCAGGTTTGAGCGGGGAGAAGGTTGATTCTGGAGTGTACGTAGAAGGGTTTATTTGGACAGGAAAGACTCCAGCCCTGGCTCTCAACTGGAGATAAACAATTCTCTTTGACCACCGGCCCGATTCCCACACTTGTCTCCCCCCCCCCCCCCGTCGATTCTTTGATTCGGTGGCAAATTGAATTTTAAACGACATGCCCACGGTGGAGGAGGAATTAATCAGATTGGCTTAATTGCTGTTGGTCCACATTTTTTGTTCGGTTGGCCTTTTGTGAAGACGAATCCCCCCCCCCCCCCCCCCTTTACACACATACACCGGTTGTAGAATCCACGATAATTAATGAAGTTTCAAAGGCACTGGGGGATGAATTAATCCTGCGAAGTTTCCCTGGGAGTCTCCTCAGTCTGAAGTGCTGCTTAAGCCGGAGGAAACCGCATGTCCATATTCAGATTCTCCAAACAAGGCTCTCCGAGGTCAAAATAAGCCTAATTGTAATTATCTGCCGGCGTTGTATAGTGTATTTTTGTTTTTTGGATTTATGTAGCTCAACAGTTTATATATTTATGTTGTTAGATAGTTACATCTCCTTTTATTTGGTCTGAGTGGCTTCTTATAAGCATTTCTTCTTCTTAGAAGGCTTTGAAAAAGTACCACTAGGTGGCAGCACACATACACATACGTATAGAGTACATGCAGTATACATGTCTACAAATGATTATTTTGTGTACAAAAGGGAATCTAATAATAAAAAATATAGATCATTACAATTATAATTCGTATGATAATTAATAATAATGTAATTCAAATAATCAATCATGGTAGAATAAAAATAGGTTAACCATCTGAAAAAAAGCCACATAGAAAACAGAAATAAAAACCAAAAATATACAGTATAGAATATACAAAATGCGATTCCATGCACAGGATATAAGTTATGTTAAGAAGCAATGGCTGGGGCACAAGTGGCGGTATGGTTGCTAGTATGGCTATGGGTACAAAATATAAATATAGATATATTATAGAAGATGAATAAATATGTATACAATAATACGAGGCATGAAACAATGAAAAACTAGGTATAAATATTATTCAATGAATACTGTGTTATATAATGAGTGCCAGTGTTACACAATGCTATACACTGCTGTTTGTTGTGTGTTTGTACTGCAACGGAGGCATTAGACTTTAGAGAGAGTTATGAATGCAGGTTGAATGCACAGATCATGCAGGCCTATGTATCCATTGCAACAAATCCAATCTATTCCTTTTTTTCACAGGTGGCAGATGAAACATTTACAGGAATCTCTCTCTCTCTCTCTCTCTCTCTCTCTCTCTCTCTCTCTCTCTCTTCGCGATGGACCTGGCCATCTCCTCCTCCTGGACTTAGGGAATATTCTTCGTTTTTTTTTTTCTTCTGTGCTTTTCTGCATCAACAGGGGAAGCCTCCTTCCCCCCTTCTCACCAATCTGCCTTCACTGGAACCACAGACTCCTCATCTACCAAACATTCCTTCTCAGTATACTGGCTCCATGTACAGTACATGTATATGGCTGAAAAGTGCTTTCTTCCATCTCTCTCTCTCTCTCTCTCTCTCTCTCTCTCTCTCTCTCTCTCTTTCTGACTCTATGTTTCTCGTAGTATCTAGGTATATCTCCTTGACCTGGTGGATTTGGGTTTAGAGGTGCTTTTTTTTTCCCCACCCATTTTCCCGCCAGGAGATGGATGGGTATATTATTGTCATGTCTTTTAAGAATACGTGAAGAGAGATTTGTTCAGAATGGCAGACTGGACGGGTTTGTCCCGCCAGTGGTTTCCGTGTCGCTGGCTTTTGTGGTGAAACTCACTTTGTATTTTGATGTTTACTTTCTCACCGTCCTTGTTTTATAGTGGGTGAGCACTTTAATTTTCACAGAATATATATATATTTTTTTTTTCCACCAGATGTGCACACTGAAATTTGATATTGATTGTTTCTTTACTGGTTTTGTGTTATTATTTTAATTTGTTATTTAATCAATTATTTTATCTATCTATTTATTTATTTATCTAATAATTGTTTGTTTATTTCTCTATTTCTTTTTTATCTATTTATTTCTATATTTATTGAGAGGATTTTCTTTAATACATTTTTGAAGATTAAAGTGGTTTTTCGTCACCTTCATATACATACTTTCATACATATATGGAGTGAAAAAAACATGGTTTTGACAATATAGCCTTCATTTGAAGAGGTTTTTTATTTTTTTATTTTACATTGTTTTTTTATTATTTATCAATTGACTTATCTATTTATGGGAGTTATCTTTAAAAATATGCTTTGTTAAATGAACTTTTTAAAACTTTTTTTTGACAGTACAGCCTCACACTGCGAGAGGTGGAACTCAATGTGTTTGTATTTGTGTGTGTTGACTCTTAAAAATTCTCGGGTGCAAATCAGTGTTGATCAGCTACCTATCAGTATCACGACTGTCTCGTAGACTTTGTAGAATGTGAATGTCCTTGATGCGTCAAGACATTTTTTCCCATCATTTCAGAGAGCACAAGAGTCCAAAGGCTGCCTTTGCGAAACCAATTCCTTTAAAACTTTATTCCCTCCGGGTTTCGGTGGTCGTCGATACAGCCATGTTTACAAGAACGTACCCTCTGGAACCACTCGTTTAAAGTGCAAGAAAATCTATAATCATTTATCTCTTGGAAAAATAAATCATATAAAGTGCTAAACTTTATATGAAAAACTTTAAGGCGTAAAAATCGAAGTAAAAAAAAAATCACAGACTTAGTTTTGGGGCTGCTAATTGCGTTTTCACACCAAAATTAGGCGATTGACCCCTTTCCATTGCCAGGAGAAATGCCGTTCGACGTCGCGAACGTGTCGGAAAAGGGGTGCGTCATGGTTCCACAGTGCGACGGGGAACAAAACAGTAGAGGAGAAAGGAACTTAAAGAAACAACCACATGAAACTGTAAAACTGGACAAAAAGTATTTTGAGCCGAAACGGATTGTTTATGAACGACCAAACACTGCGGCAGAAGCAGCGCGGAGCAACGGTCCTTCCTTCGGCGGCGGGGGCTGGTGGGGAGCGTGGGGGTTCTCCGCTGTGCTCCCCACGGTGCCATCCCCACACTCACAACATTTCATGGTACCCCATGCGGAAAAAAGTAATTTCTGATTTTGGATTCTGGTTTTGGATGGATGAAACGAGTGAATAATACACAGACATTCCTGTCTATTTATGCACCAGTGTCTGGAACTTCAACGTGCCTCGCATGGTGCAGGTAAACGGGGCCAAATTGAGCGTGTGGGCCTTGGTGTCCTGTTCACATCAGAGCCGATCGAAGGTGGAGCCGATTTCAACCCGGGACTCAGACCCAGGTTTTTCCTTTCCCACTGGTGACAAATGCCGATTGTGAGCGGATGTTACCGGGTATTTGGTGCAGTGGGAAAGAGGCGTAATGGAAAAAAGTGAGAATATTGCAAATAAAAAATCTTCTCTATTAAACCCCCTCCCCAGCAACAGAATGGTTCAGCCCATCACTATGTAGATGGACTATGTTTACTGCTGCTTTAAAAAAAAAAAAAAAGAAAAAAAGAACAGAATGTGACATTGGCTGGATTTTCTGCCAAATAGATAAACAAATCAGTCGTTTTGAACCCTTGGTGAAATGAGGGTGTGTGAGTGTCCCCCCCTTCGCGCTGCCGTGATGCTGATCATGCAGTCGCTACATCATTTGACGTGGGGGAGCGGGGGATGATGGGGTCCAGGAGGGTATTTTTGAAGAAGGGTATTTATAGAGAGTTATTCGCTTGGTGGAGAGGTACGTTGCGGGGTCACGGACTCAGCGGGACAAGCCAAACTGCTGACATTTGCTACGGGGCAAAGGGGTCGGACCCAATCGCTGTTCTCTCCTCGTCAGATTCCATTTCCGCCCATTTTGTAACGTGATACTTTCCTAATTCAAGTGTTTCGTATCGACTTGAGTGTTCGTCGGTAGATAACTACCGTACACGTTTGTTTGTTTTTTTGTTTCTCGTTTTCTTTTTCCACATTATTTCTTGCGATGCCGCTCGTGCAGCTGGTGTCCGGGTGTAACTCACACTGACCCTTTGACCCTTTTGATTTGTGTTCTGTCGTCATGACGCCAAAAATAAAAATACAAACGTGACGCTCACCTGAACCCATGAGTCGTATTTCATGTCCAAACCTTTCTGTCTATTACAAAATGATTTTACGGATTACCACTTTAATCTTGATGACTGACTGGACTTGGACTCGTCTTTTGCACCTTTGCACCTCCTTCCTTCCATCTTTCCCTCTTCCCTCCCTCCATCCCTTCCTTCCCTCATTCTTTCCTTTCTTCCCCTTCCTTCCTTCCTTCGTTCCTTCCTTCCATCCTCCTTCCTTCCCTCCCTCTTCCCGACCTACCTTCCTTCTCTCCTTTCTTTCCCTTCTTTCCTTCCTTCCTTCTGTTGTTGCTTATTTCTGTTTTTGGCAAACAGGCACTCCCGTTTGTACCATTTGATGATGTCCATTCCAGTTCAAACTGCAGCTCTTCCGATTCGCTCCTGCTGCCCAACATGTCAGACACGTTGCAAAATAAGGGAATCAGACTTTTCTTCCCATCTGATGAAAGACATCCAACTTGATAGACTGAGTCATACTCCAATGCACTCTTTACCTGTTCTCTTTATTCTCCCAAACAAGTCTCCTCTTCTATTTGTTCTCATGTCCTATTTTTATTCAGCGCATGTGTTTTTTTTTCTGATATATTTATATTAATACACACTGGCCTTTAGTACCACCAGATATTATTAGCCTATTATTGTAGACTTTTAAAGGACAGAAGCTATACTTAACCTAAAATCCAATACTTTTTCACACACACACACACACACACACACACACACACACACACACACACACACACACACACACACACACACACACACACACAGACACACACACACACACACACACACACGTCAGGCATCTGTCCCACTCCTCTCATTACAGCCCTGTCGGTCTCGTGAAACCCAGAGACGGACCCAACGATGATGTCAGAGAGGCGGGAGATCGCAACACAGTCCTGTCCGCCTCATCATCCATGCCATCACACTGATCAACACTGATGCTGTCAAATGCTGCTTGAATTTCCATTATGGATTTTAACAGGGACAGGTATTGGCAGGTCTCTAGTGATATATTATAAGATACAATAGAATACGTCATTTTTTATTTTTTTTGTCCGTATTTTTTTGAACATTGCGGTCCTATATGTCAATTTCTTACATTTTCAACATATTTTTCTTGCTCGCCTTGGCCCTAACTGGGGCAAAGCAAAGTTCTGCCGCATTTTGTATTGAAAGAACAACCTCTGCTCGTGTGGCACCATCGGCAACGTTCGCCGTTTGAACCCCGAGAGCCTTTGTTTTCTGACTCGACAAACGGGGGGGATCTTGTTTTCATACTAAAATGATACTGTGCTACTTCGGCCATGTTGTGGTCACAATGTGGAAAATCTTGAAAAACTCCAGTTTTTGCCTCCCATCCCTATTTGATTTTGACCAGTGTATCCAGACCCAAATATACCATGAAACCGGGTTGATACCTGAAACGTAATGCTCGCTCATTGGGTCATGTTTCCTTGATAAGAAGTCACTTTGGCATCACGTAGTCGTGTAAGATATAGAATTCCCGTGCAAATAGAACACTTTTAAGGACAGAACCTCTGATTGCGTTTATCGGCCCCGGCCTTGGCAGTCTGACATAACACACAGTATTAAGAGCCTCCCGCCGTTTGCCGTCCAGGAGGGTTGTAGTTGTAGATGTGAGGCCTGCCGACAAAGTGTAGCGCTGACTAATAAGGTGAGATTAGGGTTGGACAATGACTGGCTTACTGGAACTAGTTTTATGCCCAGAGCCCCGTATGCAGCCGAACATCATTTTAGCTTGATAGCTTGTGCAACGTGTCTTACAAAAACCCATCGTGACCATTGAAATTCAATTACGTGCAAGTTCATGAGATGTTCTTGAGAATGAGCCTTTCTATACCTGTACCTCAGCTAAGTCACACTCTTAACGAGTGATTCCTGGAAGGATTGTGAGTGTTCCACCATCAGCTGATCTGAGCTCGCTTCTGCTCTCTCTCGCTCTCTCTCTCTCTATCTCTCTATCCCTCTCTCTCTCTTACTTTTTGGTGAACTGACCTCACGAAGGCGGACCCGGCTCAAGGCAATTACCGAGGAATTTGAGAGGGGGTCACACACTACCAATTAACTTTTTACCACTGCGGCTGAATAGAGGGCGCCTTCTTCCCGGTCCTCGTCTTTGATTCAGGCACTCTGGGCGTGGAAGGGGCGGCTTGGGAAGAATAGAAGAAAGCGAGAGAGGCCGGCGGCCGAGGGGAGTGAACTAAACGCAGCGTTTGCAGCCTGCCGACGAAAAGGGAGAATTTTGCGTTGTGCACTGTGTTGGAGTACAAGCCGACGGCTGTACTTCGTCGATGGTTGCAGAAATCAAGTCCTTCCGAGTACATGAAATATAAACCGTCCTACGATTAGCCGTGTGAAATTACAAGGTATCTGTATAGTTTGCATTCTTCATATGACCTTGCAGCAGCATCAGAAGGGTTGTTCAACATGGCGGAAGAGCCACCCACTGAGGCGAGTTCCTACACATTGCAATGTGACTGCAGGAGGAGGTAAGGTGACTATATATCACGGATATCTGCCCATGCAGTATATTTAGAACACGGTTGACATAAGCATTTGGAAAGATGGGGTCTTCAATTAGCACAAGGAAACAGGTCGACCCCAAGGCTACGAACAGCCCACAGGTGTCATTTCACTGCCGCTTATGTCACACAGAAAGTTGATGTTATTGAAGGTTAGGGGTGGGAGCGCACTTTGTTCAAAGGTTCACCTCCCTGTGAGTTCCTGCAGAAAATCTGCCAAATGAAGATAAATAAATCACCCCTACACTATGCATGTTGTATCTCTGCTTTTCTAGCTCGAAATTCAAGGCTTTTAGTAAAGGGAAACCTCTGCTTTTTGATTAGGCCCAGTCAGAATGCATGGGGATGCATAGCTTGTTTCAGTTGGTGCAAGGTGTTTGCTTTTTGGCCGCAGTGGATGGCTTTTGTACCCAATGGCTTGTCTCCAATCGTATGGTCCTCATTGGCTTGTCTCCAATGTTATAGTATTGTCCCCATTGACTTGTCTCCAGTGGTATGGTCCACATTGGCTTGTCTCCAATGGTATGGTATTACCGTGGTAAAAAATCAACACCAGTGGGTGTGTCAGCAGATGACAAGAGTTTAGTCTGTTGATTGACGGGGAAGGTGAACTTCTCATCCAGAATGAGCGGCGTACTCGGATGACCTGGCCTAAGGCACACTGCCCGCCCCGCAGTGACTTGACCTGTGGCGAACAATCAAGGACAACATTACTTTGTCCTTCTGTCCAGATCTGTCAAGGTGATTGATAAAGGGTCATCAATGACGCTCTGGACAATTCCTTTTATATGCAAAAAAAAAGAAAATCTTGCTTTCCTTCCAAAAATTGTTAGGTCAGGCCCTCAGTGCATCCACATTCGAAGCTAATCATACGAAGCTAATCTGCAGTGATGGATGGTAGAAAATTCCACAGGTCCAGCCCAAATTGAGCTGGACCTGTGAGACTCAGTTCTTCCATTTTCTCTGAGCATTTTCTCTTTCTCTTTAGCATCACTCATAAATGCGTGATGCTAAATCTGGACAGGTGCACTCCAACAGCTGTCAAGGGATGGGTTCAGACAGTCGGATCCGTGCACTGAATCCGTCATCGGATTCAGTGTAAAGACTACTTTAAAGGAAAATTCCACTCTGTATCACTCTCACTAACCTACTGAGTAAAAAACCCCTCTCAAACAGCCTTTAACACACCGGTGATAAAGCCCTAAACTACCGTGCATGTTCTGGTTGGAACAGGTTCATCTGGTCTGACTCTTCAAACTGCAGTAAATACTAGGAAAATTACATTACAGTTTGGGCGCTTTGCCACTCTCCTCCAAATAAGCCACAGATGTCAAGGTGATGCGTGTGCTGCCAACTTGATAATGACGCATAACACCTATTGCATTTTCAGAGTCTTACACTTTTATACGAAACATTTTTAAGGTTTTTAAACACAAATGTCTAAAATTATCAGTAATTTTCTCTGAGAAACTTTTGATTTTTACGTGATCTGACGCCATCATGTTTTCTGCGCAGTCTAAAGAAATAATCAATCCAAATTCACATTATCGATTTGGAAGTCATGGGGCGACTACAAAATGACCCTCTAATTCAAAATCCTGCCACGTTGACTACAACAATTTTTTTTTATCTCTGTGACCTGTGCTGACTGTGATGGTGCACGGCAGCATTTTAAGGGTAATGTTAGAAATGTTGGATAGTTGTTGGGCCCCAGCGTGTTCAGTATCCAAGCAAAGGCAGCAGCCATGCCTGGCGAAGCGGCGGAGGGGAGCGGGATTATTCTTATCAACCTGGCCAGACTCATTGTGCAGGCGTCCTATCTCATTGACCTTGGCCTCAGGCCCAGGTGGGACAGCCCATTGGTTTTACTTCATCTTGGGATAGAGGTCTCGATCTCTCATCATCTCAGAAGGTAAAATCTTCAAGAAGCAAGGCTGCTGAAGGAGCGGACCAAGACAATCACCAGCCCCTTGCCCGGGTCCATTAATTCTGCCGTGGACCACTCCCGAGGCTTTTTGTCAACTTACTTAAATGTGGTAGAAGACACTTCACGCTAAAGTAGAAGCTGGAAACATAATGCAGAAAATAACCAGCTTGAATGTGCCAATTATACAGACTATAAAGTCGTATCACTTGAAGGAAAGTTCCTTGTTCTGATTTGCCTCTAAAGTAAATGTACATTTAAGTTTATCACCACGTACTCCAGGCATGGAGTATACGGTTATAAAATACATTCTTTTGGTCTGTTTGGCTGTTTTAAAAACATGTTATCTCATTTTCCAGTGTCATCAAGATCCAAGATCCAAGATCCAAGAGGTTATGTGTCACATACATATCCATACGGTCTGGAAATGGCTATAATGTGTTTTTTTCCGCCATAATATTTTGGGTGATTTTTCAAACTGATTGCTGATTCATTGCCTGCTTTTTGGCATTTAGTTACATCATTGTCTGAAAGAGTCTGACTATATGCAGTTGAAGACAATAAGACGGTGCCAGTTTCCATGCAGAGATCAAAAAACAAAACAGAATTCCTTCCATAGTCACACCTCAAGGAATACGATGCGTGTCCGTAAACCTTTCCACTCGTGAACCTTTGCACTCTCTTGTATTCCTCAGACAGCTCTGCTCCTCTGCAGGATCCACTGGGGTTTTATTTTCTGACGGATTATACTCGTTGTACTCAATTTAACAGTCCACTGCTCCGTGTGTGGTGTCAACCCTGACAGGCAGGCGGTTACGCACTGTACTGCACACCTGAGGTGGGCGGAGCCGATAGCTGGCCATTTGAAACCGTTTGAAACTGAAGGAGGATAAGCCCTTTCTCCCCCAATGACACGGGTCAAGCTGTCAAAGCACAAAAGATGCGCCACGCAGTCTGAGATTCCGATTCTGCGGTTGTTTAGGGTTGGACGAGGTCCCAAAACTAAGGGTGCTCCTATCGATCGGCCACCAATCGTTATCGGCCGAGCGTTCTCAATAGTGTGATCGGTGATCGGTATGAAGGCCGATCAGAAGAACCGATGAGACGACACAAAACACGAGACAATTTCTCTTCCCCATTATGCAAAGCAGTGTTTGCCATACGTTGATTTCTTTGTGGCGATTCACCACAATATCAACATATTCATTTTCAAAATTTTTTTACTATTGAAACTAAAATCTTAATCGAGCTGCAAAGCACGACCCGAGCCCGTGCACATTCTGTCTGAGCCCAGCATGGGCCCGTTCCATTGGCTGCATTGATGGGCTTGGCCCGAGGCCGAGCCTGCCTTTAAACTGAAATTGAAAAACCAAAATTTTATTAGTTAGTTGGCTGTTTATCAGTAGACTAATTCCGAGTTGTTTGAATGATAGAAATCTTCCCAGAATTCCGTGCGGGAGCTTAGTGAATAGCTCACTTCCTCTCGCGAGAAACTCGTAACGCCCCGAAAACCCGACACTAACATTTCAAATCATAACCTTTGATTGACCGCAGCGTTGTGCCGTACATGCCGCAGATCGGGACAGCGGAGAGGATCCACCACAGTGTCTCGACAGCGGTGTAGACAGATGTATTCATTTTCGTTTGATTCCTACTTGTATGAAACAGTTATTTTAGACAGTTAAGGGACTTTCCCGGTCACTGCATTATGGAATGATGGAACGCTGTTTTCTGTTGCTATGGGACTTTATTTAGTAAAAACTGGATGTTTTTCTATAAATACTTTACTTCAAAATGATAAATTTACACTTGCTAAAAGAATGTGGCCATATGCGGCCAGGACCACCTCCGAATGTGGTCTGAGCGATCGGATCTCAAACCACATTGAGGACACGTAGGGTGCGTTTACACCTGGCATTAAACCTGGGATGACACCTGGTATTAAACCTGGCATGACACCTGGCATTAAAGCTTACACCTGTCAATGCCAGGTGTGAATGGGGTATAAATCAAAAGTTTTGCCCATCATGCTTTGACAGAGAGAGAGAGTGGAATATGTTGTACATGTTGCCTGACAATAAATAAACAGTTGATTCAGTCATTTCATGATACTTTCTATCTACTATCTCTTAGTTTGAAAACTTCATATACAATGTTGTTAAGAATAGTTGAATAAATAACTAATGCTACGCAGTAAATCAAAGGCTTCAAATAGACCCTGTGATCGCAGATGCTGGTTCCAGTGATTCGGCCCCGAAAACCCAGATAGGAGCACCCTTACTCAAAACTCAATTGGACTCAACATGTTTTCTATTGCTCAAGCTCAACCTTCTAGTGATACTAAGAACCCTTGACAGAGTCTTACCCTCTTCTGTCGAAGGTACCCTACCTCAGCTGAAGGTACCCTACCTGGGCTGAAGGTACCCTACCTCAGCTGAAGGTACCCTACCTCGGCTGAAGGTACCCTACCTCGGCTGAAGGTACCCTACCTCGGCTGAAGGTACCCTACCTCGGCTGAAGGTACCCTACCTCGGTTGAAGGTACCCTACCTCGGCTGAAGGTACCTTACCGCGGCTGAAGGGACCCTACCTTGGAGGGTGGAGAAGGTCAGCTGTACCCCACCTCAACCAGGAGAGGAACTCTCTGAAGAGGTGGCTACATCCAAAGACTTTTGGCCTGAATGTACTATCCACTATTTCTGATAAGCTGGTAGGCACCCTTCAAAACTGTCAACCAATTTACACCTTGCTCAATAGGTTCCCTGTTCATTGTTTAGAGACGAGACACCTGAAACTACTGAGTAGATTTTTTTTCATGGTCTGGTACACCCCGTTCCAGCTTTGGCAGGTAGTGGGGAGCAAGGGGGGTTGGAGTTTTTGATTTCCTGGTGGAGTGTGTGGCACAAAGACTGGCCTTGTCTGGACCCACTCCGCTCCTCCGGTCCCTGCCTTGGCTAGAAACAGGAGTGCAGGGGAGGGCGGTAAGGGAAAGCGGTGCAACGTAATCAGACGGTCAATTTAACTGACCTGGGTTTCTCACCCTGTGTAATGACCGAGCATTAAAGGCAAGATCACGAGATCTCCGGAGGGAGGTATAGACTTGAGTGGAGAGGACAAGGGTGACCTGGTCAAATGGTATCGTGGCTACACTGTGTCCCTTTAGAAGTCATACTACAGAATATTTCCCCTCTATGAATATTTTGGACATATCCATGATGCTGCCGACTGATAAGTATGATTACTTTCCTGTTAATCCAACCTTCATCCTAGTATGATATTCTCCCAAAACAATCCACTACACTGCAAAGAAAATCAATGTAAAATAAAAATGGTGGGTGTATAATTGTGTGTGTGTATGTCTATATTTATTGTAGTTGTTGTTTATTGTAGTGTAGTGTGTATTATATATATATATAGTATATTTTTTTTGGTTTATTGGCCAATGGGGTGAGAACATTTTACTTAACATGATTTCTCATATTGTTCTCTCTTATCTCACAGTTATTAGATAAGAAAACACTTAAACTCCAGGGATAAATTGCATAATTTTCTCAATGATAGCTTGATCATGTTCCATCCATACAATTCTACGCCAGTCAATTTATTATCTAAAAAAAGGATTGTTTCTTTTCAAGATTTTCTGCCTTAAAATCGTCTTTTTTTGCAGTATAGTTGCAAGGCCGAGTACACTGGGCGAAGCTGAAAGCCACAAAGAACATACACATAATGTTGTGGCAGCCTGACATAACTAATTAAGGACAATGTTTCATGAATCAAAACTGAAAAAGCCACAATTTATGTCTTGCTGGGACTGCAGATGTATGAATGTCTGTAAACATTAAGCATTACAGTACATGTACTGTATAAGTAGAGGAACTCCATATTTGGCATTTTGTGGGATTCCTTCCAGAACAGTGCATTGTACTCATTCAGCAGACACTGTCTTTGCTTGTCCTTCTCTTGTTCTAACAACGTAACCCAGGCTGATTGCAAACAGCAGGAAATTCTACTATAACTATAGTATTGCACAAAAAGTCCCACACCTTTATAACAACCGCCCATTACGCTCTCCAATTTATTACTCCAGGACCCACTTCCTATTTTCTGGGAAAAAAACAAAAAAAACAACAACTCATAAGTCAGCCTTAAGTGTTGGTTTAATACTGTCACGCCAAACCGATCCCCCCGAGGCACTTGTTTTCAGATTTGTCTTGGCATTGCGCTGAGCAATTTCCTTAGCACAAAGTTGCCTTTTCTTGTCCTTTCATCCGTGTGAGGCCATTTATTTTTATCATGGTACATCATTGCATACCAAAAAAATTATACCATTGGTGCGAGAGCCAGTTATTACTTCTGGGAGGCCACTGGGTGACGTGACAGCAGCTAGCTTTATAGACCCTAACTGTTTGTCACATGAATCTCCCTTACCTGATAGACCTCCTACTGTTGTTTTGATGCCTGAAATGTGATGTTTTTTCTGTCTTTTGGAATGTGGCTTCATACAAACAACCCCTTGTCCAGCTTAATTGGAATAATTGATTTGCAGTGGTCTGCTTTGTTTGCTTGGTCGTATTTGTTATCGGTGGCCAGTGAAACATAGTACATTTGCCAAATCTCGCCTTATTTCGCATCTCAAAGTCATTTCAAAAGCAATATGGTCACTCAATCTTGTGTGTTTTCAGTAGGAATGGCGAGGGAAAACAAAGGCAACAATGAGAGAGATCAAAGATAACTCTCCTTGCTCCCAGCATTTCGGAATGACCAAAGACATACCGCACATTTCTTAAAAGCTTTAAGACCAAGGACTGCTCTGGGCCGACTTCTTTGTCACACTTCGGAGCCCTTATCTAAAATAAAACTCTCCGTCTACCCTGGGATAGTTGTGCATATGCACCGCAACGATCACAGGGCAGTCATCCAAAATCCATAAAATACTGAAGACCCAGGTTTGTTCGCCTTCCTCTGTTGCTATGTTCTCAAACAAGGATGAGGGTTTTTAATATATTGGTGTAACAGATAAATACCTCTAAATTGAAGTGTTCAGATAAACTGCACTGCCTGGGCATTAAGCTGCACCGAGGTAAAACGTCATCAGTCTAGACGTGCTTGCCTTCTGCAGAATACATCACTAGCTCCTCTTTATATCTGGCCTTTTGATCAAGGGATGGCCTGAGAGTTTTACGACCTGCGTGCCTGTCTTCTGACAGAGTGGCATTGTCATACAGGTCAAACAGCAGCCTACGCACTCATAAAAGAGCCATAAAGGCAAAGAAAGAATGGGCCTAGGATTTTTTTTTTTAACACCAAGGGCCGAAGGCTTTACAACCGGATTGCCCCTCCCCACCCCCCACATGAGAGCAGGCAGACAGACAGACAGGGTTAAATACCACGTGAATAGAAGAATCAGGATTGGTTTGGGCTCGGCCCCAGACCAGACCGCTCGCTTTGGGAAAGCAAACAAGACTTTTACAGTTTCCTACTGTAAAACGACTTTCACGAGTATCACCTTTTCCCTTCTTTTTTTTTGGCATTCGACTTTAGTTGATGACAAGGCTTTTTTTTCTTCTGTTTTGCTTTTTGCCCCCCCCCCCCCTTGCAGTGTTTCGGTTTTCTCATGCTTACATGTTTGAACTTGCTCCCATGGCGCTGTACGAAACAAACAATTTGTACTGAATTACCGAGAGGCAGAGGCAGTTAAGTGGCGCAGATTAAGTGCCGCCACTCAGCGAGCAAGAGATCGTTCAATTTTCCAAAGGCCCCCCTCTTGTTTGTTTGAAGCACAGCCTCCGGTGGGAGTTTTATTTGAGGAGAGGAGCCTCCGTGGCATCCCTTTGAGCCATCTCCAGTCACCGGCCCCTCTGAGCTCCACACAAATAGTAACCTGATCCTGATACAAGTAGCGGGCACATTCTTGTGGGCAGCGGTTGATGGTGCTTCGCTCGACAATGTGTCCGGGCCAGGGTGGGTGCTGAGTTCTGAGGGAAGGGCTTGACTAACATGGGGGCGAAAAAAAAGTTGAGCCCTGAACCTCCCAATGCGGTTCAGTTCACCTGGTCGACCAGAATGAAGTCATCATATCCAGGTGTTTCTCTTGGCGATGGCCCGGACCACATCTTCGTCGTCTTTTGAAAGGCTTCGATCAACATGGCAGTGTTGCTCATCGGAAGTACCAACCAATTGGAGGCAATACCCTAAGCCCTACTCATCAACTTTTATTTCCCTTGAGTTTAATCGTCGCACCTGCACATGCACGTAGAGGCTGGTGTCTCTTGCACCAACAGCTCTTCCTCTCTTTCTTTTGCCCTGGGGACAAACAACTTCCCCTACTGTGAGACCTATAAAAGCCATGACTAAAACATATTTTCCGCCTCCACAACCAGCTTAAAATAGTCACCTACTTTGTCCCAGTTTTGACTTTCCAATGCTGGATGCCAGCGACGCATCACATATAGCCATTGTTGACCCAAAGCCATGCTAACAGTCAATATTAGGCTCAATGTTAAGGATTTCACTGACTCTTTCTCTCACATTTTGGCCTCTGCCAAAAACAAAGCCTCAAATCTGTCATTTTAATCACCAACAGCACACCAAGCAGGTAAAGGGTAATGGTAGACAAACAATAGTTGCAGCGTTTGGGTGTAGCTCTCAAAGAGGACGCTTGATATGTGTCAGTGTGGGTGTGTTGGCCTCTATAAAGCCGTAGGAAAATAGGTTTTGGCTAAAACATCCTCGGGAGGCTCTTGTCCCATCTTGTTTCATAACTGATTGAGCCACCATAAACAGTAATTACGCTCCCACTTTAATCAAATCCCCAGGCAGCCTCGTGATCAGTGACACTGACGGACAACTAAAGAGCAGTTGGTTCAATTATTATACCGCCGCCCATTATAGAAATCTTGCACATCAAAAAAACAAGCCAGAATGCTGCCAACATGACCACGTCCCTGTGGATTATCTTCCCTTCCCTGTGAAGTGGGTAAATGATCGCGAAAAATGAATGAGAATGCTCATTCCCCTTGGAGGTAGTACAGCACAGCGGTTCTTGCGGTGGGTTTTGCATTCCCAGGTTTTCCCAGGATAGCACTCGCCTAGTCATTATCTCTCGCCGAATGTTTGCCACCCCAGAATCGACCCACTTCCATTTGCTGCAAAGGATACATTGGCATGGCACAGGAAAAGGTACAGTTTGGGAAGGATTTGGTGAGACCTACTCTTTTTATTATTCCATTCTGTTGTTCTTGGTGCTTTTTGCAGTCAAAACTATGACTACCGTTTGTTTTGAGTGTCGGAGTCTCGCATAAGAGGTGTTTGTGAGATAAGAGGTGTATCGCAGCGATGCAGACGTTCCATCTTCATTTTAATTCTATAGATTTCACAAGGTGAGAAATGCTTCAAAGCGGTTGGAAACATTTAATCGGTGTGAGCAGTAGCGTTTCATGAGGATCCTGTTTTGCTGCTGACGAGTCTTTTCCATGCTTGGTTTAGGGTTAATGCCTGTGAGCGTGTGCAGCGCTTAGCAAAGATCGGCAGGCATATGCAGCCCATAAATTTTCACAGAAGTTTGGCATTTAAGCTACGTGTGTCACGACACCTTCTCCATTTACGTTATAAGCCTTGGGCTAACTATTGGGCAATTATTGTGGTCTCTGGCTGGCTGGATGGAGCCTGCCGGCCTTTCCTTATCTGATTGCATCCTTTATTCCCATTCCAATGGCAATCCATTACTTTCATCATGAGACTATAGACCACCTCTTATATGAAGGGTTAGGGTTAGCTTTTCGTTTATGTTTAGATTTTCCTGATCACTCAAATTCAAATTCCCACAGAAGCTCGTGAACACAATAAAAAAAAAATCAGCTGGGGTAAGGGGAGCTGGAGGCAAAGCCGATGGCTTAAATGTAAAGCTAGAGTAATATCAGCACACACACCCCCTCCCACACACACACACACACACACACACACACACACACACACACACACACACACACTCTGAGGATGTTATCACACCCAGGTGCTTGGTTAAGTGAGCAGGAAGCCAGTCAGGATCTGGAATGTGTTTCTATTTTTTTTTATTTTTAGACAGCGGATCAGAACCCCAGTGGTGCAGGCTGGTTTAAGCCCTGTGAGATAGAAATGGGGGGCGGTTGTTTTCCAATGGACTCAACATTGTGATCCAAGCCTTTGCACTGGAGCCTAGGCTCAGGTTTAAAAAATACTGTGGAATTGTTTTTAGCCTTTACAGCAATAGCTATGTTATTCCTCTAAAAACTGTATTTAATTTTGGGTTGTAATCTAGTCTTTGGCTTTTAAACGGCTTCACCCTCTGATACATGGTGTGATTGACTCGGGACAGAAATCTCAGGCCGTGCTTATCTGAAATGATCAGGCCTCAGCTGATCTTAAGGGCAAACACAATATTAATCTCATTATCTGTGCATGGCATTGTTTTCCAAGTGCCGGTTAATAAACTGTAGTGTGTGTGTGTGTGTGTGTGTGTGTGTGTGTGTGTGTGTGTAGTGCAGAAGCTGACTTGCTTGAATGGCCAATGTTGAGTGTTGGGAGGCAGCCTTCAATTTTATAGAAATGAACTGATAAGGCTGTTGGGTCTCCCTTGTATGACTTGTTGTCCATGTGACCAGCGAGTCAACACCGGGAGATTGGGACATGGTACCAAACCAGGGTAAATAAAGCTGGAGATGGAGGTTCCCATGGACCTTTGGCCTCCTACCTGCCTTGACTTACCTTGGAGAGCAACGGCCTATGTCATATGATACGTCTTTCCAGTAATCTCTCTGAAGTGCGTTCAATCTTTCTTTTTTTGCGGCAATATCTGCCTCGAGGCTTCCACTCGAAAGAACGAGGGAAGAGAGCGCTTGTCTTTTGGTGGTCGCAGGTCTGTCGTTTGTGCAGGTCCATACCCATATCCGCGTGTGTGTTTTTCTGCATGTCTGTGTGAATGCTAATAAGGTGAACCGAGGGAACTGGCTGACACTACCTTGCTAGATGGTGGCTGTTCTGTTCCCATGGTTGCTCCCCCCCCCCCCCCCCCCACCCCCCGTCTGTTGACCAATCACATAGTCACATTATCATCAGGAAGTTGGGGGTTGGGGGTGGCTGATGGAGCCCCCTCCGGGTGAAAGGGGTGGTCTCCAGGAAATGACTCGTAGTTCTTCTTTAACTAGGAATCAATCCATTTATGCACTCTTGACCTGAGTGCTCCTCAGTGTGCAAGCAACCTGCAAGCCTCTCTCCAGAAACAAAAAGAATGACAAAAAACATGCTTTCATTAAGAAGTGTGTCTAACAACACAGGAAGGAAAAAGTAGTGCTTTAAAGCTCTGTGCGATGGATTTTCGGGAATAAGCCTGACAGGGGATGACTGAAATATTTTGGTGAGTATTGCGGAAAATTTGCCTCTTTTCTGCCTATTTGTATGGGAAACATGGTGTGACTTAGTGTCATGATTCATCATTCTGAAATGGAAACTGTATGATCTTCACTCTGTGTGTAAGCCAATGTGGAATTGGCTTACACACAGAGACCTTTGATTATTGAAACGATCTTAACATCTTATGACTTGTGGTTGTTTAACAAAGCAAGGTATTTATTTAGCAATTTGAAGCACTAGCTGTCATAGTGAAGCCGCTGGTTTGGGACAGTAAGTGATGCGCCATGGTAAATAAGATGCCAGACGATGAAGGAATGGACACTTTAATGGGACGAGGAACAGGTGTCTTTTTTTTAATAACATGTTGATATCATCTTGACAAATTGAACAGTTGGCTTCATCCCATTTTGTCACTGGAAACCTTCTTCTGAGGTTGAAAGAGGTTCAAACTCAGCTTAAGCTTTGTGACTGTTTGTCGACCTTTGCTCTTGTTAGTGCCCAATAGTCCATGGGCAGTTTGACGGGCTAAACATAGCTTCAACACGTCAAGTGTGCCCGTGCCTCCTCACACATAGTCAGCTGTAGAGGTCGTTGAACCTCGTAGCCTCGGACACTCAGACACAAAATCCTTAAGATGTCGGAGAGGATCCCAATGTTTATTTGTTTAAAAAGGCAGATTATTGGCGGTTACAAAGATCTAGAGGCGTGGGACCACTTAGTGGTTGACACATGGCTACAGGAAAGGAGCTAAACTAGCGAAGGAAGATAAGAGATGCTGGTTTGGCTTTGAATATTGATTCTGTGTTGGATCAGTGCTGGCAGGCTGTGATTTCTGTGGCTGAGAAGTGTATTTATCTGAGGTGTAACAGGTGACTGTTGACTTGGCAATCACCCTGAGAGCCGTTTTGTGGCCGCACCCACTCATTAGTGGCCCCACATTGCTTTTTTTCCACGTCCTGTTATAAGTTGCTTTTCCACATGACGCAAAATCACATTAGCTAAATGTTGCACATTTGGACTCACAAATGGGCCTTCCAGACATGCGTACTTTCAATACTTCTTGACTTTTTTTCTTCCATCTGGAAACACAGAAACGCCAGCACATCAGTGTTGTGGGGCTGAATAGTGCAGGCCATCTCGGTCTACTGGTTGACGCATTATAAACATTCCCGTTCACTCTTGAACTTGCCTAAAACATAAAATGTCCGCTCTCACTATAACCCTCGAAAACAGGCTCGCAAAACTTATATTTGAGCAGGTTACAGGTGGTTACACTACTGGTTTCCTCATTAGCGTTAGCATATTAGCACTTTCACTCGACACAGTTTCTCGAGTAACTTGTAAAACTCCTGTAATAGTCTCACACATCGAACGCATACACTATACATCTGTGTCACTACTTTTGCTCACCTGGAAACACAGAAACACCAGCACATCAGTGTCGCACGCCTGCATACTGCAGGTTCTCTTGGTCTACTGAGTGACGCATGCTCCCTCTCGCGCTAAAGGACCCCTTAGATGCCCAAGGTGCCTGTGTGAGCTTCACTCATTGTGACCATGAATAACCCGAATAAAACATTAAAGTCGCTATTGCCAATGCATAAATTTATATATAAGATTATGAGTGAACAAGATAATAAACCAATACAATAAATATAATACACGAGAAAACAAAACATGAGAATTGGGGGTGCCCAGTCTCAGTTAATATTTCCAACATTACTATAGGTCCCACATAAAAAATATGTTTTTTTTTATATTCTTGTATGAAAATGTGAGGAGAGTGTAATTTGTATACCTAGGCCCTGTAAAAATTTGGTTCCCATCATTTTCAACTGTTTATACCGTAACACAACCACAATGCTTTGAGATTGAGTGACTAGAAACAGGAAGTTGCGACAATTCATTTCTTCCTCCCCAAGTGTCAAGGCAACTTGCTGCAGCCAATGTTACACTTTGGATGTACTGTGGCAATGGTACTAAATACAATGTGATGCTACTTTTATTTAAATAATGTGTGACTATATTGCGAGTTTACGTTCCCCAATGGGAAATTTAACATGCTATTTTACCGATTAAACGATTGCCCCATTGGACTGCATTTAAGCAGAGCGAGAGGCTGCAGCAGAGTGGTGAGTTTCTCAATAGTAAAGTGTTCATTGAGGTTGTGCTGTCCACACTCCGTCTTGAGATCGTTAAATGCAAAGGCAGAATGCTCAGTCGGATTGACTTTTGCACCAAAGCTTCCAAATGATTAATGAAAGCTAATTACAGATGACTTGCATAAGTTGATGTCAACAATAACCTATTGTGTTTGCTGCGGGTCAATCGATCTCGCTTAAACCTTTAAGCGCTAAGGGCGGAGTTGAATCTCTGTGCTTCTGATAAAAGAAAGGTGAAGTCCCCAAAGGGCCGTTCCCTAAGTACCTGCTCCTTCTGCTACTGCCGACCTTTTAGTGGGAATTCTGAATTTGCTCAGTTGTGCGTGAAGTCATGTTCCTCGACTCCTCCGATTACCGTGGCTTTCCTCGCCCACCTGACCGCCCAGTCACCTGACGCAAAGGGTCAAAGTGCCCTGCAGTTCACTGGTCATAGGGTCAAAGCCTGAGCGAGACCCGAGCTCGCAAAGGTCTTGACCTCACATTTAGGGAGATGACCCCCATGGTCCCAGGTAAAGGTCCGGCAGTTGTGCCATTTGATACAATGGTGGCTCAGAGATTTCCTCCCCGGTTCTTAATCGCCGACTGAATCACCACAAGAGATTTGGAGTAACGTGAGCCTAACATGAATACAATGGCCCGAAAGAAACAAAGATTAAATTACTGCCATTGCTCTTCTTCTTTTTTTCCGCTGTGTCCTTGTCCTCCCCTATTTCAGCCAAAACTGGGAAAAATTTGCCACGTGGTCTGCCTTAAATTAACTCTGTGACCTATTTTATTTCTGTGTTGTAGGTGTTATTTGTGAAAGAATGAGTGACTGAGCATGACCTCACCTATGGCTGCGCAAGCTATCACCGCAATCCATATCCTGGCTTTAGTGGCCTTCAGCGGCGTGGTGGAGAGCGATCACATCGACTTCTACAATGTCAGGCCACCAGTGCAGGGTGAGAGCTGATCTAGTTGTACAGTTTAGTGGTTCATGGAACTCCTTCACCTCCAAGTTTCCAAGAGAAAGAGCCATGGACTTCTTGGCTCCTGCTATGTTCATTGATGGGTGAAATATTGATTCATTGATAAAAGTTATTAAATCATGTCTCATTTCACCCCCTTTACAGCCACACCATTCCCCAACAGTTTTAAGTGCTTTACCTGCGAGCAAGCAGTCGACAACTATAAATGCAACCGCTGGGCAGAAGACAAGTGGTGCCCGCAAAGTGAGTGTTTCTTCGATACGCTTGAGGTTGGACCTCATGGTTACAGAGCACACTACCCCAACTTAATTGTTTTGTCTCTTTCAGATACTCAGTTCTGTATGTCGATCCACCACCTCTCCAGTCATGGCAAAACCAAGTTTGTCACTAAAAGATGCGCCGCTCGGGAGGACTGTCGCCTGGCGGGCTGCAGGCACCACAGAGACACCGGCCACACGGTGAGTCTACACAATGTGCTCAAGACCCGTCCAAACGCTTGGTATAAAAACTTGGTTAAGTCCTTTCACCTTCTCCTTTCTCCTCTCAGGAGTGTGTGTCCTGCTGCGAGGGTATGATCTGCAACATCGAGGTCCCTACCAATCACACCAACGCCGTTGTCACCATGAGAAGGACTGTGTACAGCTCAGTGTCGAGCCAGAGGACTCTGGGTGCCTGGGTGGCAGTGCTAGTTCTGGGTTTGAGCATTTTGGTTCTACTGTGAACCCTTTCCCTCTGTCTACCCTATGATGGGTCAGAGGAGGCAACTGGAACAACTTCTGTGTCATTGCAACGATGCAGCAAGCCCAAAACGATGGCTCTTATGGTTCCGTTTGGCAGGTTTGAGGGATGAAGCTCATCGGTCCCAGCTGTTGCTCAGATCTGTGCTAGAATGGGAAGAAATGTCTCAAGTCCTCGGACATGGAAGAGTCTGCTGCCATGGTTGGTCCAGATTGTTTGGATTCACAACAAACAAGTTTATCTTGCATTTAATCTTGAGGAAACCATGGATCATTGGCCTTTGGAAAGCTTGGAAATCAACCTTAGTAGCCGGCGGCCCAGTATTCCTGCAGCGATGTTGACACCGTCAACATCTTGGATTATTATGATTTGGCTCTGAGGATCTCTAATTGACTGTTCCACCAAGCCCTGGAAGGCCAGCCCAAAACAATGAAGTATGTGCACTGAGAAACCACATGTTCAGGCTTTAATCATCCCTAGAACATTCGCCTCGGATTATTAACATGCCGGGGAATGTTAATGACATGTTTTCATCGCGGAACGAACGCTGCTGGAAACATTCATTATGGCCAGTAATGACAAACCGAACACCAAAACAAGTGGACACTGCCAAGTCACAGAGCCCTTTTTGAGTTCATATGGAACTTATAGCACATGTTTTTGTTAATATGTTCTGCATTTGCACTTCAGTGTTTTTTTGTAAAAAATTCCTTTTTTTAAGAAGGTTTTTTTTTTTAAATATAGCAGCAAATTCAAAATAAATTGCTTCATACAATGTCCGGGGTGTTGTTTTTAGACGTTTTCACTACAGCCCAAATGAAGCTCTACTCTTGTTCTCTAATAACTGCGTGTTCAGTCAACTGGTTCAGTTCTGTTAGATGTTTTTTTTAACTATCAACCCTCAACTATGAGGGCCTTAAACAGCCTTGCGTTTCCAAAATTCCTAACTAGTCATTGAAATATGAAAGACACATTTGCACGCCTATTTCCGTGCGAATTAGGGTAAGACGGCTCTGGAGTCATGGGATCGTCTGCCGCCCATGGGATCAAATCACGCCACAATCCTCCCTCTTAACCGTTCACAGTCGTTGTGTCCTTCTGTCTGTCCGTCTTATCTTCCCAATTAATGAAAATAATCATTGGAGGGATGATCTGTTCCGAAAGATAAGAGAAGTTCTATTTAATTTGAAGGCTTTTGTAGATATGACCCCTCCCAGCTACCGCAACACACCCATATCTGCAGTGGGCGTGGAGAGGAGATGGGGGCCCCGTTTTTTAGCGTGTAGCGTGAGGAAGGTGTTGAAGGTGCTGTCAAAAATAAAACATCCCAGGAGGAGACCCTCAGGACAGGGTGGGGGTCGGGGTGGGGGCTGGTGGGACTTCGGTCCTCCGCTCTTCCTCAACCGAATGTCATTCTGCCATTAGGTGGCGTGTCTAAAGTACAGGGTTGTGGGACAAGGGGTGTGAAGCTTGGGTTACACTGCGAACAGACAAATGAAAGGCTCCGTGTCTGGGTAGTGCTGTGTTTTGGGAGTTGTTTTTTTTTGCTATAGATGGCTGTCGTGTGTGTGTGTGTGTGTGTGTGGTGTGTGTGTGTGTGTGTGTGTGTGTGTGTGTGTGTGTGTGTGTGTGTGTGTGTGTGTGTGTGTGTTGGAATGCATGCGTGTATGCAGTAACTCAGGCTGCCGCTCTCTTTGCCTTAACTTTATTAGGCCCCCGGGGCTGGGGAAAAAAAAAAAAAATGCGTACATAGACCCTGCCTGCGCGGTCTGTCAGTATTTTGACTCTGTTGTATTTCATTCTGGGCTTCAAAACTTCAAAGCTTCAAAACATCAATAACTCCACTGGGTTGCATCTCGATTCTGTGGAGGCCCAGTCCGAGCATGATTCACGTCTTCATCGGAATAATCATGTTGTGGAAAATGGAGCGTTGAATTGAATCAAACCCATGCTGACGCACAATGGATGTTGAGTCAATATCCAGTCTTTATTTATGGTTGGAGAAACTGTTATAGGCGCCCCTTTGTTATTGAAGGGCAGTAAAGCTTTGGCATTTGGCGCCACTTTAATTGCGATGTGTGTGATGACCTTGAGTGATAAGGACACGATATGTCCGGGAGCCTCTTTGACTCTCTGCTCTTTGACTTTGGGCTCAATTTAAGTCTTACCCTATTTATTTGTTGGCAGACATACTCAAATTTTATGCCTGACCATTTTCCCAATCATAGCTCACATTTTTTTGGACAGGAAGCCGCCTAACCCCGTTGGATAAACGCCCTAATGGGGTGCGGGTCCTGTGTTTCAATTGTAGTTTTTGGTGACGTGTATTTACCCTGAGTCCCTGTCGGAGCAGAGAATAGAGCAATGTGGCAACACAAAAAGATGTCAACAAAATGAAACGTCTGTGGTTATTTGTCCATCCTTGTTTATAATGGGGACTAGACTGATGGTTTCCTGAAGTACCCCCATCCATCTAAGACAGATAGATAGATAGATTCTGTCGATAGATAGATAGATAGATAGATAGATAGATAGACAGATAGACAGATAGATAGACAGATAGATAGATAGATAGATAGATAGATAGATAGATAGACAGATAGACAGATAGATAGACAGATAGATAGATAGATAGATAGATAGATAGATAGATAGACAGATAGACAGATAGATAGACAGATAGATAGATAGATAGATAGATAGATAGATAGATAGATAGATAGATAGACAGATAGACAGATAGATAGACAGATAGATAGATAGATAGATAGATAGATAGATAGATAGATAGACAGATAGACAGATAGATAGATAGATAGATAGATAGATAGATAGATAGATAGATAGATAGACAGATAGACAGATAGATAGATAGATAGATAGATAGATAGATAGATAGATAGATAGATAGATAGATAGATAGACAGATAGATAGATAGACAGATAGATAGATAGATAGATAGACAGATAGATAGATAGATAGATAGATAGATAGATAGATAGATAGATAGATAAACTTTAAATTGAACAACAAGTAATGGTAATGAATGCTTCCATAAAGTGTGATTGTTTTTGATACTTATAAAAAGCAAAAGAAAACAATCTTCTTGTTCAGGACTATTCATCGGACACTTGTTTTTTGTTTGAGGTTGAAACAAAAATTGCTGAAAAAGTGAAGACAGACACCCAACCTTAGCGAACGTTAACTGACTGAGATTACAAAAACATTAAAAAAAAAAACAGGACACGTGAACTCAACTCATATTCCGTCTGAAGCGCCGTAGGCACCACATCCCACCTCCAACACCACCGGTCTCGTCTGTCAGCACTTCAGAGGCCGAGAGCGTTGGGCTAAATGCAGCCCTCTGTATCTGAGACACTGAAAGATATACATTTGTTACGTGTTGCTTCGCTCGCTTTCATCTGTCCATCATTTCAAAAGCGAAAAAATTTGGAATTCAGTGCGGCTGACACGAAATGGAGCGAGGCGTGTCTCATTGATTAAAACAAAAGGGCAATCCAATCTGGTAACTCTTAAAAAAAACAGCCTCAGAAAGCCAGGAGGACATGAAGGGTGCGTTTGGAGAGGTTCTTTCATGTCTTGATGAGCTCCCCAGACTTCTGCCACACTTCTGGAGAAGGGACGACATCAAAAGCAACGGAGGCCAAACGGATCCCATCCAGTCTGTGGAGTGGTAGGAGCCACCTGTCCGGTGAACGGGATCAGAGCTGGGGGTCGTGCCCAACCCCTTTGGTCTTCATGGTGGGGGGGGGCGACAGCTCTGTGGCCCAAGCTGGAACCGTCAAAGACCTGTTGGGGGTCACAGCAGGAGAGAAAGTCGGACAAACGAGGGGAAAAGCAACCGAATGGGCATTTTGTCTTGTTGTTTGAGGTGAAGCCCGCTAAATTACGAATGCAAAAGGGTAAAGGT
The DNA here is from genome assembly GCF_960531495.2 of Zeus faber. Taxonomy (NCBI): domain Eukaryota; kingdom Metazoa; phylum Chordata; class Actinopteri; order Zeiformes; family Zeidae; genus Zeus; species Zeus faber. Next base: position 7,817,078 of record NC_137210.1, read on the forward strand.
TAGGGTTAGGTAAAAAAAAAAAAATAAATCTCTTCTCTTTGTTGTCACAAGCTCCGGTATTTACCATTGCTTTATGCAATCACACATGCGTATTGCCAGACCGACTGAGAAAGGGACAAGACAGAAGGGTGGAAGGATTCAGTCTGGGTGAAAATAATCCTGCTGGAGGGTGCGCTTTGTCCATCAGCGACCGTGCTCCTCGCCCTATCATTTGGGTTTCATTCATTTCGTTCATGATACGGGGGGGGGGGGGGGGGGCTTCCTCAGCACCATCTGCATGGCGGCCTCGAGGAACGGTTTCGCAACCCCTCTCCGCGTCCTTCAACACTCCCGCTCTCCCATTATTCATTAATCGATTTGTCTGTGGAGATGAAGAAAGCCTTCCCTCTTCTGCTCCGTCCAGAGCTCAGCATCAGAAGTTGAAGGAGGAGAAAAGGCTCTTTGAAGTCGCGGCCTCTCCTCGACTTTTTTTACACCGCCGTGTCCACCACTCCAGAAAATCCGTTAGTGTTTCATTCGTCCACGCCAGCTGCTACGGTAGCTAATTTCCTTGGCCAATGGACCAAATTTGTGGAGGCGAAGAAGCTATAAAGTCCCATCAGGACTTCCCCCCCGCTACCCATCCATGCCGACCGCCGACCCAGAGGAGAGGGCCCTTCCCTCGGAAGCGCCTCAGAGAACATGACCCCTCTCTGCTGGATCTCTCGCCGGATCTCCTTCCATCCCGGGCCTGTGATGAAAGGAGGCACCCGATGACGGATCCAGACAGCATGTTCTCACACCTGGCTGGGGGAGGACAGCGGGCCAGAACTGTAAAACCTGATCAAACATGCCAGGCCCCATGGGAACGACTGATCTCTGGCACCAACGGACCGTCGGACGACGTGATAGCCGAATGCTCCCAAAACAACATTTTTTCATACGAGCATGTGTTCTGGTGGAGTCATGTGTTCCAGTGGATTGCTTGTATGCACTTAAATCAATTTTAATAAGTACAGTGCAGTACTACTACTTGGTATACTGTATATATGCATGCAAACTTGCACTATTCCCTATTTTTGTCAGAATGTGAATTGTGGAGGTTTATTGTTTATTAAAACATTTCTTTGGTTTATTGTAAATTGCCAGATTGTTTTTGTTTATTGTTCATTTTAGAATTATTAATTATACTACTCTTAAAACTTAAACTATTAATTCTTCAAACGTATTAAAAAGTATTTTCCCACATTATTAAGAAAATAATTAAAATAGCTAGAGCTCAAAAAAAAGTTGGAAAATATGAGTTCAGGACCAAATTCCCACATCTATGAGCCCATTATCCATCCAATGGGATTTCTAGGATAAACGACTGAAGCACATTGAGAATGTGCATATAAAATAAAATGTACTGAGATTTCTGCGTGAATGTTGTAATATTACAACAGACCACCAAGAGTAAATATGTTTTTCGAGAGAGACCTGATGGAAAAAAGAAAACGATGGACATACGTTTGGATAATGGAGCACCATGTCTGCTCTCTCTCAGGCAGCACTTCCTCAGGTGGAGGAGGAGGACGAGCTTAAGTGTCCCCCAGCGCTGTGGAGAATAATGGCTGAAACCACCTACACGGAGGACTTCCAGAGAATGCATCATAGATCCTGTCTTTAGGTGGAGGTCCGGAGATCTTGAGGAGCGTTGATGTCCTGAATGGGCCTCTGTCTGCGGCTGGGTCCACCTCACTGTCCCCTTTGTCTCCCGTGATGGACAGGCTGGAGGCTGATAAAGCCAAATCGCCATGGTAACCGAGAGTATGCGGCGGCTGGGCTCCCTCCAGGAGTCTTCTTCTCCGGCTATATTACTTTACCGTATGCACTCACACACAAAAAAAGAATAAATGAATGCGTCCCTTGTGACCCGACGGAGCGGAGGAAGAAGAAGATGCGTGGACGGAGTGATGCTCTTATCAGCCCTGATAGAAAGACAAAATGAGAAGAAACCTCAAAGTGTCTACAGATACTCTATGTTCATGGATCACGACCTTCTCTGAATCTGCTGGTTTTACACGCAGGTCACTGATCCCACAACGAGGACGAGCCAAAGTGTAAAACAAAACACACACTCAAAAAATTATTTGAGTACTGCATTTTTGGCCTTTTCTCCCAAACAACTATTCAGTGGTGGGAGAAGTACTCAGATCTTTCACTTCTGTAAAATGTACAAACCTGGCAAAAAATGCAAAGTGAAAGCATCGTATTGCAATGTCTACCCAAGTTGTTGCGCATACTTAAAAGTACTTAAAGTATTGAGAAAAAAAGTACTTGTCGTATCCAGTGCCCTCATATAACTGAGCCTATAATACGGCATTAAGTGCCTACTGTACCTGTTTTCTGTCGATGAGTGCTCATGCATATCCTGATTACAATCTACAAAAATATTAGGGCAGTCAAACGATGAAAATAATGAATTGCGATGTATCGCATCAATTTGTGGAGTTAACCCGGATTAATCTCAATTTTTGAAATTTGCTCAAATCTGACCCGAAAGACAAATAAATCTATTTAAAAAGCAGTGCAGTGGGTTATAGCCAAACTATTATTTGATAATTGAAAATAGAAAGACAAAATATTGATTAAAAGTATTTTTACTATTACAAATAAAAGTACTTGCCAGTACAGAGCCTGTAATACAGATGAGTCCTTGTGTAGATCCCGATGACAATTTACAAAATAAATTGTATAGGTGGTGTCACATTAATATAGAAATATATACAAATCTAAAATGAAATCCAGATTTTAAAAAACTCATGCAATAGAGTAAGCAATATAGATATTTACATTGAAATGCAATGGAGTAAAAGTCAAAAGTCTCCTAAACTGAATATACTTAAGTAAGTACAGATAGTTAGAAATAGAAAAATGTACTTAAGTACATAACTGAGTACTTGCATTTTTTTACTTTCTACCTCTACAGCAATCATATCCAATAAAAAATAAATCATAAATTATTTACAGGTATTTTGATGCAATTGACACATTTAGCAGTTCACAGCCTCTCCAAAAACAAATCCCTCACTCTTTACCCCCCCCCCCTTCTCTTTCTCTCTTTTTTTATCTTCCAAAGTGAAGTAATCCTTATCTCGGGGGCCAGGCCCTTGTAACATCCTCTGCTCCACGATTAAATGCTACCAGATCCCCCCATTGCCGGCCAGTTTGTAATTATGGGAAATGGCTGCTTTTAGATCCCAGCTTCAACTGGAATCTTCTCAGGCTTTAAATCTGGACAGGGATCCAGTGATCTGCCTAACTACTGGTAGATTCTGTTTATATATACAGTATGTCTATATATACATATACTGTACATATTTGAAATGTATCCAGTTTTTCTCCCAGTGTTATGAAACAGGAGGATTTATTTTTCCAGGAGGGTAGTGAGGTGCTTTTAAGTCAGGAATGCTTTGGGGATGTTATTAAAACTTATGGACTCCCTCACATGATTAAGGAATGCTATTTCTCTTTTCTTTTCTCCGCTGAGGCAGAGGCTTTAGTTCGATGTTAAAAGTCTAATGTATACATGTATACATGTTCCATGTATATATATATATATATATATAAATTCCATCCAAACTACAACCTTGCGACCTGGTACCGCTGGTTCGGGCCCCCTAATCTACACAATTTAACATGCAGTAGCTCACATGCTAAATAGTGAGCCCAATGTGGGCAAGTGACTGTTAGTCTACAGTTAGTACAAGTTACAGTATTGTGGCAGTACTAATAAAAAGTGTCATACAGTAATAACAGTAGTGAAACGGTGGCATGCAGTAAAAAGAGTAGTGAAAACGTGGCATACAGCAATAATAGTAGTGAAAAAGAGGCATACAGCAATAATAGTAGTGAAAAACTGGCATACAGTAATAACAGCGCATCAAAATGTGGCATACAGTAATAACAGTAGTGGAAAAGTGACATACAGCAGTAACAGTAGTGAAAAAAGTTATATACAACTATAATAGTCGTGAAAGAACGTGCCATATAGTATCAACAATAATGAAAAAGTGCCATACAGAAATAACAGCCGTGAAAGAAAGTTCCATACAGTTATTACAGTAGTGGAAAAAGTTGCATACAGTAATAACAGTAGTGGAAAAAGTTGCATACAGTAATAACAGTAGTGAAAAAAAAGTGCCATACTGTACAATAATAACAGTAGTGAACAAGTGACATACAGTAATAACAGTAGTGAAAAAAGTGCCATACTGTACAATAATAACAGTAGTGAACAAGTGACATACAGTAATAACAGTAGTGAAAGGGTGGAATACAATAATAACAGTAATGTAAAAAGTGGCATACTTACTGTTTGTGACATAATAACAGCACTTAAAAGTGGTACAGTGATAGAGTTAATAGAGAAATAATGCAATGAGAGTAATAATGTGTGACGTGTACAATACAATTTCATGCCCATATATCAATCTTTATTAATCCAATTAAATTCAATTTAACTCAACTTATCTTTTTTGGTGTTCCAGCCCTGATGCCCCCCATGCCTGAATGTTTGGGGGTGTCACTTTGAATTTAATCTATTACAGTGGTACCTCGACTGCATCTACTTACGACTAATCCAAGATACGAGTAGCGATAGTCACAAAAATCTGTATCGACTTGCGACCGACTGCTCCAAGATACGAGCGTGGAAATGTGCAGTTGGCCGCGTTGGCGGCCAGTCAGCAGTCAGTCAGCAGTCAGTCAGCAGTCAGTCAGCAGCCAGTCAGCAGTCAGTCAGCAGTCAGTCAGCAGTCAGTCAGCAGCCAGTCAGCAGTCAGTCAGCAGTCAGTCAGCAGTCAGTTAGCAGTCAGTCAGCAGCCAGTCAGCAGTCAGTCAGCAGTCAGTCAGTGGGCGACCTACATCGTGTGTGCACGTAGTTCGTGGCTTATCTATATTTTTTTCATTTTTACTGTGTTTGTGCTGTGTATTTTGTTTATTTTCACCCTTCATGATGAGTCCTAAGAAGAAGGATGATGGAAAAAGAAAAAGGCAATGATTCCCATTGAAACTAAGAAGGAAATCATAGAAAAATATGAGCGTGGTGTATATGGGAAAGATTGCTTCGACATGCGACTGTTTTAACATACGACCGTTCTTATAGAACGCATTACAGTCGTAAGTCGAGGTACCACTGTACTGTAAATAGTGGAGGTTTAAATCATGCAAATCGACAATGAATAGAAAAAAGAAGCCTCAGTATATATAAAAAAACATGCATTATTAAAGTAACATGTGCATTTCTAATACTTTCCCTCTTCCTCCAGCATTGTTCTGCAGTTCTTTATGCTGCAGACTAGGTTGGATGTAGATAGATACAATCCCTAAAATCCTCCCCTGCTCTTATAGGCTTGATGCAGCCATCTATCTATCAGCGCTCCCACAAAATAGCACGTTTCCTGAATGAAACACTACATCCCCTGCACACAAATCAAAGTGGAGAACTCAGACGTGGGAGCATTCTTCCCTGAAGTGCATATGAGGCTCAGTGTTTTATGTGGCCCTGATTTATTTATTCATCCTCCCTTTAATACCACTAAAGGATGCTGTTTAAACACAAATTAACAGCCATGAAGTCATTCCTGCACTATGTCAACGGTGCTAAGTGACCCTTTGATCCTCCTTTTTTAAGCCCTGCTAATTCTATTCTATTCTATTGCACTCTACTATACTACTATTCTAGTCTATTTAATAGCTGTTCAATTCTATTATTTTATTGTCTATTTTGTTATGATGTTTTCTATTCCAGTCTATTCTATTCGATTACTATCCTATTATATTTTATAGCTATTCTATTTAAATCTATTCTATATTATAATTCTATTCTATTCTATTCTATTCTTCTTTTTTTTTTAACCGTGCTGTCAGCATGCTGGGCATCCAACACAGATTATTTGTTTGTTTATTTGTTACTTTTTTTTCATTCTTTAATAATCAAGAGCTGCTGCAATAACTCTGTCCTGTGGACGACCTGTGGGATGACAAGAACACAGTTTTTGTCACACTGAACAGCCACCAATCCTCCTCTTTGGAGAACTATTTGACCATGTTTGGGTCTATAAACAACTGATCACTACTTAAAGAGGGGGAGAATCACCACGGGTGAGACAAATAAACATAGAACCAAACAACATTTACATTTACATTTACATTTAGTCATTTAGCAGACGCTTTTATTAACATCAACAACAACAACATGTACATGGAAATACATAAACATCAGATGACAACATGTATTGAAAAAACAGAGTTAATTAAGTCCAGGAAAACTGGAACAGCAATTGGGCACGTGGCCTCTTCCTGTCATAGTTATGGCAGTAAATGAGGGAGGAAAGGAGAGGAATGTAACCAGGAGGGTGCTGGAGTTTGTTCAGCGCAGGTGCTGGTGGTCTGTGTGTTCCTGTGATGAGACTGCCTGTGTGTGTGTGTGTGTGTGTGTGTGTGTGTGTGTGTGTGTGTGTGTGTGTGTGTGTGTGTGTGTGTGTGTGTGTGTGTGTGTGTGTGTGTGTGTGTCCACTGGTGAGTGTACGGGACTTGTCCCAATTGCTTCTGGAGTATAAGGTCGGTATAATATTGTAGCACCTCCAAGCAGCGGAAAAAGCCCGTAGCTACCCCTGAGTCCTGCAGCCGTACAGACACCCCACAGCTACAGGAAAGCCCCGAGCACCCTGCGCTGCACTCACAGGAGAGCCCCCAGCCCCCAGAGAAGCCGGAAACTCGCGGAGCAACACCCACGCCCGGCCCAGAGGAGCTGAACCCAGTTGAAGAGAGCGCGAGGAGACCCTGCACCCCTGATGCGCACAAATACTGTACAACCCACCGCCATGTGTAGGCACAAGAGCCAGGCATGGACAGTAGGCCCAGAGCCAGGTCCCGTGCCGACAGATCGGCACCCCGCCCGAACAGCCCGCATGGGGTACCCCCACGTCAAACCCGCGGCCCACACAAGGGCGAGGCCCACCCCGCCACAGCCGACTGGACGCCCTATCCAGTTGAGAGCCCTGAGCGCCAACCACGTAGCCGAGTGTGCTCCGGATGTCGGATGGATGTCGACTTTTTCATTCCATTAATTTCCTATTCCATTCTATTCTATTAAATGAAAACATTCTATATATTTTTATTATTTTCTATTCTATTCTATTCTATTCTATTCTATTCTATTCTATCCCATTATATTCTATTAAATGAATACATTCTATATATTGTATTAATTGTATTCTACTCTATTCTGTTAAGCAACAAACCAATACACAAGCTGCAAAGGGTAAACACTGAATACACACTCAAACAATACACAACACAAGTTTTGAATGAACAGTGCTGTTACCAGCTGGGGGCGTAAGACCAGAGCTCCAAAGTGATAATGTTCTCCAAATATATAGACGATTTAAATACAAAAATATAGTATATAATATCAGTAATAACATTATAATATAATGTAATATAATAGACATAATAAAACGTTATTATATAATAGAAAAACGAATAATATAATATAAAATAAAATGAAATATAAAAAGATATATAAGATCTATATACAGTTTATAGAAAATAAAAACACACATAATAAAAATATTTGATAAAACATAATACAATATCAGTCACAATATGATGAAATGAATGTAATTTAATAGATATAATAGCATAATAAAATGTAATATATAAAAGAAAAAAGTATATACAACAGAAAATGAAAGAACAATATAGAAAATATAATATGATATAATACAATATCAGTAATAAAATTATATATATAATGGACATAATAATATAATAAAAAGTAATCATATAATAGGACATTTAGGGGAATACATAGATATCAATAAATAAAAAATATAATTATTAAATAAAATAATATCAAAGCGTTTTACTTACTGGGTATTAATCCGTGTTTGCACAACAAACGACACCCCCATGGCAGGGGTCCCAGCCCCGCAGCTCCCCCCACGCACCGAGGTGTTCCGCGCACCGCAGCCTATGGGGACCGCCCCGGCGCGCCGTGCACACGCCCACCGCCCCCTCTGATAGGACCCGAGCCGCGATTCATCCTCCAGCCGTCAACTCCCGAATCCATTTCCAAGACGCTCCAAAGAGTGTTACAACCACAACACCGACGGGTCCGTAACGCCACCCACCTCCGAAACAACACAGCCCCACGGACTCAGGATCCGACGCGTGTTTTCCCACCAGTGGACTTATTCCCACAGTTTGGAGCCCTGGAAGTGTCAGAGCTGAAGGAATTCACAGCCGCCCTCCCAAGTAAGTGCGTTTAATTCAGTACAGACACAGGATCAATAGGCGACCGAACGGGTGATTGTGCGGTGGTGAACATGCAAAAAAAAAATTGTATTATTTGCAAAGGTTATGGGTTTGATATTTCATTTGATCACAGGGGAGCGTCCTGGAAAAATAAAAGAAGCGATCCGCAATTGAATACTGTGTGGCGCGCACCTTTCCCCCCCTCTGGATTTTTCGAAAACGCTGCTGTTGATGACCCACTTTGACCCCTCATACCCCCCGTGACATAATTATTATTCCGCAAAATAACATTTCAGATTTGCAGAAAAATAATTGCGGATTCTGCCCAGGATTTTCTCTTCTTTTTTTTTTTTAAGGTTATAAAGCAGCCAAATATTTCGATTTTAATTGAACGCATCTTTAATCGTTTGCCATCAATAAATCAGAGCACCCAGACAAAGGGGACTTTTTCTGTCACTGGAATTGGATCATACTTTGCCAAATATCTTCACTCCCCCCCCCCCCCATTTGCCCATGTAGAGGTTGTTCTTTTTTTATATCATTATATATTGCCCAAAAATGTGCTGGAATCCAGGAGAGCCGGCAAGTGTTGGTGTACATTTGGATCCCACCCCATGTCAAAGCCTCTGCTGGCTGCTAAGTACACCCCTCACTATGCCATGCATGCAGGTTCAATTTCACACATTTGGACAGTGTTCCAGGGCCCTGAGCTCCAGTGGAAGGAGAACATTGTCTGGTGGCTCCGGGTATGACCGTGAGGAGCAGGTGCATCATTCGTTCCCCAAAACACATGTTTGATTTTATGCATGAAAACAAGATGTTTTTTTCGGGGATGGGTGCAGCCATAACTAGCACCCCCCCCCCCCCCCCCCCCCCCCCCCCCCCCACCACCACCACCACTACCATCGGGCGGGCTTTGTTTAGGGGTGGCACGCCATCGCTATGTGGATTTTAGTACATTTGATTTTGGGAGTGTTTTTTATTTGTCAGGAGATTGGTGAGTCACGCCACGTGTGCTGGGCTTGTGCCTTGGAAGCCCTCTTGTCGCTTAAGACCTTTTGGTGCCCATTCATGACCAGAACCCATGGTACCAGATGATGTGGTGCCCTGAGCCCTGATGGGGAGACCAGTGGGTATCTCCAACCGATTTGGAGACAAAACCCAGGAACAGTAGGACACAGCATGCTGATGGCTTTCAGGGAGTGTGTGTGTGTGTGTGTGTGTGTGTGTGTGTGTGTGTGTGTGTGTGTGTGTGTGTGTGTGTGTGTGTGTGTGTGTGTGTGTGTGTGTGTGTGTGTGTGTGCGCGTGCGGTTTTGGGGTGTGTGCGCGATAAGATGAAGACACAGATGGAGTAAGGATGCGAAGGAGGCCTCACAGTACCACGGCAGGAAAACAATCCCCGCGGCAGCTGACCTCACTTCTGAACCGCCCTGCATTCATCTGAATGGATGAATGAGTGGCTTTAATTTGCTGTGAAGCCCATCTGTAGTCTGGCTAATATTGATAATCAGATAGCGAGCTGGCCATTGTGTGTGCCCCCCACCCCCCAGCCCCATCAGCATAACAATGCTGGATGAAAAATGATTGCGTGGAGATTATGAAAAAGAAGAATGGAGTTTGTTTCTTCTGGACCACGAACTATGCCGATGTCTGTGGGCAGGGCTCGGCTCGGCTGTTGCCCACACGTGTCAGAAAACACGCAAGGGGAACTGGTTCTCCTGCATGGAGATCATGGGGTCGGCGGAGTGGGGCGGGGTCATAGGGAGGAGTGTAGATTGGCCATTTTGCTCCCAATTCTTCCCCAGGCATAGAGTGGGGAGAGCTGGGGTGTGCCCATCGGATTGTGAATTGATTTTGCAAAATACTTTCCAAAATGCTCTCCGTTGTGGGAAATAATTTCATTATGAATGCAATGTCAATAAAAATCATTACATGAGTATAACCTCTAAGTAAGAATTTAGCCATTTGTTTTTATCATGTTTGGTATAATCCAAGACATAATGGTATCATAGAAAATAATAAATTAGAATAGAAAAGTTTAAGCCATGGGAAAATGCTGGGTGTGAAAACATAATGATAACCAGGAAAGGTGGTTAAGGAGGGGTGGACAAGACGTTTTGCTCAGAAAAGAAACACTATTGTATTTTAAGAAATGGAAGAAACAAGATGAAAAGATAAGAACAGCACTTGGTTAGAAGTCAGTGGTCTAAAGAAAACATGTGGAGTAATGGTTATGTTATCATAGGGTGGAGCAGTAGCTTAAGCTCCACCACAGGAGGAGTTAGAATTAAGCATAAAAGAGTGTTCTCGCTGATTCTGTTGCTCAATGGACCAGCTCGGTTTATGTGTATTCTGATTATTATTACACTAAACCTATATCATATTGAACTCTACTCGACTTGCTTGAATTATTTAATTGAAGTTGATTAAGCAGTGTGCCGGGGAACTGGACAACATCTGACCCAGGTGAAGTTTTTCAGCCACATTAAATTGGCGAGCCAGCCAGGAGAGGCTCGAGGGTCTGGGGCTTGGACGAAATGGCTGTAGCTCAAGGCAACGCTGGCCTCAAAACAAAGTTAAGCAGAGGCTTTTCTTCTCTGCAATTTCTGCAAATGCTTTCCTCAAGGTTTGAAGTTGCCAAATGACAGTCTCGGCACACTCTCTCTAGCAGATGTGTTTTGGTACTGTGGAGAAGACACGCACGTCCAGGACACACTGGAACCCGATTGTTTAGGAATATGTGATATTGTTATCGCTTGTCTGCTAGTTATAAATTATGATCACGAGTAGTTTGATGGTGATTGTACTCCCTGAGCAGGTTGTTAGGTCAAAAAGAGCGACTTGGGAAAAGGATCCCAATGCAAACATAACAAAAGCACTAAATAAATTAAGAGACTTGAGGGAGCAACATGTAAGGAACACGCAGGGAGAAACAGAACAGCCATCATGGTGGGATTGGCTACTTTCCATGACATGGAAGGCAGCGTTGATCAGGGTAGGGACAATCATAGGAGTGGTCTTTGTGCTGTTAATGCTTATGACATGTGTAATCCCAATGGTCCATGTCAATGATCAGACAAATGGTAGCTACCCTAGCATGACAGCAAGGCTGCCCCCTGAAAGTCGACGAGTCAAACCATCAGTCCGAAACCCTTCAGTTGACTGAGATTCTTCAAGTCAAGCAGTGTTTTTTTTTAAATTTAATTTTTGGTCAGTCTGTGTGCATTACAATTACAGGATAAAACTGGTAGAAACTTGCAAAATGCACAGGGATACGATTTCAATGAGGAATTATAAATCAGAGGAATCATAAATCCATTTTTATATGTGTGAATCGTCCGCACCCGGACATGGACGTGAACGCGGCTCTTCCGTGCGCCCCGCTGGCGGACAGCCGTGCCCCGTTCCTCCGAATAAAACAACTGAATGAAAACAGTGTGTTTTAAGTTGTTTTATTTGAAGGAACAAGGACGGGGCACGGAGGGACGGGGCAAGAGTGGGGTGGGGAGTAGGGATGGGTATCGTTTAGATTTTAACGGTACTACTACTGTTACCGATAATGCTTATCAATCAGGTACTTTAATGGTTAGCTTATCGGTTATTTTCGCGCAATCCGCGCCCTTGTCTCCTCCTGCGAGTGTGAGAGCCAGGCAGAGGGAGCCAGCCCCGCCCCTCTCACTCATATCTCCATATCTCCGGAGATCTCTTTCAAATATTGGCAGGGGTTTTAGAAGAGACTGAGCCTCGGCCTCCATTCTCCAAGTTGGTGAAGGATCACCCATCTTTGCTTTCGAAAGAGTTCGAGCGTTACTTCCCAAAAACAAAAGACCCGCGAACTGGGAAGGAATGGATTCGCGATCCATTTGTGAACGCAGCAGGTGAATCGAGCATGCCCGTGCTGGAAGAAGATCAACTGCTAGAGATCGCAAATGATGGCGGATTTAAAAGTATGTTTGAGACAATAACTCTGTCGACATTCTGGATCAAAATCAAAGCAGAATATCCTGAGATCGCCACAAAGGCACTGAAAACCCTGCTTCCATTTGCAACATCATATCTTTGTGAAGCAGGGTTTTCTGCAGTGACGGCAACCAAAACTAAACTACGGAGCAAACTGGACATTTGGAACACACTTCAGGTGTCATTGTCTCCCGTTACCCCGAGATGGGACTGTCTCGTTGCAGAGAAACAAGCCCAGAGCTCCCACTGATTCAGCGTTATGGAGAGTTGTAAATTGTTTGGACTTTATATTATACGATTTGCTTTAGATGATCCCGGTGACATCGATTTGTTCTTGAGAATTTTTGACCTGGTAGTTTAACGATCAATCACATTTTGTTTAAAATGTTTCACATTTTATGCCTGGAAGAGGTGTGTTTTTCCTCTTTTGGACGAGCGGAAGCTGGAGTCTGATGTGTGTTTTCCAAGACTTGAAATGAATAACAAGACTAAACTTGAATGTTTAATGTTTTTTTGATCGCAATAAATTATTATTGTTATACAGACAATACGTATCTTGTTGTTTTTAATGCCGTTTGGCGTATATTTCTGTCACACCTTGATAGCCGGTCCGCGAAAATATTGTCTGACGTAGTACCGGTCCGTGGCGTAAAAAAGGTTGGGGACCGCTGGGCAATGACGTAATATGGACAAGTGCACCAATAACTCTGCAAGACAAGGTGGAACGCTTCCCATTTTGGGAAGCATAAGAAGAGCATGTGCCACAACGAAAAGGATGTCCAACAATGAACTACCCTGTCACTCGGTCCAGCACTGCAGTTGCCTGGTATTCTGAGGACCAGTAGGTGACAGGATGTATATAAATATATCTATGTGCATGTACATATACATATACACGGCCACGGCCACTATGGACATCAGGAACTGACCCCTTCCTGAACACAGACACATACTGTATATTAATTCCTTCACATAGTATACAAATTCTCACTCTGCGGTGGAGGTTATTGGTACGAGAGCTGAACACGCAGCAACTCAGGTTCTCCTCTGTCTAGGGGCTGAGATACACACGCCTCATTCACCGACACCATATTCACACATCATCACATTCACTCACATACAATCCCCACGCACACTAATATTACTATGACCAATACACTCTTAAATTGACGTGTTATTTGTGTAATCACTACGTTAATAATCAAAAAGAACCGAAGCTGGATCCATTATATGCTATATATATATATATATATATATATATATATATATATATATATATATATATATATATATGTATAAAATGTGATGTCATGTATTTGCTTTCTCAAAGATTATGTGAGCACAAAAACAGAATTCAGCAATAATAAAAACTTTGAGATATTCGATTCTATATGTGTCAGTTTCGCCTGCCATGCGCCACCCAAGTGGCGTATTCAGGGACCGAGACACAGACGAAGGGATAGAAAACACACAAGTTTATTGTGCGGAGGGGGTTTAATAGAACAAGCTAATGGACACGTCATGACAGGGGCTCCTCTCCTGAGTGTGTGTGGGGATGGGGGTTTTACCTGTTGCTCATTTGACCAACCAACAAGGAACAGGTATACAGCCACTCTGTTCCTGGGTCCCCAATTACCTAGAACCAGATCAGGTGTGGCTGCTCAAACCACACCGTCCCCACGCCACAGTATACTAAGTCTAGAGAGATTTACACTCAACAAGCTAAGGGGTTTGCTCTCAAGACTTAGTAAGGGAGTGAGGTACAACTTAGCTTTTATTAACTCTCACACCCATATTCAGATATCACGAAGGTGCCGGGGAGAAGAGGTTTACCAGGTTGTACACCCATGATGATGGACCTCACTCTGGATGAAAGCCATCATTTTTCTGGTCGGACAGGTCATCTAATGACTTGGGACATGTTGCCCATAAGTGTGACTGACTCCACCATCACACAGGGAGAAGGTGTGTCTTTAAGTGTGACTTTTAAGTCACAAAGCGGGGAAATAATTTCATTATGAATGCAATGTCAATAAAAATTCTTACATGAGTGTAAGAGTTATTTAAGGTTTTTATTTTGTATCATGTTTGGTATAATCTAAGACATAATGGTATCACAGAAAATAATATGATAGAATAGTTTAAGCCAATGGGAGAATGCTGGGTGTGAAAACATAATGATAACCAGGAAAGGTGGTTAAGGAGGGGCGGACAAGATGTTAAGAAAGGAAACACCATTGTACTTTAAGAAATGGAAGCAAACACGATGAGGAGATAACAACAGCACTTGGTCAGAAAACAGTGGTGTATAGAAAACATGTTGAGTAATGGTTCTGTAATCATAGGGTGGAGCAGTAGCTTAAACTCCACCATAGAATGAGTGAGAATAAAGCATAAAAGAGTGTTCCCTCTCATTCTGTTTCGGTTGCTCCATGGGCCAGCTCGGTTTATGTGTATTATGATTATTATTTCAGAAAACCTATATCATACTAAACTCTACTCGACTTGTTTGAATTACTTCATTGAAGTTAAACAAGCAGTGTGGCGGAGAACTGATCAACATCAGGCCCAGGCAAAGGTTTTCACCCTACCCGCAGCGTGATGGAAGGCGTGAAGTAGCCGCGGCGGAAGTGAGGAATGGCCTGTCGCCCGCACTCTGTTGGCGCTCATTAGCCAGAGACATTTCCCCAAGACGTTGGCTCTCTTGATGGAAAGTGGGTCCCGGCAGCTGTGGCTGGGCGATGCGGTGCTTTGCTGTTAAAAAAACGCACCCGCAGCACAAAGTCACACCTGCAGCTCTGCAAATCCAAAAAGTGACATGTGAGAGGTTAGAGGGAGAAAGGCATAGGGGCCATTATCCCCCCCTCTCCCAGTCGCTGTAGTTCGACAGGAGGGGTGGTAACACGCTGGGTGTGGGGTTTCAGATGCGATGCCTCTGATGTCGCGGCACCTGTCCGTCGATGCCTCCCTGCTTTAGTTTGACAGATGGACTGTGAGGACGGACACGCCTGTCCTCACACCGTACATTTGACAAATGAGTCCCAAAGCATGGGCCCCCCTGGGTTTGGAGCTGGATACGAGTCAGACAGGGGGACTCGGCTTGCTGTTACCGCTAAACTTCTCGTCGTCAAATCCTCGGACTTATCTGAAGAACATACTGTAAGAACATATGTTTGACTAATCTGGAAAAGTATAATTGGCGGGGAAGAAAGAGCAAGCTATAGAGTAGTGATAGTGCAGATTGTTGTTTTAATCCCTATCTCTTCCTGACACACACACAGAAGGAAGCAAACACATTTTGGCACAGACACATACACACCCACGCTGACTGGTCCGGGGACATGAAGGTGTGTGTTCTCGTGCACATAGACATGTGTGTGTGTGGATGCACGCAAGTACACACACACACACACACACACACACACACACACACACACACACGCAAACACACTCAGAAAAGCACACACGTCCCCTGTGTAAATGTCTGTCCTCTTGGTTTCTGGACAAGATACTGCAAAGCAGACCAGGTCTCGCGGTCTGCTATCGGTGCCACAGATAAAAGGGCTTTTTCCAAAAAGAGCAAAATGAACCGTTTCTTGGACGTTCCTGAGTTTCCACCCATCGGTTCAAGTTCTCCTCGTACTTGACAGGATTTTTTTTTCCTCACCAAGGTTTAATGTGGGTCATCTGTGTGTCTGGCCTCCCAAACCCCTTTCTGTTGCTCTTTAAGGTCTAAGTCAAAAAACCCCCATGTTTTTTTTTTTGTTTTTTTTATAGGGAGCCTTGGAAGCCCCCACAGCTGCCCCCTCCCAGGGCCGTGCTCACAAATCACTGTCGCGCCCTTGTCATCGCCGCCCTGTTAAAGTGGAACCGTGGCACTGCCGAGGGTCGGCGTTGGTGGGCGAGTGAGCTGGGGTGACTTCAAAACCGGCCCTGACCGGTTTTCTAAAACCCTGGGTCTGAGGAACCCGTTCTGTAGAGCCTGAAGAGTAGGGTGGAACAAAAAAAGAAAATCCTGTTTATATGAGTATACTGTATTAAATTTGGGGGGTATTTTGAAAAAGATATTTTATGCTGTTTTTCATTGTAAGCGCTGTCCCTTAATAAGATTGATATGATTGATCGCTAGATAGATAGATAGATTGATTGATAGATAGATAGATAGATAGATAGATAGATAGATGAGAACCTAAACCTAAGCATTATTTAAAAAAATGCCAATATAGGATCATCTGAAAAATAACAACAATATAGAAAATATGAAGATTCACAATAAATGAACAAGAATAAAAAATAAAATATAGCAATAAACCAGAAAAAAAAGAACATAAAAAACAATAATGGCTAATAATTGCAGTCATTTACATAGCATCAGGCAAACATACTGATATTCTGATATGGCCTAAAATATCACAAAGTATCAGATCTGAAATATGAGGAGGGAGTTGGTCTCGTACATATTACTTTAACACGTAGTTCAATGAAGGTGATGAACTCCAGTCAGATTTTTGTTTCAGCAGGAGATTTTGAATTCATGGGGAGGAGGCAACGTCATCGACATACTGTACATCGATATCATGTCATCTTCCCTGGGATTATGCTGATAATAAATTCCTCCATGTGGACTGTATTGGGTACGGAGAAGACTGAGCAAAAAAAATTGCACAGTATAATGACAAAAGCAGACAAAAACAAAAAGAAAAAGAAGTATCCTATTTATTGCATATTGAGTCCTGCAACGGAGACTTGCTCGAGAAATGGACCGAGGAGAACCTTGTCAATGGGATCAGGGCCACAGGCTGACACTGCTGCAGTATCTGTGCCATAGTTGTTTTAACCCCCCTGCCTCACCCCCTCACCCCCTCACCCCCAGGGGACTGTGTGTGTCACATCAGCCATAAATGAACCTAATCATAACGATGGAGATGTGGCCCTTAGAATGTGATGGAACATGGGGGCACATTCATGGCAACGGGTTAAATGGATAGTGCAGTAGTGTGTGTGTGTGTGTGTGTGTGTGTGTGTGTGTGTGTGTGTGTGTGTGTGTGTGTGTGTGTGTGTGTGTGTCTGCGCGTGTGTGTCTGTGTGTCTGCGCGTGCGTGCTCCATCACTCTATCCGCCCCCGGGGCTGACATACTTCTAATGCCTCCTATGTGAATTATTCAGTAAAGTTTGTGCAAGCTTAGACGCATGGGTGACTTCCAGCAGGGCCCTTTGCGTGCGGTCACTGCACCGATGGTTCCACCGCTGAGCTGTGGAAATCTGAAAGATCTGCTCGCCCACCATAACGAAAAGGCAGCATTTGAATGGGCGGTGGGGGTGGGAGTGGCGCTGGTTTTCGAGGAATGTGTTTTTGAGGAAATGAGTTGGGCTGAAACCATCTATGCCGCATTAGTTGTGATGGACTGTATAAGCTCCACCTCTGATGTTCATCCCGCTTATTTACTGAACGCTTGTATACTCCATGTGCATCACTGCATCTCCCTCGCATCCCGGTGTGAGCCTTCTGTCACCTCGCTGCGCCCCGGCGAGTCGGTGCTAAATGGATAATTTGCATAATCTGCAGAACCAGCAAAAATGGCATATTCCAAATATTCAACTGATTTAAATGTTTCTCATTCATGTTGATGTTAGATCATGGTTTCATTTTTTTTTCGTGATGGGAGTTCATTTGTGATTCTAGCCTAATCCATCTCTGCACCCCCCTGTTTTGCACATGCATGTGTTGTGTTCGTGACCTACAAATATAGATCAAAGCCAAAATATTTCTTTTTTTTTTTTGTAAATAAAATAAAAGGACAAAAGTAATACTTTTGGGACTCCTTTGAACGGAATTTTTCTTTTCTATTTTTTGGGGGGGTACATTTATATTCAGTATTTAAATAAAGTATATCTATTCAAAAATTCCAAAATATGAGTGATATAAGATAAAGGTCTGTAGACTACTAAAAGCAATCACTACTACCGCAACTACTTAGGTACAGAAACTAACAAGCTGTGGAAGAATCCATTTCGTTTCACTGCAAGGGATGAGGGGGGTCCATTTGTATTTTATTTGTTTAAATAGGATTCAAAACTCAAGAGGTTTATTTGTCACATACATATACTGCATACATTCATACATATATGCAGTGAAATGTCTTCGCAACGCACCCGGAGATAATGCACAATAGTTACTAAACCGAACATAATAGATAACCTTATTACTACCTAACTAAACTAACTGAAACTAACTGATTCCCAAAAGGTAATGCAGTTAGTGAATAGAATAATATAAATAATATAAAATAAAATAAAGGGATGGGCATTTTCACTCTTTTGATGACCGAGAAGAATTTCAGTCGATAAGTCGACTAGCCGTGACGACTAGCCGGTCACCCCCCCCCATACATACTGTATACATAGACCATTAACTGCACGTAACTACTAGGGATGCACTGGTACATGGAATGTTATCGAACCGTTCGGTTCGGTAAGCCCCCTGTGGTTCAATACGCACACGTGAACCACGATAATATTACGATAATAATCAATCAGCAACACCTCACCTTATGTCGTCGCTGCGCCGTAGCAGACGGGCAGATGTTGTTAATAATCCATGCAGTGAGTGATTTCCACCACGTTCCGCCGTGCTTGTTTTCACTCGCTTCTGTTCTTTGTTTGTACTTTGCCCCTCAGTTAAATACTTCCGAAGTTGCAAATGACTCAGCGTCACAGTAGTGGAACAAAACGAGCTCTCTACTTTTTCTCGATAAAATAACGCCGCACTTCGCTCCGTCTCTCCGCCGTCATTCCCTCATACAAGCACCTTCTTCTGTGTGCTACACTTATTAGAGTCAGGGCGGAAAAAGTTGTGTTAAAAAAAACCCCAAAAAACCCCATCAATAATTGACGGAAAAAATCAATCGTCAATGTTGCTGCCCGAGTCGACTAATCCATTAGTCGACTAATCATGTCTATCTATATTACACAATACAATAATCCCTTCTTATAAGATGAAGGGTTTTTGTATTTATTTTGCATCATTTAAAGGGCGCGCTACTTCATTTATTTTAGTCCGCTGTTTAATAATATTTTAAGTGAAATCATTTTGTTTTATGTGTTTGGCTCAGCCCTCTTGTTTCAAATTTTTAGTTTGGATTCACCCCAATATATGTTCCTTCCTGTGTCATCTGGGCAGAGTGTGCTTGGTGTATTCGGTTGTTGTTATTTTAAACCCTGTTTAAGTTCTGTTGACCCCATTTTATGAGTTATTTCGCAAATGTTGCCCCCGCACAAATACTTTTTCAACCCATCCTAATTTGTACACATTTTGCGTTAAAATCAATAAAATCTTTGCACATTTCACCGGCCATTTCTATGTCGTATGGCCTGGCAACATGCACGGTAACACAGGCGGTACCACCCTGTTACGAGCAAGCCACCGCGGCAACACCTGCACCCGATGAATCACAGTATGTTCCAGCGATCACTCTTGCGTTGAAGAAGAATTTGGGTGCGCCGGGTAACACGGTAGTGTTAGTATGCAGCCGAGGCCCTCGCCTCGTTGGCCCTCTTAGCGCACGAGGGCGCGGAGCTCCCGCTACAAGCCTCTCCTGGTTCTTCCCGTTTGATCCCCTTTGAAGTGCGGCACTTCTACTCCTCGTCTCCGATTGGATCGGCTCGCTATGAATAATTCATGTCCCGTAGTAGCAGAAGCAGTAGCAACGAGGCGGTTTCCTATTGGGCGAGGAGGACGTTCAATTTTCCCCAATTAAAAGAGGTTATCGTTCATTTCCTCCCATCACATTAATACAGTCCTAAAACTGGATTTAAGGCTATATTAACCCAAGTCTTAACTGTTGTGCCCTCAACTTTCATGTAATTGCATAATTTCATATATTTTCTTTGTTTAATTGAACTGCCCTAAAGCTCTGCGTTTCCTGCAAATCGATCTGCCCATTTTTGCTCCAGCTTTACACGTCCATAGTCTTCAAATTGATGCAGACCCTGACTTTGAAGCTCAGACTTTTTACGGGGGTTGAATGCTTTAAGCTTCGTAAAGCGCGTCTAATTTTATTTTTTTTCGTGGACTTGGGTTTTGAGAAGAAAGAAAAAAATTGATCCTCAAACCTCTCGAATTCCTGAAGGGAAATGAGCTCTGGGAGGTTAAGCCCCTTAAAACACTGCGAAGAAAGGTCTGCTGTAACTACAGAGGTTTTTTTTTTTTTGGGGGGGTTTTTTTTGAAAGACCGCACGGAGACAACCTGTTTTTGTGTGGCCAAATCAGAGATAAAGAAACCTCATACGTGACGGGGAAAATGGGCGACAAAGGAGGCCATACAGGGTCAGATTAGCATCAAATAACCAATCACGGATCCACCGGCATCAGAAATAAACAAGATCAGAGACAAGCCAGCCGGGGAAAAACTCCTCCTCGACCTCGTTCTTTCAAATCTGCACTTGTACCTCTTGGTAAGACCCGCTAAGACCCTTTGAAGGAAAGGAAAACCCCAAATTTGGCATGAGGCATCGCTTGTCACAATAGCCTTTTGCATCTCAAAACAAACTGCCTGAATCGCTATTTCCTCTTGGACAAACTAACAGCACCTCGGACATAAATAACGCCGGGTTTTGGCAAAGACTCTCACTTGTCAGAGCCCCGTGGCCTGATATAGTTTTTGGCCGAAGACAGATGGTTCTGTCGCTGCGTTAGTTTATACAAACTGTCTTCTCTGCATAATGTATTCTCCTGTGTTGCAGCGAGCCGAAGATGGACTCCCATAACGGGCTTCCCCTCCGTCATCTCAATGCTCTCTGCGTCAACTGTGGATATCTTCGTATTCACCCGGTCAAACCCAATTAAGCCCCTTTCTAAATCACCCGTCTGTGGCCTGTGCGCTGGGGCCGTCGCGAGGGGTCGAGGGGAAGGATTGGGTCACCTTCAAAGGGCGTAGACAAGAGGGAAGGTTTCTGGACCCTCCGGATTCCTCTTGAGCCTTTTTTTTTTTTTCCTGGGGTGTGTAAGGGTCCTGGCCACGGCTGCACCACGATCGTTCTACCCACCCACCCCTATAGCCGCTGTGAACCCCCCGCAGCTGTCACTAGGACGCCTTATCCCCTCTCTGATCTCCTCATAGCACAGCCCGCCCCCACCCTCACCCCGACGAGGCCCTCCGTCGGGAACCTCACACGTACCCAGACGACCCCTCCGAGGGGGTTTCGCCGTGCGCCCGTGTTTTCTCAGGCAGGGTTTTCGCGAGCCCCGAGTTTTCCGAGGCCCGTCGGCCAAAAAAGCGGCGTACCTCACCGCGGGGCGTGGCGGCGGGCCACGCGGAGCGTCCGTATGGCGCTGTGGAGAATTAGGAATGAACTGAAGGGGAGAAGGATTTGAGGACGGGAGGGTGAAAACGGAGCGTAGAGGGATCGGTTCAATTCAGATGTTGAGTGTGCGGACAGGAGGGGACGATGGTGAGGTTCGCGCACTGCCATCCGCTTGACAGCGAAGAGTGGATGTTAAATGTTAAATGTCAAATGCGTGTCGAATAAATCCTCATAAGGATATTCTCTGCTATTTCGGCTGACCATAGCTCTCAAATATAAGGGTTTGTACCATGCCTCAAAGCTTGTCTTTGAAATCTCATCCGATTAAATTCAAATGTGATTCTTGGCACACGTAGAGGTTATTAACCTCACCCCGTACTGTATGTCTATTGTGGCAACCCATCATTCAACGAAACATTAAATACAGTCTGTCTGATTTGTCAGGTACGTAAGTGATCAAAAAAACATAAAACTCAAAAAAAATCACAATCCACAGAGAAATTTGGACAAAAATCACCCCCGTCATTAAAGTGTTTAATATCCTCAGAATGTGTTTGATGATGTTGTGACATCAAATGGGATGGGAGGGGTTGAACGTTATTCATAGATGCACGGCGGACATGTTTTAGCTGGATAATTGTCTGGAATGGTAACTCCCACCGTAATTGTGTTAAAACAATTTGTGGGACAAATACATTTCCATTTTGCGGCACATTTTATCACAACACATTATTCTCATGTTGCCACCCACATTTCCGCGAAATCCCAGCCGTCTGCGACGTTTGTAGCTGTATCCCGGTCATTTATCATCGTCTCCTTGTACTGTGCGCTTTCGTTTTGGTTGTAGGCTTTTCTTGGTATTTTGAGCCAAATTGGAGCTAATGGCTCTCAGTCCTTAAACATTCCAGTGTCTGCTTTAGATTCCCGCGGCCGACACCTTGATCAGGATCGTTCCTATGTTTTGGCGTCTGCTCCCCGGTCCGTCCCATGTGTGCCGGGATCTATACAGTTAATCCATCAGATCTTCCCGTACGCCAAGCGGTTGAGACAAGGCTTAAAACAGATTATACAGCTGGTTTAAGGACCCGCTTCAAAAGAGGAACAAAAAATGTCTGGATTATTGAGCGTGAGCATGTAGGTTTTCAATCAGCCCCTCTTGGCCTCCGATACAGATCCTGACTGCCCCCCCCCCCCTCCCCTTGGCTGGAAAACCAAAGCAGACTACCGGCGGCTGACGTTTTTCCGAACCTGCATTTCGCGCGGCGGGAGGAGGAGGGGATGCTTGGTGAAAGTTGCAAGTTCCATTGTCCCACGCCGTTCCGCCGCTTTTCAGGCTCAATGAAGAGGCTGGAGTTTCTTGGCCGCGGTTGTCAAACCTGCGTAATCAACTTTAGTTTGTTCTTTTTTTCTCCGGAATCCCCGCCAACCCCCCCCCCCCCCCCCCCCAGAGAAGATGCTAATTGGATTTGTTCGGGGCCAATAGGTCCCCGTACTGTATGGATTTGGGGAGCTTTTCCTTTTTCCGGGCCGGGTGAGTTGGCCAAGTAATCTCACCGGAGAGGAAAAGCATATTACAGTTATTACAGTCCTTGTTTAAGGAGGGGATTCGCTCGGCCAGATTAACCCCGAGCCGCCCCGAAACGAGACCCTGGCTGTGAAACGACTGGGGGAGAGGCCCGCGGCGAGCAGGGCGAGAGGGGAATCGGGCGCCGTCCCGGTCCCTACGTCATCGCCTCCAACCGCCATCCCCACTCCCCGTCTCCCGTCCACCGCCTTGCCGCCCAACCTGGTCAGACCAGTTCCTGTATTTACAAGACAGGTGATTTACACCCACCCACAAGAAGGGGGGGGGGGCTTCTTCAAGTGGGAGGAACCATTATTCGCGGGTTACTGCGCAGCCCGGAATATCACCTTACCGGGCCCGCGGATCCGTTTTCCCCAGCTGGCGACCTTCCGTAGAGAGGAACTCCCCAGGCTTTTTGACTCCAGCTCCAACGTACAGTATACGCTCAGGACCCGTCTCGTCTCAGGTTTTGTTTATTCGATTGGGAATCTAGCGTCGTCTTCACTTCCATTGCATGTTTGTTCTTCATAAGTTCATTTTTCTCAAATACAGTATGTTTTTCGAGTGTAACCAAGTCGCCCTTAATCTTATCTTGCAAAACTCAAGACCAATTCAGGCTGTGGTGGGGCTATTTGTGTAAGTGGTCAACGATGGCTGTACTGTAAATTGGTAGTTATTCGTCCCCAGGAGGGTAAAGTGAAGGGAAGGGAACAATACTAATGAGTTCCCCGAGTGTGAGAGTCAATGGAGTGCTCTCAGATGGAGGCGGTTTGGAAGATGAATGGCTCTCATTTTAGAACCACCTCCACTTTCCTTTACTGACGCAGTGTCACCGTTCACCTGGGGCCAATGGGAAGTACTTTTCTTCATTACTACCCACAACATGACACCACTCTCTCCACACACACACACACACACACACACACACACACATACACACACACACACACACACACACACACACACACACAAACACGCACACACGCACATACGCACACACACAGACATGTTGTAATTTAGACTAAACACTCCCAGATGCCTTCCGTTTCCTGGACGCTTCCATTTACTCTCAAGTAAACCTTGTAAAACAGTAGAAGAGAACACTGCTTCATTTGTCGACATATAAATAAAAATAGATAGATAGATAGATAGATCCATACTGTAGATACTTTATTTATCCCTGGAGGGAAATGGCACTGTCACAGCAGTTCACACTAAAACAATAAGCAATTAAAATGTGAATATAATGGCAATATGCAATAAACCATAACAAAAAAGATAAGAAAATAGGTTAAATCAAAAGTCAATACACCATAAACCTAGCAATTAATTTAGAGATGGAATAGAACAATTTGGCAATATACAATAAACCTAAAACAATGAAATGTACATTAAAATGTAGCTACAGCAGCAATATGCAGGGTCCACGGTAGTCGGCCCTCAAAGTTAAATCTTCAATGGACGAGTGTGCTTTGGTGTGTTGTGACTGCAGGAGTCCATTCATTCCAGCCTGGTTACGGTGTAATTCTATGATCGGGCGGTGTTGACGGCTGTGGGTGCGTCTCCTACATCCCAACTAACGGCAGTTCTCATTCTGAAGTAGGGCTGCATTATTACGGCTAAAATGATAATCACAATTATTTTAGTCAATTTTGTGATCATGATTATTTATCACGATTACTCATCTATTTTGGGGTAAATTATTTTTGGCACCTTGTAAATCAAAAGAAAACTGCCTTCCCAATAATATTGTGTTTTATGAACCTATTCTTGTTCTTCTTAAGGATAAATATAAATTACATCCAAACATACTGACATTTGTGGGTTCGTTGGATCCATGACGTTCATCAAAGTCCTACCCTCTCAAGAATACTCTCTTGTTGACCAATCACTACACTATCAATGCAAATTGATTGAAATGCTATCATGTGACCTGCGCGAGCCGTCATATGCGCGCGCATTGCGCCGATGATAAAAAAGAAAATACAGTTTTTCACTAAATGATTCCACAACTTTGGACCAATCTGGATCAAACTTGGACGACAGCATGTCAGGACCGCCCCGAATACACATTTTATTCATCCTATCTGAGAGTGCGGCGGATCCATGTGATCCAAAAATTACTGACGTCAGTGTTTCATTAACAAAAACAATAGGGCTCCGGCCTAAGGTTTGCTAGGGCTGGACCCCTAACCAACCTCAGTATCAACAATTCACATTCAATAGGAAATTGTGCATATACAGTATATATACATTTGCAAATATATATTATATATGTATAAAATCTGTACAGACACAGTGTGTACCAGGTCTAAAACAAAATAAATGGTAACAGCAATATAATATGTAGAGTATTGCAAAATGTTTTTAAAGTCCCTGTAGGGTGATTTCAGTGATTTGTTTCTAAACTCATTATACATGTTAGAAAGTAATTGCTGAAAACATGTGAAAAGACTGTGAATGATGTAGTACTGAATTGTGGAGTTACACCATTAAACTGTTTATCACCTGTTTTTTAGGGTGCGGATCTTTTGTGCATTTGGATTTGTATATGTATGTTTTGTTTTAGTGGTATTTGACACTTGAGAGAGGCTGCACCTCTCCCACGTTTGGCCGTGGTTTCAGCGTCTTCAGCGGACATGCCCCCAGCGTCTCAGAATGGAGAGAACTGCCTCTTTTTTTTTCTCTACAATTTTGAAACATAATTATATATACTTGACGATTTCTTTTTATCATTCTAATTCGGCTGGGTGGTTAAAAACACAATTTCCTGTGGTGTGAAAAACTCTGAACACATTTATTGTTGCTTTATAGGGGCTTTCACATCCCTATGTCTGACTCAGGGCAAACTATTATCAAATAAATTATTCATTGAATATAGATATACAGTAGATAAGTAGAGCAATGAGAAAGTTAAATATGATCTCCCAGGGGGGCTTAAGGTCCTTGTCCCTGATTAAATACATTTGTCTACTCCTTCTAATTTGACGCCAGCAGTCCCTTAAACCCCATCAGGATACTGGACAAAACAGGTCACCCCCAAAGCTACTGAAAGTCGATGAATGATGAGGATTTGATGACGGCAAATCCTCATGCAGCAGTTCAGGTTGTAGGCATGGCAGCGCTTGATGTGCAGTGGATTGGGGAATATATCCAAAACAGCTTCTAAGTCATGGATGAAGTGTATTCTCCAATGTATGACGGGGGGAAAACAAAAGCTTTATCCTGCGTTGCCTGGTGTTTGTTGTTTTGGTGTTATTCCTCTAATTGTTGCTGAGTTACCTTCCTTCTCAACTTCTAGGCTTGTTTTGCTTTGCTTAGGTGAGATGATTTTGGTCACATGCTCTTGATAGTTTACTTTTTAACATTAACCAAAGTAAAGGATGCGAGTAAATCAACAAAGGGGAAACTTTCCACTTTCCACAAATGATCTGTTCAAATGTGGCTACTCCTAGAATACTTAAAGTTCCTCATCAGCTTTTTCCCCGTGTCTTCCAATGGGGGGAAAACCGATTTCTCTTTGAATGAAGCTGCCTGCAGGGTCGTGCTGTTCGGCCTCGGCGCAGTAACACTCCTCACTCAGTTGGATGTTTGATAATGTACTTTATTTCATGTAGGTTTGTTTCTTTAATGTAATATTGCTACTTTTCTTTTTGTTGCATCGGGGTTTCTGCACATACAAGCGAGAGCTGATATCCATGACAACAAATCACTAACATTCCTTGGCCAACCAGAGGTCAATGCTACATCTATCCATTGGGCTCCCAGCCCAAAGGTTAAACCTGTAAGTTCTGCAAAATAAAAAACCCAATTACATCACTGTCAGAATTTATAGACATCCCAGAGATATCAATGTATACAAGCTTCCCGAATTATTATTACTGGTAACAATAACTATAAGCATCGTCTGATGGTAGGGTGATTTTTTTTTCTTGCAAAAAACCTGCAGGTGTAATGTAGCTGACCTTCTTGTTTGGACGTCATTTATATACAGGTACTCCTCACTTAATGACCGAGTTCCGTTCCTACAACCAGGTCGTTGAGCAAATTGGTCGATAAGAGAGGACCCGTATTATTTCACGGTAAAGGGGCGTGGCCATTGCAAATGCAAGTGTAGTGAATACTGACAGACTGGGGAATGAGACTGAGACTGAGAACGGTGAAGAGATGAGATGCTTGACGCCAAGACGCCACCAACACGACCAACTGGTCAGAGAGCTGGTTGTAAGTCCGAACGGTCGTTAAACAGGTAGGTCTTTAGGTGAGGAGTATCTGTATAGCGTTAAGAAGACTGAATTCATGTGAACAAAGTCCTTTAATTCAAAGATTTGTAAATTTAAGTATTAGTATTTATAGGTTTGTAAAATGCACTATTATTGTGAAGGCAGTTTTCTGTTGATTTACAAAGTGCAATAAAACAATTCTGTTCCCCCAAATGGCTGAATAATCGTGATGAATTATCGTGATCACAATATTGAGTAAAATATTTGTGATTATCATTTTAGTCATAATCATGCAGCCCAACTTCAGAATGATAACCGCCATTAGTTTGGACGTAGGAGACCGACCCACAGCCGCCAACACCGCCCGATCATAGAATTACACTGTAACCAGGGAAGAACAAACGAACTCCTGCAGCACACACTGGAACAAAGAGCCAAAGCACACTCATCCATTGAACTTTAACGAAGGACAGACTACCCTGGACCCTTCGTATTGCTGCCTGCAGATATATTTATCCATTGTTATTGTTAAAGATAAGATATCATGCCAGGGCTGTCATGATAATAAAAATGTAGTTGGCAGATTAATATCATACAAATCATTTTGATTCAGAATTAAATAAAAAAATTAAATTATTTGATGCCATTTTCATAGTACAATCTTATGATCGTCTAATACCCATTTATTGGGATTGGATCATAAAAATCAAATCAAATCAGTTAATTTCCCCCAACCCCACTGATGAAATCAAATTCACATTTAACTTGTAGCAACATTTCTAACATTCAGTTAGCATTCTGTTGTTCTGGAAACGTAGAATAGCAGTATCTGACGATGATGATCAGGCCCTTATGTAATAATTGAGACAGGTCTATGGAAGAAGATGTTGTAGATTCGCTGCATATATGTATGGAAGTATGTATATGTATGTGACGAATAAACCTCTTGAATATTGATTAGAGTTGTTCATTTCAAGTACAGCTCAGGATGACTTTAGCTCTTTTCCGTTTCTTAAGGTAAAGTGAGCAAAGCGGAGCGGCTTCTTATCGTCGGGTTGAGTAAAACCCTCTCTGGACTTTCGGACACCTGCAGCGTTGTAACCAAACCCCCGTGTCTACATCAATGGGATGACTGTTTGCGTCTTCCAATTTTCTGGTCTTAAAAAAAAAAATAAAAAAAAAATAGCCATTCTTTTACCATTCTCCTGATTAAAGAAAAGAGGCGGTGGCAAAGGTTACACGGCTATCTGCGACTTATCAGTTTCTCATGACTTATTTAGTGAGTTTGGCTTTTGTACAGTGAAGCGTGCAGAATTTGGAGGGGGGCTCAACTAATCGGGTGAATCTAGCTCAGGGGTATAATGCTTGTTTTCTGCACTGTCCACAATCCAAGTCAACCTTTAATTAAAGGACATGTAGATAAGCGATGGGGGGCGGAGAGAGGTTTTGGCGGATTTCAGCCTGGCATTGTATACAAACTAGTGATGAATAAGTTTGTCTCTTTTTGGAGATGCGGCTCTCCGCGAGTGACTCTGTAAAAAGATTCCAGTCATTGCGACGGCTCCCGGCTCTTTCTGAGAGTGCCAGTCCCAGTGAGCCTGTGCCTGGCTGCGGTAACCCAGTCGCGAAAGAACGACTATTGCGGCGGATTGCCTCGAAACTCCGGATTTGGTCACTTTGAACGAATGGCTTGCGAGCTTTGCATCATGAACACGAAGACTGCATCTATTTACATGATTTCATATCTGCAGGCACTCGGATGCACGGCCCTCAGATGAAAGCTGCTTGTTATTTAAGGCCTATTATCATACTGTAGCACAACAAGAAATTCAAAGAAAAGAATAATCACTTTGCAGCACATTAATTCCACAAAAGTCCCCACAGAGTACGAAGTTGTAATAAATTATTCCATACATCTCACTTTTCTGCAAGCTTTCGTTTTATTTAGACCTGAGGCAAACGGTGAAAGGCAAGAAGAAATGGGTCAGGAATCCTCCCCCTGGTTGATACGTACACCTCTTAGGCTCTGAATGCATCTCAGACCTTTAGTAGTGATAAGGATCTCGCTGACGAAACCCAATGCAGTGCTGCGTGGCTGCGGAGTGGCCCCAGTGCATTGTGCAGCGGGTCAAAAGGTAGCGTGTTACAAGAGGCCCGTGACTCGGCAGCCCCGCTGATATGTCGTTTCTTATGGTCGGATGTAGGTGTCGCCTTTCCTTTACATTGTGCTCCTCGACCAAGAAGATGCAGAACACGGCAGAATTCCTCCCCCGGGGGGCTCAATGCAGTCCTATCTGATTTTATCTCTAATTAATATCAATATTTACCTCCCTCTCCCTTTAGGAATAACGTCACTGTAATTCTTATATGTTTGTTGTTGGGCCAAGTACATTTTCATATACAAGGAATTTGTCTTGGCAAAGATTGGTGCATTGATGTACAAACAATTGGCATAAAACAAGCTTAACAGTCTGGAAAAAAAACATACATAATAAATACCCAAAAATAGCAAAAAATACAAAGAAAATAGCCCAAAAAAAATGATATAGCCAAATAAACAAAGAACAGAACAGAACATACAAATGCAATGCTATACACAGGATAAGGTTAACAGGCAGTATGGGGCTAAGTGGCAGTATGGTTGCTAGTATGGTTGTGGGTCTAAAATATAAATATTACAGTCCAACGATGCCAGATTTTCGGTTCTGGTGACTTTTCCCGATTTTGGAGAGTCCTAGCCCACCGATTACCGATATATTGACAGATATTTTGTCAAAAAGTGCAAAATTTGCATTTTGTTAAAGTTTCTAAATTTGAGAACATTTAACTTATAAGCATACAAAAAAATAAACACACAAAAAACTTTGATAGATTAAAAAAAATTTAAAAGATTATATTAAATATATTTTATTTTCCAGTGAACGCATCATCACTTCCGAAATGAATTTAGTTTTCTGAGTTTCCCATGAATGCAGCATCGATTCCTGCTTGGAAAGCACTGTCTAACAACAAACATGTATGGATTTATAATGCCTAGTCAGACTTCTGACTTCTTATTTTGGTGAGTATCTTAAAAGTAGTGTAAAATAGACAAGTACAGGATAAATAATCAATGTTTTTTTTATACATATTTAAAAATCAGGACACATCGGCTGCATAACTACCGATCCCATTTTGTTAAAAATGTCAAATAATGGCCAATATATCAGCCAAAGCGATATATATCGGTCGGGCTCTAATAAATATAGATTGATACACTGTATGTGAAGAATACATATCCATACAATAATACGGGCATGGAAAACAGTGCATAACTAGGTATAAATTATATCTAAACTATTACAATGTCCTCAATGTTATTAATATTATAACAATATTACAATATATTGCACAGTTATTGTAGAGGCTGTTTGAGTGAGTGTGTGTGTGTGTGTGTGTGTGTGTGTGTGTGTGTGTGTGTGTGTGTGTGTGTGTGTGTGTGCGTGTGTGTGTGTGTGTGTGTGTGTGTGTGTGTGTGTGTGTGTGTGTGTGTGTGTGTGAGTGTGTGTGTTTGTGTGTTTGTGTGTTTGTGTGTGTCTGTTGGGGTGTTGTTCCGTGTCCAGAAACCCATTCATTCTTGAACCGTGACGAAAGTGTAGAAGTGTAGTCATCATGTTGAGGTGAAAGACGTAACCTAAAGTGATCGACTTCCACTCTTCTTTTTCCGCTCGGTAGCAGCGGTTTAGAGCCAAAGGAGCGAGAGCGTGAACGTGATATAAAGGATTTCCCTTTGAGGTTTAATAAAGTTTTTTCTTTAATCTTATCTTATCTTATATCTAACCCCTGTTAGGTTGAAAATCAGAAAGCACCTCGGCCGTGAAGATAATTTGTTTAGACCTCTCACTGGTTTTGGCCCTTATTGCCTTGTAAGCCCTTGTTGCCTCAGGGTTTGTAAACAGCATTAATCCACTTAGGGGTTTGATTTTTTTTGTGTGGCAGTACTGTTTGCAGGCAATGGAAGGATAACAAGAAGTGAGAGTCTTAATTGTTCCGATTCCTTTGTGAATTAATGGGATTTACAGTAATTCTCGTCAACCGCACAGGGAGGGAGATTCTAATTGTCCTTAACATCACTACTGGCTGCCCAAAGATCTTGCACTGCAGTGTTTCCCACAGGGTCTGAAATATACTTGGGGCTGCGACACAACATAATTTCCTGCTGTCTCACGACCCGATACAAACTTTCTAACCGGAGAGCCGTGTCCGCGTCTTCTAACGTAATACCAGAGAACCAGTCCACTAGTTAATCGATCACAGACAGCGTCATTCTCTCGGACGGATAAAAAATTAAAAATAAAAATTGCTAGAATGGGTCGCCAAATATACTTTGGCGGCCATTAATATACCTGGGCGTCCGCCCCAAGTAAAGTCTACTATGTGTGGGGACACACTGCAGTCTATGAATCCCAACTTTTGGTTCTCTGAAATTCAATAGCTAATCCTAAAATTACCCGGTAAACCGCAAGGGCAAACGCGCCTGTAATCCCAATAACTATCTGTTTGATTCTAATACGCGGGTGTCAGGTTCTGCCGGCAAGAAACTGAACTAAGTGTGAACCTCAGTGGAATGTTGAGGCTCCGCGGATCTCCGTGCGAGCCTCTTTTCCCCGCCGGTGCAGATTTCGGCGCGGGACCTCGCCGCATCTCGCTGTGTTGGAGCACAGGGCGACAATAGCTCGAGTCAAGTGCGGGTGACAAATGGGGCGAACGGCGCTCATTTTTCTCAAAATTGTCAAAGTTGTCCCTTGTCCTTGAGACAGGCCCTTCTGTGTACCCTTGTCAGAGCCCGCTGACGAAACGGACCAATGTTCTCATCAGGTTTGGCGGGGGGGGGGGGAGCACAATTAAACCCTCGGCCCTGACCGGCTTACCCGCGGGGTGATGGACGAGACTCGTCTCAGTCAGCGTTCCCGATCCCAGTTTCTGGCCCCTCCGGGATAGAGGCCCCAGTCTTTACAGCGGACCGTGCCAGGGCGGCTATAGCAGCTTGAAAAGGGGGGCTGTCACTCCATTCTCCTGTTTTCTGGTGTGAAACAAGCGTAGAGAACTCGGCCTTTGACAAGTCGAGAAGTCGAAATGTTCTTAGGATACCTGCGCTGAACAGCGAGATTGATCTTGGAAATTGTGGGAAATCTCTCAAGTTGTCTCATCCGGATTCAGCGGCCGGCGTGTTTTGTCCAGAAGTTGCACAAGTTTACTCGATCTTCTCAGGGTCATTTCATGGGAGAGGTTTGGTCGGGCCTCTAACCCTTTTGCTTCTGTAAATCTTATGCCTATGACATCAGGTTTCTATGAAAGAACAGAGCTCCACTCAAGCAAGCCAAAGGTCATATACCTCATGTTAATACCAGTATTCAAACCGTCCTGTTTTTGTTAGAGCCTCGCTAAGGTATTTCTGGCTTTGTTGTGTGGCATTTGGTCCCTTGGTGACGCATCCTTCCACTTCCGTGCACGTCGCACGTCAGCGGGTGAAGGACCAGGATTTGATTTTGCCGGCGCCTTCGTCAGTGATGCTTGTCCTGTGTCATTGCACGGGGAGAGAGCTGGGGTGGGGGGGGGAGGAAAGGTCGAGTGACGCATTGCCGTCCGGGTGACGCAACTCCAGCGATACGAAATTGATATAATTTGGGGGAGCGCTCGACCTTGGGGATAATTGTGAAACCGATGAACGGAGCTCCATTCCTATTTCTTGAGTGACTGCCATTTGGGAGGTTTCCAAACGTTGGCCCTCGACAAAGACACAGAACTGGAACCGGAAAAACACCCCTAGTCGCCGTCCTAATGGAATTGGGCACCTGGAGCCTTGCTCTGTGAATCATTGGATTATGGGATATTTGAAAGGGTTTCCCTTGTGAATGGGATTTTATCAAAATAGTTGTAAAAATAAGGAAAAATTATAAGAACAACAGGGAATTAGAATTGGAATACAATGCATTGAGTTTGAGCTAACATGACCATCCACATTCATCTCAGTCATACACACGTTTGTGTCGTACTTTTTCAATGAAATTTGCCGCATTTGTCCTGTTTTCCGCCTGCCCTTAAACACTCTGTCTTTTTCTTTTTTTCTATCTGTCCCCTTCCTCTCTTGCACTCAACAGGCATTTAGTTGTGCCCGGCTCATCAGAAACCTGCATGTGTGAAAAGACACAAGCCAGCAATGGAACCCTGGCCGGCCGTGGCCTGGGTCCTACTGCTGACCGCCATCTCTGATCTGTGGAGGACCAGCCAATCGAGGGACTTCACCGAACAAGACATCATCTACCTCTATCCCTCCAGTGAGTGTTGGGCATAACCTCTGGCAAAGAGGAATCAAACTCATAAAACGACGCTAACACCAATGCCTTTTTCTGCAGACCGTCCTTTAACGACACCCTTATCCAAAAGAAAGTCATCGCTTGAAGGAGTTCTGGAAAGATCAACAAGACACGAACTTGAGGGTGTTAACACATTGGGAAATTATTTGGACAATTCCCCCCTGCCACAGATGAGAACAGACTGTAAAATAAATCACTGTTTGTGGGTCAATTTCGGTCTCCTCATCTACATAGCTTCCTGCCTCCGGGTGCTAAACTAAAAGCCCATGGTTAAAGAAATTCCAAAAAAGGGAAAAAGTAACACCCCTACATCAAATAACTTTGGTGAATTCAATGAATCATACAAGAAGGGCCCTGCAGATCAACTTAAATGCTTCATGGAATTAGGAACACAACACAACTTTAAGCATCGGTCACAATGGAGACGTGCCAGAAACGCAGTCCGTGTTGAGTTTTGCGGTAGACGTCTACTTTGAAGAAGCACGGTTCTTGCTAAATGATTAGGCTTAGCTTTGCTTGCTCACAATCAACATGCGTCCGCCCTCCTGAAAGTCTACGATGAAAGCTCCGTGGTCACACTGCCTCAGTCAGCTGGAGTTGTTAATCCTGGTGTCTGGTCACTGGGAAGGCGTAAAAGCAAAGCCAGACTAGATTCCTTCCAGCCCATCAGACCCTTGTTGAAAACCGCCATTAGACAGACGCTATTATTACAGGACACCGGTAATGAGCCCCATTGAAAAGTCGACCGATCTCTGTCGTCTGTCTCTGTTTCTCACACGCTCTCACATGCTTGTGACGCCATCGCATAGCGCCCTACTACAGCGTTAATAACTCGGACGACGGACACTACATTTCTGACCAATCAGAAGGGCCGGGGGAGGTCCCGCTGAACGGCCAGACAGAGCCACAGCTGGTGCAGCGACTGTCCTATCCTCTCTATTTCACCCCATCGCACAGACACACACACACACACACACACACACACACACACTCTGTTCCCTGAAGCGTGAGTCTTTGAAGTGGTGGTATGTGGTCATGTGAATTCATGCCCAGCGAGTCATTACGGTTAACCTCACCCATGTTCTTTTGCCTTCTGCTGCCTTTTGTCTCGTATACACATCAGCTTAATCCTGAAGTATTTAAAGTCCGAGTCAAAAAAGATTCCATTACAACAAGTTAAACGTCCATAGCAATTCACTTGCTTCGAGGCCTTTCCTTCCCATTTCATCAATGAACAGTGGCCGATTGTCCTTCTCCCTGGATTTCCTCACAAGCGAAAGTAGTAGCGCGATGATCGTCAAACCCCAGCTGAGGGCTAATTGATTGTTGTCCCTTGGCTGTCCCTTCTGACTCGGACGGAATGTTCCAGCAGGCGACCGCCGCTAATTGGGACCACAGAATCCATTAGATCATGTTCCAGGGGAATGGCAGGTTTCCATGCAATTGTGTCTCTTTCACCTAATCCGGTTCTCTCAGTCAGCACGAAACTTCCCGTTTTTGTTTTTTCATAGTTTATTGCTTTGCGGCTGACTTGTTTGGTACGTTTCCTATCATTTTGGTTGTTTTTGTTGTGTCAACTTTGCTGCTACAGTAAGTAGACACTATAGGTCCCCATAAACCAACTGTACACTGAGCCCAGAGGAAGACTAAATATCTCATTTGGTTCCTGGGATGAAATATTTGGAGGAGCTCCACTTTGACTAAGAGATAGAACTTCTGCAAAGTTATAGACAAAATAATGTCATCTTACTGTTTCTCTGTGAAGGTGTTTATAAGGTATTATATTGTTGTCCCATGCCTATGCCTGAAATAAAGGTCAAATAAAATAAATAAAAGTACCACAAATAATAACCTAGTGTGGCGGGCCACGGGGTGTGGTCAAGCCACCGCTGCAGACAGGCGGTGCAGGCTCCCCATAGCTGCTGGGGATCAACGGAGGGGCTCCGCTGATTGGTCCGATACTAGACCAGGGAGTAATTTAGGTTCTGTTTTTCCCCACGGCAGAGGAGGTGCATGGTTTGGAGACACACAATCAGCGCAGCAGACCGTCCAAGATACGGCGGCAGCGCGCACAAGCACAGACGCTCCGGACTCTCCCCCTGTTTGCCAGCGAGCTTTTGATTTTGCCTTTGGCCCACGAGCAACCTTTTTGTTTGAACAATAATAAACACACGCCAACCAGCGCTGTTTTGCCTTCGCCTGCTTCCCCTCGCTCATTCCCTGACCCTGGGCCAGAACACACCTCTACACCTAGTATTCCAAAGTATATATTAAAATAAGGCCTCAAATGCCTGAAAATTCAATAAAAAAGACTTACACTGTATGTTGTTTGTGCATCGACAAACGTCAGTTCACTGTTATTCCTGAAAAGCTCTTGACGGAGATACAAGTGGCGTGTAAACCCTTCCAGATGAAGTGACCGAAAACGACACGGCTCTGACCGGGAAGCGCGCATGTACAGTCAGAGGTCCGACACAGTGTCCTCCGTGGAGCCGTCAGAAAATCACTTAAGATCTTTCATCAAACATGGGCGGAATTCTCGGTGTCGGGTTTGGCTCGCCAGGGTCCCCTAGGACGGATCCATAGCGGCCCGGGGGCCCCTTCTCGTCCCATCAGGAATGCATGACTTATTAGCGTTTGCACATACCATGTGTTTGCCTGTATGTCAGCTTTGTTTGTGTTCACCTCAGAAGGCTTGTCCAGGTTTGCTTAGTTTGTGCGTTGGTGTTTTTCTGAGTCTGTGTTTGTTGCCTTTAGGGTTGTCAGCATGCTCCTACATAGACACCTTCCAGGCTTCCCACCCCGGTTTGGCCACGTGGGGGTTTTTCATTTGCCTACGGTGTCATTCATTCGTGAACTTTTGTACGAACTGTAGTGTTTGTGTAGCGAGCTGCTAGCCAGGAAATCCTGGGAGGTTGAATGGAAGGGGTCGGTCTCTGGGCAAGGCCAGATCACGCTGATCAGCAGGCTTTGTGGCGCTGAATGAAGTTTGCTCCCAACCCACGGCCCCGCAGCTGTCACAAAGAGTAGGCTGTGTGGAGGAGGGGGCCAATCAGATTAATGCAGTGGTGCAAAATTGGAAAGGCTAACACCGTCGAACCCGTTTGATCGCGACAGATGGCCGCCTGGGACATTTTCCGTCGTCTCCGGGGACCCCACGCAAGGGAGAAGGCCGGGGTGCAACCGCAGTTGGCAGCTGAATTAGCAAGAGGTTATAAATGACAAAGCGTGGCCGTCCATAATAATGGGAATGTATGTACGACAACTGTACAAAGATGGCCTTTCCCATTTGCAGACATTGACTTCAAAGCCGCCTGCTACTCGCATGGTCAGCCGTTACAGGCATAAAGCTTTACTCACAAGAAACCTTATTTAGAAGTGTATAAGGGCGAACAAAACAGTAAAGCAGTCGACACCTTCTCCAGTTCTAACTGCCTGCAAAGAGAATGCCAGGACAATGCCTTTGGTCCTCGGGGTGGACCCGAGGACCAATTTTTTCATTTTTTCATTTTGAAGTTCAATCTCATTTTAAGGAGACTGATGTAGACTATGGGAGCTTTTCCGAGAGAGGAAGAACATTACTCATACTCCTGAGATCGGAACCAGCAATTTACCAAGTAGTCACCAGACCACCTTTACCTTTTTCGGCCCCCACTTTCTCCACAGGCTTTGGTATATTAGTTGTACTACACCTAAAATAAGTCAATAAGCTGTATATACCATTCACTTTGTGAGGCCTGCTACTTTGCAATCACTTTGTGAAAGAGGTTTGAATCGATCGATAATCCAGATTTAATTTCATGCAGATTGTAAATTGTTTTCGCCAACATTCCGTGCACAATATTAATTTGGTTTGTGGTATTTATATATTTTTATTTTTTTTCCGCTAGCCACTCCATTTCCAGGGGGATTTAAGTGTTTCACCTGCGAAGACGCGTCAGACAACTACCAGTGCAACCGCTGGGCGCCGGACCTGTACTGCCCACGAGGTAAAGCTTAAGAGAAATCCGTCCCAGACTCTACAGTATATCATTTGAAATTAAGCCATAAGCCTTCATTTATTGTATTCCCTATTTTTCCACTTCCTCACCTCCTAAAATGTAATTTCAAGGTTTTCAGAATCTGACTCTTGTAAATGAACTCACTGTTTGTTCTTCAGAGGCCCCGTTTACCTGCGGATTATTGTACATATTTCACCCGCCGCGGACATGTTTAACCCATAAATAGTTCTATCTGATAAAGAAGCGAGCTCTCCTTGACCACTAACGGGGTCGATTTATAGTTTTTTCAAGTATTTCTTGGCCCGGCTTGTAAAAAGCGAAAACATTCTTAGTTTGGGAAGAAACACTCCCATAGATCAAGATCGACAGCTCTGACGGAAAACCCCGCGGTATACGCTGTGTAAGGCGGTGCGCTTTGCATTTCCCCCGGGTTTCAGCGGGTTTCGCGGCATGACAAAACTGACACTCAAGGTCAGGAACCAGCAATGTGCTTTGGATTTTAGAAAGGGTAACAGCTCAGTTCCCCGCAGGTCCTCCGGAGTTGAAGTTAAGCTTTTACTAGCGTTCGCGAGGGAACGACATTCTATCATCAGCCGATCGTGACAGCCGCTGTAGTTGTTTGTGAATATTTGAACGTCTGGATATCCACCCCTTTTCCCCGCAGAGGCCCGATTCTGCTACACCCAACACAAGATGGACATGGAGGGGGCCAGCGTCACGGTCACAAAGCGTTGCGTCGCCCTGGAGGACTGTCTGTACACTGGCTGCACGGGGACGGATCATGAAGGAAACAAGGTGAGGGCGGATGTCTGAGGGGGGGGGGTGGGCACCGTCGCTGAAAAGACCAGCACTGGCCCAGAGGTTGGAGGTTTAAACATGACTTATTCCAGTGGTCATTCAAGACCAAGTCGTCCAAATAAGCGTTCTGACATGTTTATGCTCCACCCATGTGCTTAGCCAGCTGACTTGAAATATTACAGTTCCACGTTTGGTTTGTGCTCATTGGCACAGGGGGGGGGGGTTATTGGGCACATTTTTGACCCTGGAAGATCTTGCTCCTTCCTGGGTTGTAAAAAACGTCTTTTTCAAATTTGTCAAGACCCTTATTTTGCCTTGCAATGGCTGTGTTGTTTTACTGGCCCATAAATAATGTGGTTTTCTTAGTGATGGGTATTCCATGCGATATGGCTCAGTGGCGTCCTCGTCTTGAGATAATTTACGACATTTACTAGACTTCTAAGTAGCATCTGGCAAATAAAAGAACAAAAGATGTTTGTGTTAGGTCGCCCGTCAGGCCTCTGGACGTAGGTCGAGCTGTTTCTCGCCTCTCGGCTTTTAGATCATATATTTTTTTTTTTGAAAGACAAACAACACTCCAGGGAAAGCCTTGAGGTGACCGTGCCGAATTACAGCCGTGGCCTAAATTCACTTGGAGTTCAACTGATGCTTGGGAATTTCCGTCCAGTTTGATTCCGCTTGGAGAAAGTTGGAACAGAAAATTGCGTAGTTTCTCCAAAAAAGACGACGCAAAACTGGGGCCAAAAGGAAGGCAGGTGTCTAACTGCAACTACCTAAATGGGAGGTTTCTAAAGACAACAAAGGGGGGGAGCTTGGTGTAATCGAAAAGAGGATTTCTAAGTATTAGTACCTGTTAGTATTAGTATATTCTTTAAATTTCACAAAAAAATGAAGCCTCCTGGTCGCGTAGGACAACATCAAGATGAGTTGTTCCGCCAGAAATCCACCGACAATTGGTCCCTTAAATAAAATAAATACATTTACAGGTGGCGGGGAACCTTACCAGCATGCTCGTACAAAATCAAAGCCAAGCACGGCTACGGCTTAGCAGCGGAGAGCTAGAAAACATGTTTTAAGGTGGAAAATCCACCGGGGTCTCAGTCAGCACCACTTAAACGGGCTGTTAAGGTAATCCTGAGATCATCCAAAGTGCTCGCTGCAGATAAGATGAATGCTGGGGTCTCTCTCTCTCTCTCTCTCTCTCTAATCCCCTCTGAGAGATGCGTGTGTCTTCACTTTGGGGAGGAAATTGGGAATGTGGAACACAGAAAAAGGGGGCGGCCTGAGAGGCAGCTATTCAGAGGGCCCCGAAGACACAAAATTGTCTCACGAAAACAGCGAAGAAACGCAAAGAAACGCCTTTGTTCGCGGCCTCGGAACTTGGCGTCCTTCTACATGTTGGACTTGGCGTCTGCGTGTTTTTCCACACATTGTTACACAAAGATTTTCCCACGACATGTTTACTTATCGTTGGGCAGGATCTCACATACCATATGGCACAGTCCATTTCCAGTGGAGATTCTTATTTTATTTCATTATATTTTACCTATGATCTATCTGCACATTACTACACCTTCCAAAAATAAATAACTACACGGATTATTAGCTTTTTTTTTTTTTTTTCTTTTGGTTTATTTTTTATTGGGGTCCAGCCCAAACAGCGGGAGTGTTGTGTATTAGTACGTTAGTTATCGTTTATTTCCATTTTTTGGCTTGTTTTCACATTGGTGCAATTGCTACGACTAACCTGGCTGGCAGCTACTGTATATTTACTTTTATTATTGTTATATTTAATAGTAGTAGTAATAGTATAATTACATATATATATATATATACACAAGCAAAGCCCAATGCATTTACAGAGTAGAATACTAAAATAATTAAAAGAATGAAAGAAATTAAAAACAGGGTGAGAATAAGCTTTTCTCAGCGAATTATTTCCTTATTTCATTGGATTGGATTTTACTCAGGTCACCCCATGGCACCAAAAACGCACAAAATAAAATCAAATAATCCTGCGTGACTAACTATTCTTACCTGCATTGTCGTTCTTCCTAATTACTGTTCCTTTCTCATCCACTTCCTAGAATCATCCAGACACACACACACAGACATCCACCATGTGTATCGTACACTGTTGGTTTATTTATTTTTTTCCTTCATTTTTCCCCCTTTCTCGTTCCCCCCCTCCGTCCAGGTCTGCACGGCGTGCTGCGAGGGCAACATCTGCAACCTGCCGCTGCCCTGGAACGAGACGGAGGCGGTGTTCGCCACCACCTCGCCCCTCAGTGGCTCCGTGGGCACCTCCGAGAACCCCGCCGTGATGACGACCCTCAGCCTCCTCATCCTCACCATCCTCATCCCGGGCTACGCCTAAGAACAAAGGAGAGGAAAGAAAGGGGGGGAAGCAGAAGTCTGAGTTTCCACAAAAAAAAAAAAAAAAAGGGATTTGGGGGAAATAGGACGATCCCTTTTTTTAAAGGAGGCTAATGGAGGGAAGGAGCACTTAGCACACAAAATAAAAACCCCACTGGAAGGATGGCCGCTGATCTCGATCTTGAAGGATAAAAAAGAAAAACATTGTAAAACACGACTGTGTAGTTTTACTTCTCTCCCTGTGGGGTTTAAAGAGAAATTTGTCAGTTTTCGAAAAGAAAAGAAGTGACGAGCGTCGCCCCCTACAGGCCAGCGTAGGGACCTGTGCCGGTTTTCGGTTTTAAATGTTTCCGAGTTGAGGTTAAACGACTTGAGTTGTTACGATATTTCCATATCCCTGTGCTTGTTTCAACACGTGTACTGTAAATATGCATAGTATTTATTTTTATATCAGCCATTTTTTTTGATAGAAGTGTGTGTGTGTGTGTGTGTGTGTGTGTGTGCGTGCGTGCGTGCGTGCGTGCGTGCGTGCGTGCGTGCGTGCGTGTGTGTGTGTGCACGTGTGCGTGCGTGCATGTGTGAGAACGTGTGAAACGTTCATTTTCGTTTACAGCATGTACCTGTATGTTTGAAAAGAAAGGTAAAAAGTTGCGGAAGGGATTTCAAGTAGCAAGGTCGTACCCATTTTTCCCAGATAGATAACTAAATTAAACAAATTAAACTAACAATGAACAATGAAATTGCTTATCACTGACTTTGCAATTTTTAAATTTCATTAAAAAATTAATAAAAATGTAATATATACACTGCGATGATCGACAGTTACGTATAATTTATTCTGATTTATCTTGTTATTTAGCGATTAACCCCTAGCAGCGAAGATCAATCTAGTCGTAGAGACGTCGAATCTGTACTTTTCCACTTTTGAGTGGAAGTGGAGGTCTGTCTTGCGTGGAAAAGGTGTTAAAACCACTGAGCTTTTTTTGTTAAAAAAGAAATAAAATTCCACGGAAGAAAAATATACTTATGAGTTTCCATACCATGAGTACCACCCCACCCTAAATCTGGGGGGGGGGTCCTTAGTGTTGTTTTTTGCGATGATTTATGGATTTGTAATTCATATGAAAAACCCAGCGTTTTCCTGCTCCGGTGCTGGGGCTTCTGGGTCGTATTTGTCTTTCGACGTTTTTTATTTTCTTTTTTTTTTTTCCCTCGTCCGTCAGTCATTCTTTTTGGCAGCAAAAAGCGCCGTGTCGGCAAAACTCAGTGTTATTGTTCTCAGTGCTTCACAACACACCTTTAGTCCCTCTCTCGCTCTCTTTCTCACAGTTTTCCCCCCTCTCTCTCGTGTCTGTGCCATATCGCTTTTTTCTGGATACTTTTTTATAAATATTTTTCAGACAGTGTACAAAGATGTCTCTTTCTCTCTCTTTTCTTATTGTTCAAGGGCTTTTTTTAATTCAGGAAATAAATACATCTAAAATCAAAAAATAAATCAACTTTTTCAGACTTTTTCTACTATAAACCCGCCCGAGAGCGAAAACATCCTTTTTTCCCACACGTGGCCTGAAACTTTTTATGTCGCATGGAATTTTTTTAAACTGAAAAACACTTTTTTTCCAGACAGTTGCATGCCAGTTTTTTGTTTTTTTTTGTGCCAAGTTGTGTACGTGTAGATTTTTTTTCTTTTGGTCGATATCTGCCACTTCTATGTATATATTTGTGAAAATAGATGTGAAAATACGTTGAACCCGCCTATTAAAAAAAAAAAAGGCCTACACGTTTGTGTTTATGTTATTTTATTACTTAAAATGGAGAGGGAAATATAACAAGTAGGTGTAGCTGAGTTATTTATGTCATTATTATCATCATTATCTGTTTGTTTACCAGTTGGGGGGGGGTTTCTTTTTTTTTTCCAGGGTCTGTGGAATTTCCAGGTACCCAGCAGTGGCAATAAATCTGCCATTTTGAACCAGCTGACCTTTGGGTATTAGATGTAAAAAACAAAAAAAGGAGAAAATGTGTGTGTGTATATGTATGTGTATATATATATATATATATATATATATATATATATATATATATATATATATATATATATATTCTGTTTACATAACCTAATGAATCAATATATGGAAGTATAGCCCATACTGTATATTTTGCAATAGATTCCAATATGTCATGTCATACAAGAATAAACTACAAAATAAAATGAAAATACTTCACCAATCACCTATTTAGCTTTTATTCAGATATATATTTGAATAAATGACCCATTTATATATATATATATATATATATACAGTATATCATCTTTTTAAAACATATAGAGATGACAATAATGTGTCATCACTTGATATCAATGCTAAATATAGTGGTGGTTGGTAGATTGTTTCACCATTGAAAATGCGTGAATTTAAATGAGAGAGCCGCTAAATCAGTGAGAAGAAGACGATGGGACAAGAAAAGGAATCGTTTCAGAGAAGCTGGAACCCGGCAGACCTCTGTGGTGGGGATGGGTTAGGACCCCGCCTTCCATTGCAGCCGTCACAGGTTCAAGTGATCAAGATCAAGGTTCAAGATTTTTTTCCATCCAAGCTGCCATTATTCAGTAAATCAGACGACCAGAGGGAACAACACCACTCGGTAAGACTCTGGCGGAAAGAGATAAGTCGCTGTCGGTGGTCTAGCGGGTTCGACGCCGAGAGAGCTTTTTGAAAGGCAGCACCTCAAAGGTTTGTTTAAAAGTGCCCGGAGACCA
This sequence comes from Zeus faber, assembly GCF_960531495.2. Classification (NCBI taxonomy): domain Eukaryota; kingdom Metazoa; phylum Chordata; class Actinopteri; order Zeiformes; family Zeidae; genus Zeus; species Zeus faber. Next base: position 7,860,704 of record NC_137210.1, read on the forward strand.
GGGCTGAGTTTGAAGGAGGCCTTGGAGGCGTGATGGTTCAGGCGCTGCCGTCACAGGTTCAACTCTTGATTCTTCAGAACGGAGGTTGAATCAGATGATTGAAGATGACCACACTCAGTGAGACTCACTGGCTTAAAGAAATAATCTTCGGATGCTGAGGACTTCAGGTTAAAAAAAAAAAGAAATCCACACAAATCTGCGCGCAAGGCTCCAGGAAATTGCCTGACGTTGCCATATGGAAAGACCGCCGGTGGGTGCGATGTGGAAACCCGACTCCAGCCGATGTGTGTCCAGGGGTCAGGGGTTAACACCGACCCCCTTTGTTCATTCTGTGTCGCATATGGACACCATGGCCAAAACCCAAGTTTGGCCCCGCGTTTCGATTTCACGATAGGCACCGGTGTCGGCTGTGGCGTTGGGGCTTAATCTGGAAATAACCCCGATGTGTAGAGGAGAGAAGAAAGAAGCAGCCCCCTCACCTTCTCTGTTTACCTTCTCGTCTTTCCAGGAGAGCCCAAGCGCCTGCGGCTTTCTCAGGCTTTCGACCCCCGAAGTGTCATTTCTAATCCGTTTTCCAAGGGAGGGGATTAGCGTCCCTCAAAAACCCTAGGACTTTGATGGTGTTTGTCCAAAGTTGTCCTCTTGCTGCTCCGTGAGCGGCCCAGAGCCACATGCCGCCTGCAATGGGACTTTTGTGGACTTTTGTCGATGACTTTTTACTCCTGCTTTAGACTTTTCAAATTGAATGGGGGAGGGGAGGGGGTAAAGGTGCTCGTGTACAATATGACAATAACCGCGCTCTAGAACAGTGCTTCCCAACATGTTTTCTTCCCCGGCACACTTTTTACGCAGAAATAACCCCACTCCACTACGCCACCATCCTGTTAACCACTGAAAACATCAGAAACATGGGCAACCGTGCTTATAATAATTATAGCCTACTCATAGCGAGACTGAAAACATCACGTCAAAAGAGTGAATCTTCGACTCACAAATCGAAAACGATTACTGAGGACTAAATTAAAGTCCAAGTCTAAAAAAAGGCATATTGAATGTGGTTTACTCTTTGCATTCCACCAAAATACATCATACATTTTTGACTCTTAAGACTCTGGCTCTCTGTTCGGGAAGTTCTTCAGACCTTCCCCCCCAAATGGACAAAGAGTCGGAAAATGGAACGACTTGTTTGACTGAGTGACTTGTCAAGAACCGAATCACAAAAAAAAGAGTGAAACCCTTCATCAACAGTCCTCACTCTCAGAGGGACACTTGTTGGGTGGGAGCTGGTATTCTGTCTGGAACTGATGAATTAGATGAATTAGTGTAGCCTTGCAATTTGGATCTTGCACCACAAGAGCTCATTTCCATTCTTCATTTTTCTTTTAAATGGAATTACACCCCGACCACAACCCATTCCAGTGAAATAATACCTCTGTGACTTTCACAGAGGTATTATTTTCTACGGACGAGCGTCCTATCAAGGGCCATAGCACGATACAGGTCTTTTTTTACTGTAATCCAGGGTTCAAAATAATGACTTCTATTGTAGGGGTGCACGGTGGTATATCCTGTTCGGTGCGGCCATGCTGCGATTTTAATTACACTGGCCGCAGACAGCGAGCGTGGCAATGGAAGCAACGGAGATCCCCGCCCCCTTCCCACACACACACCGCTGCCACCCCTTCTCTCTCTCTCTCTCTCTCATGGCTTAACCAGAAGAATTTCAATACAACACAATTTCCTTTGGCCATTTGAAACAGTGATACAATTAAGCCATGGCACCTGGAGAGCCCGCCGCAAGGATAAAGCGGAGAGCACCAACCATGACAGAGGTTTATGGTTCAGCGGTGATTCATGGGGGAAGCTGACAGGAAAGTGTGGCGGGAGGGGCGGGTTGAGGTGGGGTGCAGGGAAGGTAGAGGGGAAGCTGGGTATTGGTGTAACACACACACACACACACACACACCCACCCACCCACCCACCCACACAGACACACACACACACACACAGACAGCGCGGGCACCCTGTTGACTGGTTGAGTCAGCTGACTTCCCCCAACCCCACCTCCGCTATCTCTGAGGAATGTCAGAGGAAAGGGATTAGTGAAGGATCAGGGGCTCCGGCCAGGTGAGATTACATGGACCGGTGAGTGTGTGAGCTGATATGAACAAATCTAACATGCATATGCGTACGGGTGTGTGTGTTGGTGTGTGTTTGGGCCTGAATGCACCTATTGAATTCAGGCTGCATTTCATATGCTCATCTAACTATAATGGAAGGAATCTCTGTATGTATGTATGTATGTATGTATGTATGTATGTATGTATGTATGTACAGTATGTCCTTCGATTATCTCGACAACAATATTGCTGGGGACCTAAAAAACGTGCAGTGTCGAATGTGGTGCAATCTCGACACACGTAATATTAATAAACTTTCAATAAATAGCGAACAGCGAGTTTATCCAAAAGTGCAACTTGGGTGGGTTTTTTTTTTCCAGTGATAAGAGTGTATTTCCCCGGTGTTTTCCACCGCGACTTTCACGAAGAGGCATGTTTTGAACGGGCACTACACTAGTTCACTGAAAATGGCCAAAAGGTCCTTTCAGCGTTGTTAACTCACAACCCCTTCACTCGTTTCTAAAATTGGTGTTGTTGGTATAAAACTTAAACCCGCATCCTAACAAGTTTAGGATACATGCAACAGCAAGCCCCTCAGAGAAGAGCTCAGTCGTTCCCCCCCTAATACCGCCCTGAGCAGGAATTGTTTACATGCTTACATGCTTCAGTAGCTACTGGTCCCAACCTTGTTTAAGGGGAGCCGCTCTTTGACCCTCTGTAGACAAGATCTGCATGCACCTCCATCAAAGGTCAAGGGTCCTCAAGGGCCAATCAGGGTCACAAGAGGATAATGTCTTGAGAGAGTCTTCAATGCACGGGCTACACAGCGGTAGAACAATGCATTTTGGTACCGAGCCCTCACAACCGATTTTGCCAAGAATAGCTTTGGAATACGGGCCAGAAGTTCACGCTTTTCACCTTCGAGGAAAAGCTACAAGCCTGGCGGTACCTAACACGGCTGGCTAAGTGACCTCAAATCTAAAAATGGCCCATCCATCAGCGACATGGCGAGGGACAGTAGAGGACAATTAACGCTGATGTTGGAGACGGATGCCGTGAGACCATGTGGCCCTTTCACAGAGGGGGTCAAGTCCATCTATAAATGAAGCTGGCATTGTGGGAACGGGGCTCAAGGAGGCTGGGGGTAGGCTCGGCCTGGGCACTACAGAGGAAACACGGCGAATGGCGGTGATCTAAGTGTGAAGGTTTCCCAGCGATAGTAAGGAAATGAGCTGTGGCGTTCTAGAAATATTTATGGAAGCCGTCTCTGTGTTGTGAACTGATTCAGGAAGTGAAACCTCTTTAGGGAGCCAATATTAGAGCAATAGTGACAGATAAACTACGTTCTCTTGGTGCTTCACAGTGGATGACTAATGCTTACAGCAGCACATCCTTTGTCACTGCAGAAGGCGGTGAGTGTTAAATTGGCAAACAAAAGTGGAAGAAAGTGTTGGGCTCCTCTGGTCATTTAAAGGTGGTGACCAAATTGCTCCAAATTTTCATTCAGAATGTAACATTGGGGTCAATTCTGGCTCGAGAAATAGGCCGAAAGCATCACCAAGTTCTCAAAGTGGACACAGGATGAATCAAGTGGACATCTTATAAAATATATCTTATTTTATTGGGTCTGAGCGCACCGTTTTTTTGGTTAAAATGATTTCAACACACAAGCTGGGAGTTCCAGCTCGGGGTTGCCACGTTGCCACGACGTCAGTGCCGTTATCCTGGTGAACTCGGATTCAGCTCTGAAATTCCAACTTAAATGGCAACTTAATCCCACCCTCCCACCAACACATATTTTTTCCACTTTAAGCACCGAGCATCACACATCACGACGGCAAACGTGCTCCCAAATACATTTTAAATAAACGTATATGTGGACATCGATGGTTTGCAGACTGATCAGTAGTTTTTCCATTGTAAAGTGCCGTGAAAAAGTATTTGCCCCATTCCTATAGGCTATTTACCCTCGTCCCCTTCCTCTATTGGATTCAAGTCCTGACTGGAACCCAAAAGAGATGCTGTGGCAGGACCTGAAACTAGCGGTTCATGATGGAAAACCTACTGATTTGTCTGAATTAAAGCGGTTCTGCAATTGGGAAATTGGGCTTGGTTTGGTTGCAGTTATTGCCGCTTAAGATGGTGCAACCAGTTATTAAGTTTAAGGAGGGAATTACTTTTTCACATTGGCAATATGGGCTTCATAAGTTTTTTCATTAGAATAATAAAGAATTGTGTTTATTCAGGTTCCCTTAGTCTAATATTACAATTTGTTCAATGATCTGAAACCGTTCAGTGTGGCATATACAGTATGCAATGACAGAGGTAATCAGGAAGGGGGAAAATACTTTTTCACGGCACTGTAGCCAATATGTACTAAATATTTATTGTGAATTTACCGCTGCCCATCCAGCTATACCCTGACGTTATGAACAGTCTGGTCTCTTCAGTGACTTGCTTCCCCTGGACCGGTCCGCCGGTCGCCTTTAGCCCCTTCTGGCCGCGGCGCAGGTTGTGTGGCTCATTACAAATCCCGGGGCTAATCTGGGTCTTAATTGAATGAAATTCCTGGTGTGAAGGGCTAATAGGATTACCAGACGCAGGGATGATGAATGAACGGGGCGCCCGGCGCAGTCGACCCCCGGGATTACAGCGGCCACATTGTGTCTGAAGTTTAAAGGGGGAGTAACGTGGACTTGGATGAAAAAAACAAACTCCAAAGCTGCTGTTTGTTTAATGTACTGGCTTCAATGGAACAGACATATTATACAGATGTTTATTTTGCTTTTGCATTGACGGAAATGAGTTCAAGGTCGTTTTAATACGAGCCATAGGGTGTTTATTATTTTTCTGTGTGGGCCTATTCCATTCTTACATTTTAATATTTTCAATATTTCAAACAACTGGTGTGGAAGTCCTGAAGTGTGGAAGTGCATGCAGCAGAAATAGCTGAACAGTATTCGGTACAAAACCCCCCATCCATTTGCACAAACCACAGTCCACTATTAAAAGTTAGTCATTTTGTGGAATTTCTTCAATTCAGTTTTGTTGACGGGCCCTGTCATTTTATCGCAGTGCCTTTACAAATGATTCATGCTTGTTTAAACGCACCTTCACATTGCGGCGCACGGTGTTTCATTTTTAGGTTGTGGACAACCTAAAAATGACGGGTGGTTGCGGTGTTGTCTACATTTATGGGAAAAAAAAAAATCATTCAGGTTTGTCCTAATAACTATTTACACCTTTTCACATACATGAGGAATTTGACTCTGGTGTTTAGTTACTCTCAGTATGTACAGAATGTACTGTAAAAAAAATTATAGAAGTAAAAAAAAATAAAGGCAATAAAAATGTAAAACATATTTACATAAAACACAAGGTATGAGTTGAATAAACAGTATTTACAATGTTTGCAACAATGGACCCTCGTTGCAGTCGTCCCGCAGTAGTAGGCTCTAAATGCTTGACAAAACAAAATTGACAAAAATTGTTTTAGGTTTCGACTATGTCCATGGGGGTATATTTTCTATATTTTTGTCTCTTAGAAAATGGGAAATCCGTGAAGGTATCAATGACTTTTGAATGCATGCATTTCGCTATTCAGCTCATTTTCCTGTGATAAATACATTTTTTGGGGGGGATCCTTGACAGGAATATCCTCAGGAGTCAAATGCGTTAATTATTCATCCTTTAATGCAAATTAACAACTCTGACCCAGATATCGACCCTGATCAAAAATTGATGACCCCTTTTGCAGAACTAGTACTACACTACTACCCCTCACTGAATGTACAACAGTGTGTGTGTGTGTGTGTGTGTGTGTGCGCGTGCGTGCGTGCATGCATGCGTGTGTGTGTGTTACCAGGGGTTGCCAGTTCAGGTCATATCAGCAGAACCAGACCCAGTTCCCCCTTCCTCTCTCTCCTTTCCCATGTTTCCAAGATAGTGACTCCCTGAGTTAGAGCGGAGGAAATGATAACAATCCCACCCTCATCGGCCGCTCCCCTCCTCCAATTCATCTCCTTGACAGGAAGCGTCGACCAAAACACCGGCGATAATGTCCACCCGCCCTCCGACTGTACCTTCCACGCGGTGATTTGCTGGCGATAGAGGGGGTTAGGTCAACACAGGGGGGACAATAGTAGTGAGGCGTAAGGAAAACATCAAAAGACTCGTCATTATTCTGCTAAAGAGCTTCAAAAAGGAATGCACAGGCAAAGGAAGGAAGACCTGGCGCTGGATTGACGTTCCAGAAGGGCGACCCCTCTCAAAGGCCGACAATATCTGTGAAAACCAGGAATAAACGAAACTTTTTTTTAAACTTTATAGAAATTATTCAGATGAACCAGGTTCTTGAGCAGAGATCACCATGTCCTACTACAACGTGGTACAGCAGTACTGCTCCGGAAGGACACTTTAAATGTACTTGGATTTTTATGTCAACATACCTTGAACATGGCATTATGAAACATGCATCACCCATTTTTTTGTTTGCCTCATTGACTCATACGTTATGTACAGTGAGTGCAGTCGTACGTGATGTTAGAAAATATTGGCGTTTCAATGTGAGTCCACCTAACCCTAACGCGACAGGAATATTCAATCTAAATCCAAAATTAGGCTACACAAATATAACATATATCAAAAAGATAAATATAATTCACTTTATTTATGAGTGATTGTATTTATTTTCTAAATGTATAAATAGTAGGAAATACTGTATATAATAAACAGACAAAACAAATATCACATTTTGCTTAGGGACAATTCCTCCAAGAATCCCTAGATGCTCAAGGATCCCTGTTTGGGAAACCCTGTAATAGCGTTCAGAAAATGTGAACTCACCAAAAATCTCAAGTCATCAATCTCAAAATCTCAATTGTTCAAACTTTCCATTTTATTTTCAAAAGATTTAGGGGATAGGGGGGCGGGGGTCTTTAACATGCAAATATACTATGACGTCACATAAAAAACAAACACACGTGTTGGGGGCTATAGTGACAGAGCCTGCAGGTAGACGATAGCTGTGAAAATAAATAGAAAATAAATATTCCAAGAAAAAAATGTGGTTGCAAATTTTTTGAAACATATTGCAGTTTTGTTGAAATCGCAGATTGAGATATTTAACTTTCAACAAATAAAATAAAATACACAAAACCTTATTCTCCACAAGGATACAAAACTTTATTTAAAACTTGTGATACTATGGTAAAGAGGTCTACCCTATATCACTCATATTGAATGGACAACAAAAATATATAAAACTTTACTGTAAATCATATTTAAAAAAAAAAAAGAGGAAAATTAATAAATAAAGAAAAATGCTTAAGAATTATTTCTGGGGGATGTCAAATCAATAAATATAATTAAATTCGATCATGCCACAACATTCATTATGCAGACACTACAGAGACATGGGGCGTCAGCTCATTGCTGTTTACCTCACATGGCACACTCTGTCAAAGCTGCCGTTGAGCGACATAACATCCACAGTAACAATACTAATAATACTAATACTACTACTACTACTAATAATAATAATAATAATAAATAATAATAATAATAATAATAATAATAATAATAAATAATAATAATAATAATAATAATATTATTAATAATAATAATAATAATAATAATAAAAGTGTGAGCCGTTTTAATGTTTTATCATTGGCCATCTGTTGAGTTCAGCGAGCGCTGCATATTTTCTTAAACCAATTCCTTTCTTTTCGTTTTCTATATTCAAGCACATTCAGAACATCTATATTTGAGGACAGTTGACTATTTATCCCTTTTTCCTTGTTCTGGGTGTATTGGTGGCTCCAACAGGGAATGCGACGCTGACGTCCCGTCGCCGGAGCAAGGCGCCGTCAGTGCGGGATCTCTGGCTGAACGTCGCTCCGCATTTCAGAATCAAAACACGGTCTGGAAGTCTCGTTAGCTGAATAACTGAAACGTCCACCCTTCTTTTTTCTCCCGTCCTTTCTCCATTTTGATGTATTTCAGCTATTTCTCTACGCAACTGAATGGAAGTGATCCTCCAAAAATGGAGCCCAGAGTCCATAGTAACCCATAGCAACCGTCAAACTTAGCGTTCCCTATCCTAACGCATCATTGGTATATTGACATATTATGACGTACCAATCAATACAAATAAATCCATCCATCCCATTTGGGAATCTTTATTCATCACAAGGAATTTCTCCTGGGGCAGGTGCCATTGTAGATAGACATTTAAATACTCGAACAAGAATAAAATAAAATGAATTTAAAATATATATTTGTGATAAAACAACCATCCAATATTAATATCATGATTATCTTAAATATGTTTGAGCATAACATTTAAATTTGGAATGAAGACATTTATTTTGGGTTCAAAGGCCGACCCTCAAAACTAAAACTTTCACATTTCATGGAATTTCATAAGATGTGCTGCATTTTAAATTTCCCACATCGGTGTCACTTAGACAGCAGAGACGGTGAAGGTTGTATTCATACATTAACTTCCAAATGAACAACTCCAAATATAAAAGAACCGATCGTTCTCGAGAGACTACACAGATGTTTTCCAGTGACTGTACTGTATGAACGCAACAGGGGCAACAACGGAAAAATCCGGGACGAGGCCAATTAGAGCCAATCTGTGGCCGCGTCAATCAGCGGTGGCCATCGCGTGACCTTGGATACCCGTTGGTGGGAGGGGGGTCGGCCATGATCCCTCCAACACGCCAGCCTCTCCCAGTTCCAGACAGACCGTGCGACGGCAGGCTGTTGTCTGGAGGCCACTGTCACACGCACGCACCCCATTTCATACGACCCCCACCCCCCCGCGCGTCCTCCCGTGCACCCCCAATCTGTGGGGTCAAAATGGTATGGCCACAACCCTCCATCCCGGGTCCCCACACATGCCACCAGATCGCGTGCCCCACACCACCGGGAGGAATTTCCCCAGCCGTCGGGGGGAGTCCGGCAGACGCCGTGACTGTTCCCTGACCCCCTTCCTGTGCTACGCCGAGCTCCATGGCATTCTTCACATTTTAGCTTTTGGGCTCCACTTGTTGCCACCAGGACTCATACGGGGCCCAAAGGGGGACGCTTGTTGATTCATTTTACCATATCTTCAAACTTTGCTCAGAATTAAAAATCAACTGTGAATGACTCAACCAGCCCTAATCAACTGGTTGAAGACCCGTCACAACCGCTGGACCCAGTTCTTCCTGGACCTCATTGTCCTTCAGCCCTACACTAATTAGGGGGTCAGGAGCCGTGGGCCAACAGAGTTGGGAACCCGCTGTGAAGCAGGATGTTTCTTCCTTCTAGAGCACCACTTGTTATAGCAAGGCCCTCAAGGTCCTTGGAGCGCCGATGGTCGAATTATTTGTGTGTTTGTTTTAAAGGACGGCGTACATCCTGTTCCTGGTTAACGACCGAATATATATAGAGACGCGGTGCTTTAAAATTCTTTCCGGGAAGACACTTCAGCCGCAATGCCGCGTTAAGTGCCGTCTTTATGCTCGGGCTGAGTGGATCCGGACAAGGGCATCCCCGCTCCGTTTACCTGATTCCAAGGACAGTTCAAGCTTATGAAATTCGAGTCTTGAACGTGCAAACCCAAGGACTACACACATGAAGTACATACAGTATATGAAATGCTTGTCTTTAATAAATGTAATTGATTTGACAATCCATAATATCTATAGATATATCTTTATATATACACACACACACACCTTTAACTATTTATATCTCTCACCCAGCTTAGTATAGCAGTGATAATAGGCATCACTATGTCACTGGTTTATCAAGTGGACTGGCTGTACTATAGAATGGGACACGCAGCCACATTATCTTTTCATGTTTCGGGGCGAGGGGCCATCAACAATCTGTAGCCGCGATTAATTATGGATCGTTTGACAAAGCAGCCTTAACGACATTATGCAGCAAATAGCCAAGGCGTCAGTCTGACGAAGACAGTCATTAGATTCCATCTGCTGCTAATGCATGCTAATAGAACCCTCGAGACCCCCGCCCCCACCGCCCCAGGGAACAATGTTGGACGGAGTCGAAGGATGGGGATGGCAGATAAGAGGGGACATTGACACAAAACAGTGTTTGTGCTCAACAATAGCCTGAACAACACTTTTCTTTCCCAAAACCTATTGTAATTACTTATTTGCGTTTTTCGTCCTATTCCAGCAATGATTGGTATTCCATTTGAACCTTGACTTGACGGGTGAGAAAAAACAAATTAAAGAGTTTTCGGCGACATTACACCCTAAAGCAGAGGTTCCAAACCAGCGGCATCTCCGCTCCGCTGCTCCGACTGCAGTGGACAGCTCCGCAGTGCAATTCTTTTCCTCCAAACAAAGCAAATAAAAACAGTGTATTTATATTGTAGATCTATTTAATTTACTCCGTTCTAAATTGAATTAAATAAAAACAACCCGGTGCAAAACGTAGAGACTCAGTCTTTCTCTTAGCCCCCCACCCCCCTGGGACCCCCTGCCTTAAAGAATACTCATTCTCCTCAGAAGAAACCAACACTGCACCAGTACACGGTGATCCATGACGCCTTTATTGCGTTTCCCCTCAGGGAGGGAAAAAAGGTAGTTGCAAGAATAGTCATATTTTCAAAATAAACTATGTACATCCTTTTGTTTGATACACGACCCGTCCCGCCCCCAAGACACAACTGGTGATTACCGTCGGACAAGTTGCACAGTAAAATGACTAAAACTAGATGCTGCCTATTGTTGGCTGGGTGTGTGAAGGCAACGTAGAAAGGAAGGTAGAGCCGTGTCTTCAAATCAACACTGATAGCAGACCAAGTCACACGGAAGAGCTTTCACAAGTTGTGGTCAGTTCTGTAAATAAATATCAAATCAATATTTAACTGCTGAATCTGCATTTTAACGAGGGAAGCGGATTCAGGCAGTCATTGTTCAAACACATATTTTGAATTTGGGATTTTTGAGATTGGGTTTTTGAATTTCATAAGTGTTAATAGTAGGTCATACTTCAATATATATTCAAGGTCAAGTTCAAGAGATTATTTGTCATATTTACCGAGGTCCCTAAATCATTTTGGAACAGACAATAAATAACGTTGTCCACGTGGAACTAGTTAAAAAAAAAAAAACTGTCTCAGTCGCCCTGCAGCCGCTTCATGATGGGGCTGCTGGGCGGAGCGTTGGTGAACACCGATCCCACGAAGACGTGCGAGCCCCACAGCGCGTGGCGGATCACCTTGCAGCAGCCCAGGTCCTCGATCTGGAAGCCCAGGTGGCGGTACCGCTCGTCCGTCTCGAACAGCGCGTTGTTGGTGTACGAGCCGAAGAACTGGAGGTGGGGTTGGTAATTAATTGGGATTTGGGTGCCGCATATACATCCATGAAAGACTTCCAACGTCATCCAGTGACCTCACCAGAGAAGGATTAAAAATAATAATAATAAAAAGCTGAGGAACAACAAGCTTGTTTTTCCAAAAGCAATGTTCTTAATGTGGCCAAAACCGTCTTATTTTGTTGAGGGGGCAAGGGGTTCCAAGTGCAGAAAGAGGGCAGCGGTCTCTATTCTCTATTAAATTAGATAAGGATCTTCACAGGAGAGGAGAGATAAGACTGTGGTGACTTTATCAAAGACCTTTAATAAGACCCCTGGCGCTATGGGAAATCTAGGACGTCTTCCATGCTTAACAACTGTGTTGAATGGACATTGTGTCTGATGGAATGTCATAGGACAACTCAGTAAATAACTTATTCTACTATGTCGGCTCTCTGTCAAGAACTGGCGTCTTACCGCGAGGCCCGACGAGGGGTCGATGAAGTCCGCCCAGAAGCCTTGGGTCCTCAGGGCGTAACAGATCTCTTTGGCGCCGGCGATGAACTACACCAACAGAGGAAAGAGCCAAATTAACCTGCCGCACATGCCGACTTTGTGTTGGCGCCTTTCAATTTGTGTCGGCGCAAAATAGATTATAAAGCGATTACTCCGTGAAGACCGTGCCCCAGAACGGAGGCGCGGTTTGATGTAAACGAGCGGAGTCAGTTATTCTGGGTTCGTTATTCACCAGAGGGTGAGTAACGGACTGCATCGCACCCAGGCACGCACAAGACGCTCGCACACCAACTCCGCGGCACCCGGTGTAACAAGGCGTACAAGCGTTTAATTGACCAACTGAAAGAAAGGCGGGTGGGTCAGAAAATAAAAGGGCAAACAAAAAAAACAAAGTGTTGCAGATGACATTTTAACACTTGGTGTTGCATTTTCCAGAATTTTACTATATTTGAGAAAGGTCACTCAGGCTTAAAAGGGACAATGTTCTCAATGATGTGAAGTTGGAGAAATGTGAACAAATAGTGGCGCTGCAAGGTCCAAAAATTCTAATTTGTGACTCCACTAACGTACAATCGGCGTGACGCTGGTTTGATATTGTCGTGTCACCGTGATCATCTATTCTCAAGTTTTTAATTTAGTTGTATAATAACCTGTGAACAAAATGATTTAGCATTTTGTTTTCTTACCAAACATTTACACATAAAACACTAAGATAATAAATTGTAATTCAACTTTCAAGTAGGTTGGCAAGGGCTTTGCAAAGGCATATAGAGATTAAAACAATGAAACCAGAACCAGGAAAAAACATTTTTCAAATATATAAGACTGGTGACTTGATCAACAATCCTAAATAGGAACCTTTATAAAACCAACTTGCCTTGTTTAGCGCCTGCTCCCGCTCTTCATCCATCTCCTCGCACCACGACGTCATGTCATTTTGGGTCTTTTGCGTCACCGTGACAACCATCATACCACTTAGCGGCGCTTCAGGAAACATCGACTGGAAGTCTGTCGGTTTATAAGCACAGGGAAGAGATATCAAACTGTTTTTTAAGACCGCTGAGAAGTATCCTTTAAAGCCATTTGGGCTGATCAGAGAGGGGGCACTTTGTTGTGTTTGGGCTCCCTCTAGTGGACATCAGGTGGAAATATGATGACAGGAAGATACTTCAGTAAATAAATATGAATTCAATGTTTGTCACTGTACCTTAAAAAAGGTAATTAATGTACCATCTATTAAAATATCAGTGAAAAAATAAATTATAAGGGAGGGAAATCAATTGCAATCTCCTGTTGTCCATCAGATAAAATCTACAAGGCTAGAGTTGAGCATGTATTATTCCTCATTTTGTAGTTGCAACACTGGTATTTCTCAGAACAGGGTGGTGGCGGTACCTTTCCTCAGCAGCTCGGGGCAGGACTGTATGGCACACTCCACGCCAGAGTTATCGAAGTACTGCTCGGCACTGTTCACCAACTGCGGCACGGCAGAGCTCTCGTTCCCCTGATCAAACACAAGCACAGAGGAAAAACTAAATGGAGACAGTCTTCCCACAGTCAATACCAAGCCTCTGGCCAAGCCGGCTGAATAAATAGCAATTTAAAAAATCCACTTAATCAGCCAAAAACATCCCTTTATTGACTACTTGTTATTCATCGGGCATCAAAACATAGTTATCCTTTATTTTCCGATCAGACTTTGCAGGAAGGTAACTTCTACCTACAATGCCTTAAACTTCATGCAAAGTGAATTACAGTAGTGCCAAACCGCATGTTAATTAAAAAATGTTTACTATAATCAGGGTTCTGGAATTACAAAATTAAACTCACAGACTTTTATGCACTGTAAGCACTCATTTTCAAGGACTTCATGCGAAAAAAATATATAATCAATTTTTAATGTCTCCTTATTAATCAAAATATAATCTCAACAATATCAGAATCAGAATAGTCTTTATTGCCGAGTAAGTTTACACATACAAGGAATTTGACTTGGTGTTTCGGTGCATACAGGAAACAAATGTAAAATAGAATAATAGGAAAACAATCTGTAAATTTATAAGAATATGTAAAATAAGGCTCTTTTCTTTTTTAATAAAGAGCTGTACAGTTTGTGCAGGAATGTGCAAATGTTCAGCATATGAGGTATACCAGTATGTGCAATATGCACGGATAACAGTCCAGAAGAATGACGAGTGCGTTAATGTAACGCATTAGCATATCAATTCAATTCAAGGCGTACGGCTCTGTGTAGTGACTATGGGGGAGGGGGAGAGGGTCAGTTTCAGTGGGAGTCCCAGGCCTTGTTGGACCGCAGCCTCCTGCCAGAGGGGAGCGTTTCAAACAGTTTGTGTCCAAGGTGGGAGGGGTCAGCCACAATTGTACCTGCACACCTCAGGGTCCTGGAGGCGTACAGGTCCTGGAGAGTTGGCAGATTGCAGCCTTCTCACCTTCTCAGCAGAGCGAATGACACGCTGCAGTCTGTCCTTGGTGGTTGCAGCAGTGTACCAGATGGTGATGGAGGAGGTGAGAATGGACTCAATGATGGAGGTCTAGGAGCGCACCATCATCGTCCTGGGCAGGTTGAACTTCCTCAGCTGCCGCGGGAAGTACATCCTCTGCTGGGCTGTCTTGATGATGTTCAGCTCCCACTTGAGGTCATGGGAGATGATGGTTCCCAGAAAGCGGGAGGACTCCACAGAGACGACTGGAAGTCCACAACCATCTCCACTGTCTTCACAGCATTGAGCTCCAGGTTGTTCTGGCTACACCAGGCCACCAGATGGTCAAGCTCCCACCTGTAGGCGGACTCATCCCCACCAGAGTTGAGCCCAATGAGGGTGGTGTCGTCCGCAAATTTCAGGAGCTTGACAGACTGGTGGCTGGAGGTGCAGCTGTTGGTGGACAGGGAGAAGAGCAGAGGAGAAAGAATGCAGCCTTGAGGGGAACCGGTGCTGATGGTCCGGGAGTCAGAGAAGTGTTTTCCCAGCTTCACGTGCTTCCTGTCAGACACGAAGTCTGTGATCCACCTGCAGGTGGAGTAAGGCAGGCTCAGCTGGGAGAGCTTGTCTTGCAGAAGAGCCGGGATGATTGTGTTGAAAGCAGAGCTGAAAACCACAAACAGGATCGTGGCATAGGTTCCTGAAGAGTCCAGGTGCTGGAGGATGAAGTGGGGGGCCGAGTTTACTGCATCGTCTACAGACCTGTTGGCTCTGTAGGTGAACTGCAGGGGGTCCAGGAGAGGGTCTGTGATGGATTTGAGGTGGGACAGCACAAGGCTCTCAAAAAACTTCATCACCACAGAGGTCAGGGTGACGGGTCTGTAATAATTTAGTCCATGGCTTTTTTTGGACTGGGGTGATGGTGGAGGACATGAAGAAGGCTGGTACATGGCATGTCTCCAGTGAGGTATTGAAAATGTCAAAACGACGCCCACCAACACACCAAGGCAACATCTTGGATTTCACACACACACACACACACACACACGCTTGTTAGCACAAATAGCTAATCAGCCAATCACATGCCAGCAACTCATTGCATTAAGGCATGTAGACGTGGTGAGGATGACTTGCTGAAGTTCAAACCGAGCCTCAAAATGGGGAAGAAAGGGGATTTAAGTGACTTTGACCATGGTTGGTGCCAGATGGGCTGGTCTGAGTATTTCAGAAACTGCTGACCTACTGGGATTTTCACACACAACCATATCTAGGGTTTACTGAGAATAGTCCGAAAAAGAGAAAATATACAGTGACCGGCAGTTGTGTGGACGGAAATGCCTTGTTGATGTCAGAGGAGAATGGGCAGACTGGTTCGAGATGAAAGAAAGGCAACTCAAATAACCACTCGTTACAACCATGGTATGCAGAATACCATCTCTGAACGCACAACACATCAAACCTTGAAGCAGATGGGCTACAGCAGCAGAAGACCACACCAGGTGCCACTCCTGCCATCTGCGACATTCAGATGGTCTGGTCAGAATTTGGCATCCATCCATCCTGCCTTGTATTAACGGTTCAGGCTGTAGTGGTGTACTGGTGTGGGGGACATTTTCTTGGCAAACTTTGGGCCCCTTAGTACCAATTGAGCATGGTTTAAACGCCACAGCATACCTGAGTATTGTTGCTGACCACGTCCATCCCTTTGTTTTGATGTGCAGCCGACAAATCTGCAGCAACTGCGTGATGCTATCATGTCAATATGGACCAAAACCTCTGAGGAATGTTTCCAACACCTTGTTGTATCTATGCCATGAAGAATTAAGGCAGTTCTGAAGGCAAAAGGGCGTCCAACCCGGTACTAGCAAGGTGTACCTAATAAAGTGGCCGGTGAATGTGTGTGTGTGTGCGCGCACGTGTACATATTTATTTATATATATATATATATATATATATATATATATATATATATATATATATATATATATCTCCCCAATAAGTGAATTAGTCTCATTGTATCAGACAATGAGACTTATATAGTCAAATTTTCTATTATTTATATTAGTATATCTAATATCTACATATTCATATATCTATTATTAATCTTATTGTCATCTACTTTTATGACAATGAGATTAAGATTAAGTGTCTATGTCCAACCATGACGGATCAAAATCATAAAAACGATCCAGGAAAACTTTTATTTTGTTACAATTTCAATAGCATAACCAGGGAAACCCATTTTTTAATGGTTGCGTTTTTTTGTCAAGAACTTTAAGATATTCCAGTCACTACATTTCTAAATGACAAAATTCAAACACCTCAAGGACCTGGTTGAAAACACTGCCCACTAGACATTTACTCTTTGTTTTCAGGATATTTTTGATTGTCTTTGCTGGCATTACACTCACTTGAAACTCTCCGACAAACTGGGCCAGTATGAACTCATGCCTCTCGCTGCTGGAGGGCGCCGATAGCAGGTCGGGGACAGCTCTATGGGTGGAGGTCTTCCTCTGCTCCACCGTGCCTTCCAAGTGGCAGCCAAAGCCCACGTTGCCGGGGAGCTGAAAGCGCTGGTCCTGGGGACCGAATGGCCCCATGGACTCATCAGGCCACACTGTCCTGGGCCCTGAAAAATAAAATGTAAAAATGGCGTATGTCAAGTATCATGTTTAGTACATGCAGTCACACATCTGACTGGATGAGAAAGAGTCAGAGAAATAGCATATTGATCCACAATTATAGTTCTCTGGCCCTTCAGCTTGGAATGAGCTACAAAACTGCACAAGTTTGTATTTAAAAAAAGTTCAAAGCCATGTTTAATTGTTTCGACTTTATACTTTTCAAGAGTAAATATTGTTTTGTACTGTACTACCCAACCTCGTAAAATAATGGTTAAATAAGAACAAAGGGAATATACACAACAGGGTTCATTCTGCCATTACAAAATGAAACTCAAGGACTTTCAAGTTCTTTAAGCACCATTTTCTCTATTCTCAAGGACCTCGCATAAACCAAATAACACATTTTCAATGTGATCTTTATTACTTAGATATATTATCTATTATTATTAATAATAATCTCATTGTCATCTATTATTATAGGTGTCTATTTGAAACCATGTTGGATTCAATATACCTTTCCCTGGCATCATCTATGTTGTAAAAGCGATTCTGCAATTACATTACAATTTGAACAACAAAAACAGGGGGAATATGGATTTTTTTCAACAACCTTCTCAGCATTTCAACAGTTTAAGCACCTGAAAGAACTTAATTCAAATCGAAGAGAACAATATACATTGAACAAGCATGGCAGAATTACACACACACACACACACACACACACACCATCTGTGAGTTTTACCCATATCGGGAGGTGTGCTGGCTACATGGGGCTCATCAGAGCCGGAGGACCCAGCGGCGGAGAAGGCCCTTGCTCCAGTGATGCGACGTACCAGAACATGGAGCCCTGGCAGGTAGGTCACCAGCCTGGCTTTGCTGCCTAGCACCTGGGGAGCACAGGGACTAACTCAATCCAGTGGGAAAACCTAAGACCCGGCAATTCCGCTTATGGCTTATTATTTTACAATGTTATTTCAGACTGTGCTCGTGCATAGCTTTTTGGGCACATAGACCCAAATGCTCCAAGTCATTTCATAAATGGATACAATGCCCAATACAGCAATTTTGAAAAATTAAACAGTTGAAATGTACTCACACTGGCCATCCTGGTGGGCTTGCCTCGTTTGGTATCCACTTGTGATTCTGTAACAGCAGCAGACCCAACATTGAATCATCTTTGATGGATTCGATTTGAATAGAAATCATTTATTCATCCCTGGGGGGAAATTGCGGCGTCGCATACCAGGACACAGAACAAAAAAAACCAAACAAATAGCCAATCACGATAAAGTAAAGTAATAATAAAGACGTTGTTCTTATATTTACGAAATGAAAGCGTTCAAAGCAGAAAACGTTCGGCAATATACACTAAGCCAGCATACCTCTGTATGAGCAAATCGAGATGTAAAGCAGGAACTGATTTGGTCATAACGAGAAGCGCATGTACACAATGACGTAATAGTCATCCCAGTTCACTGACTTGGGTCACTCTTTGAGAGAACGGATAATTGAAATATGACATAGAATCCATCTCTGTCAGTTGTTGTGAAACATGCCCGCCAGGTGATGTCACGATCACGGCGCTGCTGTTGTAAAACAGCCCGATAAGCCTTTAGCAAGCGCTCTCACTTACCAGCTCGTCGGTTCCCAAATCGCTTAGTTAACGTTTGTATATTGGGTGACGACGCGGAACGTAGACTGAGTAAGTTGTATCGACACGACATTAATACCGCGGCTACAGCGAAATGCGACCACGGACGGAAATATCGACACAATTGTGACCGGAGTAGCTAGCACGGAGCTAGCACGGAGCTAGCTACTGCGATCACCTTGTAGCGCGCACACATGCGCATTTAGTGTTTACTGGTGCTCGGAAGGGTCAAAAATGTACGGAGCGCGCATTGTAGCCATGCTGCATTCCACTGAGCCGGAACTCGGAACGATCCGACCTCCTACTGGGAAAAGTTGCAAAGGGACGACCTTTTAAAGCGGATTTTCCAAGTCGGAATTTCGGGGGGTGAAAAAAAATCGCTCGGACCGGCGTGTACCGAGATGACGTCACAGAGATGACGGTAAAAACACCGTTGACGGTGAACAGAGTTCCCTTTACGTCTAAGTTCGATCCAAATTAAACTGTCGATTTATTGTGATGTAAACGTACGCGTTGTAGCTCATAAAATGCACGAGCTTGCCAAACAATTAGGCTGTTGGAAGCTGGACGCCCGCAATAAACGTTTAATGCGGGCGTCCAAGGTTTTCCCGGACCGAGGCAAGAAATAGAAACACATTTACCTCGGATGTGGAAATACCGACACGGAATTACCGAGCTCCGTGATGCAATGGAATGCAGCATTAGTGCTAACATGATTTGTGCCACTAGATGGCGGTATTATTCCACTATCGTTCAAGGCACCGGGATTCAACTTTGCTCTATAATTTAAAATACCTGCATGCTTTCCCAATGCCAAGTACCAACATAACAATAATAATAATAATAATAATAATATCATCATCATCATCACCATCATCATCATAATCATATATATATATATATTATTGATAATATAAAAAGAAGAAAGAAAAGAAGAAGAAGAAACAGTCTTTATTCATCACACAACACACCACACTACAACACATGCTTGCACACACACACACATGCACATGCTTTGATAGTGGCCGGTGAAAGGGATTCTCTGCTTTTGACCCATCCTGGCTTGTCCTTCCTCCGGGGGCACAGCCAGGAGCAGTGGGCAGCGTACGTGGACGCGCCCGGGGACCAGGTGATAAATGTCCATTGCTGGTCAGACGATGATGTGTGCATGTTTTTGGGGGGGGTCCTTACTGACGTGAGGGGGAGGAAACCCCATGTGAGCACGGGGAGAACATGCAAACTCCACACAGAAAGGCTCCTATTTGGGAGATAACCCGCCGGAGCACGGTGCCAACAAAGAGGGCAAAATGATAATATAATACCGAAAGAGGTCAAAGCTGGGACTCTTTGGTCAGATTTAACCCTCTGCCCGCCAATCTGATCCTCCGCAACAGTAGGGAATATGGTTTTGCATCAAAAAAGGACATATGACGCCATCTTCCTCCCACTTTAAGGAGTTATTATAAGGAGCACCAGCAGCAACCTAATTCTGGGAAATGTGGTTCAAGCTGACTTACAGGCTGCGTCTTCTGTCTACTAGTAAAGGTTACAAGACTAATTAGCTCTTTGCGGGTGAGCATCTACATCCATTTGGAGATGGAGGCAGCTTGGAGTTTATTCTTGGAGTCAGGACATTCAGTGTGTCGACCATTCGTTGGGTTGTTCTCCCACCAGATAACCGGATTTGAAAACGTTGAAAATATGTTCATTAGGCCTTTTTGGAATCTCCCCTGTTTGACTGTATGTAACCCGGCCGAGTTATATGTATCTCCAGCTAATTGGGAACCCTGCGCTGATCCTGCTCCACCTGAAGAGCGACTCGTGCAGGGTCAGAGGGCGACGGGAGATGCCGTCACCTCGCCAGGGACACGATTTCATTGTGCACGCAGACAGTGCTGCAGCCATTTTAACTTTGCATCTCGGAATGTGCAAAACAGCCAAACGTGGAGGTGCAGACTAGACACGGGGGCTGATGCCTGATGCTTGGTGGATAATCACGCAGGAGAGTAATTCAGTGGAGCTACTTGACATCCTGGCCATGCCTGAGTGAACTGTGGATGGGCGACCATTGTTATTAGTTGATCGACCGACCAAGTCTCACACTGTTGTTGTTGTTGTTGTTATCATTGCCTGTTGTTTTTACTAGTGCACGCCTGTTTAAAATGTAAGACTTTACAAGACATTTTAATGTCACAGTTTGACAAAATGTCAATGATTCAGACCTGTGTCCTGCATGCCCGTTCAAAATGGCACAGTGTAACAAAATGTAAGGACAACTTTGCAATAAAAACTAAGCACCAAATGTGAAAATATAGACATATTAGCACTTCAGGGGGATCAGTCGAGTCCAGGTTTTTTCAGTCAATGCTTTAGTCGTGTTCACGCGGACTGCCCGGCCCGCCAGGGTCTCCTTTCACGTGTGTGTGTGTGTGTGTGTGTGTGTGTGTGACGTTGGAAGTCACGCGCCCGGCGGTCGGCTCGCATCTCCAAGCGCGTCCTCTCGTGCATCTTATGCTTCACATATTGGATGATGATGTCACAAATCGCCCCTCTTAGCGGAATTGGATGATGATGTCACAAAGCGGCCCAGCTGCACAGAGCGGCTCGCTGTTTGCTGTTTATTGAAAGTTTATTAATATTACATGTGTCACGTGTCCAAATTGCATCAAATTCGACACTGCACGTCCTTGGGTCCCCAGTGATACACCCACCAAGTGTGAAGTAGATCGGATGAACGGTTGTTGAGGTTGTAATCGAAGGACATACACACATACACACATCTATCTATCCATCCATCCATCCATCCATCCATCTATCCATCCATCCATCTATCTATTTATCTGACGATAAGTACCGTAGTAGACAACCTTTTCCATCTTTGATTTTATTGCTCTTTATTGAAGATCATCATTAAAGCGTGTATAGCAGCGTTGGGAAAGCGGTTGGCTTCAGCGCAGCTCAACACAGTGATAAAAACAATACGCCCGTAAATTCCCAGCAATTAACTGGAAGTATTTCGCAAGAGGCGTAAAGCCGGTTGCCCCGCCAGATGTCTTGCAATCTGCTGGTCCACAAAGAAGTTTCGTAAATACAACATCTGTCAGAAACTCCATATACCTTTGTGCATACTTCATAATAATAATAATAATAATGAGATAGTTTTATCTCTTGCAGGTTGAAATGTAGGAGATAATTGTGATCGGCGTCAACATGCTTTGGAAGCAATTGAGCGTTAGTCAGAAAGGTTGGCTCCAAAGCAGTGTTTCAACACACGTCAATGACTCCAGGCCAGTAAGACATGGTCACATCAGATTTCCTTTTTTGATTTTTTTTCCAAATATTTGTTTATCTCTTTTTATATAAGCATCTTTTTTGCAACAATGCATGCCTGGAATAGTTTCACCCAAAGTAAGACACTCGTATAGATTTGTTTACCTTTTTTTTATCTTATTAATTCATTTATATATTTATCTGTTTGTTTATTTATTTATTTATTATTATTATTATTATTTTCTTTTTAATTATCATTATTTTTATTATTATTGTTATTTTTATTATTATTATTCTTATTCTTATTCTTATTATTATTATTATTTTTATTATTATTATTATTATTATTATATAGTTTTATATATCTTTTTATTGTCTCCTTTTTCTCGCCAAATATTAATTTGTAAAAGGAAGCTAGAAAATAATATTGCGCGTGTGTGGGTGGAGGATTAACAAACGTACCATGAAGTCTCTGACAAGCAAAATGTTCATAAAAGAGCAGTGTTTACGTCCCGAACAGAGCCCATAATTAGGAAAATCTCCTTCGCTCATCGCAGCCACAGCCTGCAGCCCGTACCTGTTGTGTTTTGTGGTGGGTTTTAATGGCTTGATTGAACTCTCTGAGCCAGTGCAAGGAAATGACTAACTGAGGAAGAGATTCATTGTAGGCCATGTCTCGTTGGAGTTGATGGATTTATTTCTATGGTTGAAACCATGTAAACGTCCTTTCCAGTATTTTCCATATTTGTATGGAGGGTATATCTCAAACAAAGGAGAGATTCTCAAATGAGCCGGACACCATGAGCAAGGTGGATTTTCCCAGCAGGTGACAGGGAATCCATGTCTCAACTAAAGCAATATACTATACTACATACTACTGGTGGTGTGTCACGTAAACCTCTTTCAGGTGATTTATTTTACTTATTTATCGTCCATCCAAATGGGATATGGATAACAACATATGTTATTATTCATAACATATGACCATACCAGATCAGACCAAACTTGACCAGACCGGACTGGTCAAGACCAGACCATACCAGACCAGACTAGAGCAGACAGAACCTAACCAGACCCTACCGCACCCAACCAAACCAGACCCGAGAGCACCGGACCAAACTAGACTAGAAAAGACCAGACCGAACCGACTTGACCAGACCTGACCTGATCTGACCTGGCTGCACCGGATCAAACTAGACCAGAAAAGACCAGAAAAGACAAGAAAAGACCAGACCAGACCGACTGGACCAGATGTTTTTCTCATTTCACTCAGCAGAAGCACCAGAAGGACGACAGAAGCACTGAAATAGGCTTTGTGTGTGAAGACTAAAGTGGAGATGAATGCCTGTGCGACATTTTCGGCGTGAGTGATTAATGGTGTCAGTGGGACATTTCTCTCTGGATGATTATATACCCGTCTCGTCATGGCCGCTGGTGTTGCCTGACGACTCTTTTAGGAGAGCTTCAGGTTGTTTGTTGGATTTCAATGGATTCCCTTAAAGCTATTTCTACCGCTGGTCACACGGAAGGATATTTAACATTTTTCCACCCCATACTGTACTTTTCTGTCTAACCGCGTAATGGTGGTTAACCATAACAACAAATGTTACCTGTAATGAATTAGGAAGTCCAATGAAATCTGAAAAAACAGCCCCAGTGCTTCATACCAGGATGTGTTATTGAGATTTTCCTCGTTTTTTGGGCCACAGCGAAATAAGACAGTACAGACAAATAAAAATAGAAATAAAAATAGACTATGATCGGTGACGGGGGCCACACGTTACAAGATCTTTCACCAGGAGGAATCCCTGTCGACTCTCCAAATGAAAGAAAAGTAGAACAGTAAAGTAAAACAGGCGTGTTGTGTGTTTTTGGCTGCTGCTCCGTGCACTCCCGTCTCCCCGTCTCTCCTCTACTCGCACATGTAGCAGTGGATTGGGGAGATGACTGTATTGAGCAATCATATTTACTGTAGTAATCCATCACATGAGAGGAAGTCTTCAAATTCACTTTCATCAGAGCCAATATTGCCTAATGCAGCCTTAAGGAGTCTTTTATTCCGCCCCCTTCTCAGTTTCATGTTGCCCTTGAGCAAGTACTGTATATACAGGTCAATGCGTCATATTTCATTACATAATATTACATTACATGACATCTTATTACATTACATTACATAATTTAGAATGTTAGACGCTTTGTCCACAGCGACTTCCAATAAGTACATATCTGACGGAAAACTCTTAGATTTACTTTAAAATGATCTTTTCTACAGTATTTTGCACTGTTTGAGTTTGGGCTCTATTACTCATCACTCCTGCCGAGATGTATGCAAACATACGTGCATAGTTACTACTTACTGACTTACTTACTGAACCAGATATATGGTGAGTGGTGAGCTGGAAAATCCCTGTTGGATAGAAGAGTGGAGCCCAACAGGTGGCTGCACGGGAGGTGGAGCAAAGCGGGCAGGAAAACAGTATCGGGCGCTTCAACACATGGCGGAAGGGCGCCGCTTTTTGGGTGAATGTCAACGGAAATGAGATGGATAACTCGCCAAAAGGTCTTGGCAGCCGATAGCATCTGGGTGTTATCGCCCTCAGACGGAGACTGCCGCACACCAGCCCGGGACATTATGCATCCAGGAATCTTTTGGGGATTAACCAATCAATATCCCGCGTCTGGATTTTATTCTCGACCCGATTAACGTGATGGATGGACAGAGAAGCCTGAATCAAAGCTAATTGCCGTCCTGACCTCCAGCCTGGTGCCCAGGAGGACATCTTGTTCATGGACGTAAGAGAGAGAGAGAGAGAGAGAGAGAGAGAGAGAGAGAGAGAAGGGGGGCGGCAACAGAACCAGAACAAAATGGAAACCCACAACGATAATCTTTCTGCTGGTTGCCTCAACACAATGTTTCACATTATTTCCCAGTGTAATTATTCAGATCACGTGTACCAGTGAGTGTCAGACGTCAGTTTTCTTGTGTGTTTCCACTAGGAATGAAGATGCTACTGACTTGAAATGCTTCAATGTGTTTTCTGTGAAGACGCTCCAATGCAATTTGTTAATTTCACAAAGCTAAAGACACGTACAAATATACATATTCTTTAGATTTTTAGATTATTTTGGTAGTCTCTAGCAAAACATGCACTGATACTACCATATTTGTCATCATGTCACAGATCATAAGTTCATAAAGCTGTGTTTCACAATAAATCGAATGGATTTGTCCTTGGAGCCAGAATGTGTTCTTTTCTCAGTCTCCATCGGCCATAGAATCATATTTTAACCTATAAAACAAGTTCTCTCCTGCATGTTTGTTTTCTGTGTGCGTATGTTGGAATGGCACATCAGAGAAGTAGTGAGGCTCCAGCAGCCATCCTGGAAGGCTTCATTGCATCATATGAAGCCTTCAGAGGATTCCTACACTGGCTAGATATAAAAAGAAATTTGTCCAAAATCCAGAGGTCACAAGGTCCACACAAGTATTTTGCACTGCCCCTCCTCACTTTGAATTTCACGTCTTATTTTATGCCTTTATTTACAGGCTTTGCCCAAATGCCATGCACTGTGGTCTGCAGTTTTCTTCTCCAGGATGCTGCCGTTGACCTTTTTCAATGCTGGTTTCGGAAGATATAAAAAAGAAAAGTGAAAAGTAAAACTTTTCTTTAAATAAGATGACTCAATCAACAAATTCTCTCCCTCCTTTGCTTTGGAGGAAAACCAGTCCCCAAATTGAAAGCATGACCCGAATGCAACCTCGCTCCCTCTTTAAGGTTGAACTGCCAACATCCGTTTCACGTTGTATGACTTGCAAGATTTATGGTGAAAGTGTATCATTTTCATTAGATATTACACGGTGGTGAACCCCTTTAAATGTAGAAACAGTATTTCCCCTCTCCTTTGCAATGTAATGTACTTTTTGAAATGACGTCAACGACTTTCTCTTGTGTATTCTAACTGTTCGGCCTTAGAATTAGGATCATAAGTCTAAACTAACAAAGCAGATTCATTCAACAATTTACCGACAACAATAGAAAAATCAAATCCAGACACAGTTGCATTTAAGAACATTAAGAAGAACATTAGAAAAGTAAGACCCGTGGAAACACAGTTTGTATTTTCTCTTTTTGTAGCCAATTGTTTACATAGTTAGTTACATGATATGTGCTTGAACTGAAGATTGTCACAATATTATTATTATAATATTATTATATTATTTATTGACAATATGACAACAGAAATCTCTGGAATTGGTCCGATAAACTCGCAATACTGTTGTTCTTTCCAAAGTCTAAATCCATCTGTAAATGCGATGGCTCTTGTTTATTATCGTGGATGCGATGAGGCTCGTGAGTTAAAGCAATTGGCTGTGACAGTACTAATTAGAGGCGTCGGAGTATGACACCCTGGTGTAAATGGAGCTCGTCGCCTCACTGGGGGGTCTGGCTGTGGGTGGGGGTGCCGTCTGCTGCCCTCTGTTCTGTATGCGCCTGGTGGCCTGGGATGTGCTGCGACCTGGTCGGGCTGCGGAGAGCGCCGCCGGGTGCCTTCCGGGGCCCCTGGGGGGACTGCTTGCCGTTGTGGGTGTGGGTTGGGGTGTGGGGGGGGCGGCTGTTGGCCTTTTGCTTCTGCGGCGCGGCTTCTCTGCGGCGGGCGCTCACGGTGCTGGGGGTGGCGGAGGGCCTGTATACCTGGCAGCCTGCCGGCATCGACATGGGGGGGGGGTATAATATCGAGGTGCCCCGCGCTGGGCACACGCTGCTACGTGTATGGGCACTTGGCACTCATGCCAGGCGGGGCGTCTCATCGGCTGTGGTGGGGCGGGCCTCCCCCTTGTGCGGGGCGTGGGTGGGCATGGGGGTCCTCGGGCAGGGTCTGGCCTGTGGCCTGGGTTCTGTGCCGGCGGCTACGTCTTGTGCCTGCACCCGGGGGTTGGTTGTATGTGTGCGCCCCTGGAGTGCGGGGTCTCCTCGTGCTCCGTGGGACTGGGTCATGCTCCTCGGGGCTGGGCATGGGGGTTGCTCCATGGCCCTCCGGCTTCTCTGGGGGCCCGGGGGTCTTCTGTGGCCGCAGGGCAGGGTACTCGGGGCTTTCCTGCAGCCGTAGGGTGTCCACGGGGCTGCGGCGTTCGGTGGGGCTTCGGGGCCCCTTCTGCTGCTTGGAGGCGCCGCGACATAATACCGACCTTCTACACAAATGCCAAAGGGGATAAGTCATGTACACTCACCGGTGGACATCTTACACACACACACACACACACACACACACACACACACACACACACACACACACACACACACACACACACACACACACACACACACACACACACACACACACACACACCATCACACCAGCCTCGAGTGCACCCCAGTACCCTCTGGTTACATTCCTCTCCTTTCCTCCATTTACTGTCGTAATTATGACAGGAACACGTGACCAGTTGTAGTTCCAGTTTTCCTGGACCTAATTCACTGTTTTTCAATACATGTTGTCGTCCAATGTTCATGTTTTTGTGTAAATGTTGTTTGTTTCTATGTTTATTTGTCTCACCGTGGTGATTCTCCCCCTCTTGGAGTAGTGATCAGTTGTTTATAGACCCAAACATGATGAATAGTTCTCCAAAGAGGGGGGTTGGTGGTGGCTCTCCATAACAAAAACTGTGCTCTTGTCATCCCACAGGTCGTCCACAGGACAGAGTTATTGCAGCAGTTCTTGATGATTTAAGAATTAATAAAGAGTTGCATTGCAGGTTGAGAACTTGAACTCCACTTGCAGACTCTGTCCTGAATGCAATGGCAAACAAATACTCTGTGTTGTATGGCCAGCATGCTGACAGCACAGGTTAAAAAAAAAAAAGAAGTAAATGGAGCACGTCTAGCGATGGGTGAAATGACAAAAAACAGTGTAGTTGAACCTCTTCAGCGTTACTCTGCAATCGGGTTTAAAAAGTATCATTGACCTTTAATGTTCTGCTGCTTTCCTTGTTGATTGTCGAGGCACGTGCCATGTGAAGTATTAAGTCGGAGAGGTATAACATTTAAGACCACGCATCGGAGGAGAATGCCACGAGGTTCATCCACCCATTTTTTCTTTCAGCCTGGTCCTGACCTCGCAGAAATACAGCAGAGTGAAACCAATTAACAATACGCCGCTATTAATAGACCACATCACATCTCATCGCATCTTGCAAAGGGCCGGTCTTTAAATAACTTTGGAGAACTGCGACAGGGCTCAAAGTTCTTCTCTCGGCTATCTCATCTTCCACCAGAGAACCTTCATACAGCATCACGTATACAATAATACAACATACAATACAGTACAACAATTTCCGCATGCCTCCCAGACACAAATGCCGGACGCAATCAGCGTAAGTCAAATTTATCTCAGCGCTATCAGATATAAGATTAGAATAGGCCGGCTGTTTCTATAAAAAGCCCAAGGAAACAATTAAAGGCCCAGCAGGAATCAGGAACCTCCAGGTTTCTATGTCCCTGTGATGTCCAGGCCGTTTGACTTGGAGGGAGAAGAGTCGTCCTATTTGTGGAGGGGAACGTACCCTTTCCCTTCTCACTCAAAACAGTGATGAGGAAGAGGATAAAAATAAAAATAGGGTGATTTGTTCGTGTCCAGCCCTCACCCCTCCTTTCAGGGGCTGCGTGCGCAGTCGTTCTCCATATTCCATACGCAGGACCCTCAGGCCGCTCGTCTTTCTGTCCGAACCCCGCGGCGCTGCCGTCTTCCATAGACCCATCTGTTCCACCCTCTCTCCCTCTCTCTCTCTCGCTCGCTCTCCTCCTCTCTACCCGTCTCTCTGGTGGCGTTCCAGCTGGTCCCTGTGTCAAACACTTCCCACGGCGTCCCCCCCGGTGTCTCCACCGATTGGGTCGG
Source organism: Zeus faber (assembly GCF_960531495.2). Classification (NCBI taxonomy): domain Eukaryota; kingdom Metazoa; phylum Chordata; class Actinopteri; order Zeiformes; family Zeidae; genus Zeus; species Zeus faber. The sequence continues at coordinate 7,889,541 of NC_137210.1, forward strand.
ATCCGGGCCATGTTTTTAAAGATGTGATTGAATGTTGCAGCATGGTTGCCCCTGACTATCGCTGCTATTAATATCTTGAGATGTAGCATGATGATGCATTGGGAACACTTCTTTTTAATCATTGAACTTTTTCATCTAAATCCTTGTGTGTGCACTGTAAAAAATAGATGTATTTTTCACAGAATTACTTCTGTGAAAATACTTCTGAAATACTGCTTACATAAAATATACTTATTTTTTTTACAGATTTTATGACAGTGTATTCTCACTCTGTAAAATACATTTTTATAATGTTATTCACGACCTGAGGTGAAAAAAATTTAAATAAAATTGAATTTAAATTATATGGTTCTTAAAAGCAGAAAAAGGTGTAATGTTGTTGTATAAAACAACAACAGCAACAACAATAATTATAAATATAGCTGCAGGCAGCAATACGCAGGGTTCAGGGCAGTCGGTCCTTCGTTAAAGTTCAATGGACGATGTGCTTTAGCTCTCTGTTCCAGTGTGTTTTGTGACTGCAGGAGTTCATTTGTTCCGGCCTGGTTACAGTGTAATTCTATGATCGGGCGGTGTTTACAGCTGTGGGTGGGTCTCCTACGTCGCAAATGACTGCGGTTATCATTCTTATCTTATCTCATCTGGAAGAAAACCCCAAAACACATAAGAATGAAAATATTTCAAAACACATACACAGTAAATACATGTTTGTTGTATTATGTAATTGCTTATGGTTATTGTGACCAGTAGTAATAATTCAGGAAGTTTGTATACATTAATATCTCTGAAATGTCTAAATTCTGACAGTCCCCAGAAGCGAATATATTTATGACGTTCTGGACGTTGCACTTTGTAACTCTGTATGGTTAAGAGTATATATTTTATTAAAAGTTATAAAGTCTAATCGGGACTATATCTGTGTCATTGGACTGCAGTGCTATCACATGATCTGTGTACTCCATCAACTTGCACATGCGCGCTGTTGATCACAAACTCCATCCACAATACTGAGAGACGTCATTTCAGGGCGGTCCTGAAATCGTCTAAGTTTAATCCATACCAGTCCATTATTGCGGAATAATTTAGTTAAGAACCTGTATTTTTTATCAATTTATCTTCACAAGGGATGTGATTCCGTATTATAATTAGGGGTTGGACTCCTAATAATAATAATAATAATAATAATAATAAGAATAATAATAATAATAATTCTCCCTATTTAATTTGAAAGCTTCAAATGATGTACACAAAGTACTTTTGAACAAATGAAGACCATACATTCCAAAAAGTTTTTCTTCTAAACATTGGTTCCATTTCTTTGACAATCAGGATTCATACATTGAAAAATATGACTACACCACTTTCAGCGAAAGCCTCCCTTTTTAGGTTTCCAACAATGTAGGGCAGTGAGAGCCGCTGGCTTCCCTTGCCCTCCTGGATGTTAAGTCTACTGTCTCTTACCTGCACTTAGATAGAGCATGCACGATGCTTTAAGTAGAAAACAAACAAACAAACATAAGAATAGGTTTGCAAAAACTTTCAATATGGAAAGTTCAACCGAGTTCTTCCTCCGTCCTGACTCATTACTATAAGTGATATACAATTCGCCTATACAGTATATTGTACTTGATACTGATTGGTCAGCAGCGGAAATTGGTGGTCAGATATTTCTGGATAATGACTTTTCTGCCTGGATTTCCGTCCCTCATTTCACTCCGCCTACATGCTAATGCTAACACTAGCTAGTGAATCATTCGCTACATTGTTGTGTGTGTATGTGTGTGTTGTGTGCACTTTGTTGTGGACTTCATGGAAGCTCTTAAACTTGCCATATAGTCATACAGAACATACTTATAAAATCATTTAAAATCAATATTCCCACCCGAGTGGCGTTTTCAGGGCCCAGGACACAGAGACACAGGCAAATATGTTGCAAGCACACCGCTTTATTATAGTGAATGGAAAGATGTAACAAGCCGAGAGCAGATGCAACATTGTGTGGGGATGGGTGATTTACCTGTTGCTCGTTGATTGCCCTCACGAGCAACAGGCGTACAGCCACCCTGACACCTTGACCCCGAGACCCAAGACAGGTGTGGCTGCTTAAACCACACCACCCCCACACCACATTCGGTCTCAGTGTATTATTTTATTTAGTCAGCAGCTGTGCAATAAGCGTGGGGTGACCACATTTTGAAACCCCCAAACCGGGACCCTTAAGCATGTTCGACACTCTGAACACATGAACTTTTTGAACTTTTTTTGTTTAGTTCAATAATGTCACAAAGAGGCACGGGGACGTGTGGCGGACTCGCCTCTAAGAATCTGCCTATGGTCTTGGGAATAGCCTATCTGCCCGGACTCAGGACGCACAGCTTGAAACCAGGACAGTCTCGGACAAACCAGGATGTCTGGTCACTGTAAATGATCAGGATAAAGCGCAGCCAGCCATGCAAAATAACCTCCTTCAGAGTGGAGGGGGGCGTTATTTTGCCGATAACGACCCGCTGGCTGCACATTATCCCTGATGTAACATTTAGAATTGGAACGGTACTCCATCTGTTGACTAAGTTGGAAACAAGGCAAATGCCCTGCAGATCAACCAACACTAGATTGTGTGACACGAGCGTCAAATGTTTATTTAAGGTTTGCTGCTGCTTATCTTGTCCGTAAAGACGGTAGGTCTCAGTCGAGGACCTTGGCCCATTACCCCTGCTTGTTTTTTTGCTGCGGCGGAGCATCTGGTTAGGCTTTTCAGGAAAGGCATACTTACCAAATTCACTCTCGCCACAACGACAACAGCAGAAAACCACAAATGGGTGTAAGACTCACCCAACCCAGGCCAACCTAGAGCCAGACGGCACGCCAAGCCACGCCACACCCAGACAGAAAGAAGCCCCGTCTCGGGGCAAGGCATCCTGGACCGACAGCGGATTCGATTTAGCGGGGATGGATGGGGATGGCGACAACGCGACAACGCCGCAGAAACACGGCGTTATGTGCGATACGCATCAACATGTGGCAAAGTAGTCCGTGGCAGCCAAAGTGGTACGTGTCATGCAACGTTATTGTCTCTCATCTGATTGTGAGCTCTTTTCCATTGTCTCGGTTGACCCATAAACTCTGTTGTTCCCATATTCAAAGCTAAGTGTGCCCTGAGATCTTTTTCCTCGAGGCTTTGAATTCCATTACGACAGAGCGCCGATTACCGGCCAATGGCGCGCGTCGCTAAGGTAGCCAAAGGGGCTCTCAATCACACCAGCAGGCTACCAACGCTAAGAGCCACTGACTTGAGAACAAGGCTGCTTCTACAAAGGCTGCGCTGCTCGACTGTTGGTTGCCCCGGGGGGCAGGGTCGCGCTGCTCTTTTCCCCGGCTCACCGACGTGCTCCTCGGCGGGCGGCGGCCGTGTCGCCGGGTGCAGGAAACTGGCGACTGGGGGATCCAGCCAGCTCTCCAGCGAGCTAAACGCTAGCAGGTTCCCTTTCAGCCAGGGACTGTCACGTTCCATTACGCCCGACCGGTCGAGCACAACGTTTTCCACCCCAATTGACAGTGTGTAACTTGTGGGAGGGAGAGGTTTTGAGGCCACCAACTTTAGATAGATTTTTTTTTTTTTCTTTTTAAGGTAATGGGTTTTATAATTGACTCTTTCTGAGCCTTGGACTAGGGACACGGTTTGCACATGTTCTAGATTCATCATCTCTTCTTCCATTTTTCATGTAGGGCTTCACATTTTGAGGAATAACAGTGGATTCAGGAGCATGGCCGACATGTGTTTTTGCAAGATATGGGGACGACATTAAAGCGGAGCAGGAAGCTCAAAATTTCTCAATGATGTGAGTCAAAATAACTAATTAATTACAATGCACACACTTATAAGGCTAAAGGGGACATGGGTTGCCATGCTTACAGTATGAGCACAGAGTCACTATTGTGAAAAATACGTTCCATGTCGAAAGCAACATACAATGAATTACAGCGTTCAGTTCACTCTTAAACATGGGAATATCAGTCGTGTTCATTTATTAAAGTGGTAATCCATGAGATGATTTCCGGCAAGAAAGCAACGCTGAAACAAATGAATCGATCAGAAGATATTTTTGAGGAAGATATTGACTGTTATTCAGCGAAGATGTCGGTAAACCTGTTAAAAGAAAATAAAAGCTGTTGCGTTTTGTTTTTTTTTAACAGAACTCTGGGACTTTTAGTGTTAATGCGCCCAACACAGACAACCTCACGGATTACCACTTTAAAAAAATGACCGAAAAATGATTTGGAAGTAGGCTTCTAGTCAATATCTTCAAATAAAACATTAGAATAATAGGTCATTGTTTTCCTATTGTTGTGTTGTGTGCTCTGAACTCACCATGGAGCCTCCAAAACAACTTCTCCCCTTGTTTGTGTGGTCGTCAGCCTGGCGGGCGCCGCCCGAACATGACAGGCGCAGTGAGCTAATGAGCGCTGCCTGTTAGCGTCTCCCGAGCTGTCAGCGCCTCCACCTTTCACGACGGAGCAGCAACACCACTGTACATCCATCAAGTGTCACAGCCAGCGTGTCACTTCGTCTCGCAGGACGCCCGCGGCGGTCGCCCGAGTTGCCCCCAAAAAAATCACTGGGATGTTTTGGTAATGCTCACTCTATATTTCCCCCTCACGCCTCCGGAGCCACATAGTCGGCCTCAGCGGGCCCGGGGATTGGGCTTGTCGTGGCCTCGACCTTCAGGGGGTCAAAGTCACAGAAAGTCAGTCAGCGTCAAGCACGCTCGCTCCAGTGTTTAAGGTGTCGCAAGTGAAATAAAAGCAGCTGCATCAGCGGGCAGAAAGTTTTATCTATTTCGCCTGCTTCAACAACTTCAACTAGACCCCACCCCTCTTCAACCTACACATTTGTTTGTATTCCAATACATATGGTAGACGTATACTGTATATTTATGAAATATAACCTACAGTATATAATATAGTGTAAAAGTAATAACATGTGGCACCAGCTTTTGGCCAAATTGGCCACCATGCATCAGCTGTTGGTTGCCAAGACTGACAAAATGGTTGCCGAATTGTAATCATTTTATAACTGAGTGAAACTTGATCCTATATAATTATGATCCAAATTTCAATATTCAATATTTATTCACTCATTTTCCATGGCAGAAGTTTATTTATTTATTTATTTTTGCAAATGAACAGTGCAACAGTGTGGTTGCCCGGGGCAACTGGGCAACCATTATTGTGGATCCATGTCATATATAAGAGCAATGTTTCTCAAATGGGGGTAGAAAATATTGGTTATATATAATATAAAAAATAAAAAAACGCATACGACAGACATACAGTACATATTTTTTGTTAATTTCCTTTTTTATTCTCCCAATGCCAGTGAAGGGGGAACTCAGCTGAATAAAGATCTTAGAAAAGTTTGAAAACTACTTTATTTGAGTATAATAATACTATTTAGATATTAATAAAATATAAATGTAATTTTTATATTAAGATTTTTATAGGCTATGTTTTCTTATATTTCATTTTATTTATTTTTGATAATGAAACACTTCTTTTTTCAAATAATGATAATAAAACATAAAACATTTATTTTTATATAATATTGAGAAGAACAATTGGTTTTGTGCAGTAGAAATTCCGAGGCCCCCATCCTGCGGATGCATTCTGCTCTGTTTATTTGTGAACTGGTCAGTCTCAGATGTGTTGACACAGAGAGGAACATGTGATTCAACTTCCCACACAGGACCAGAAAAGAGCTGTTCACTTCAAGTGACTCAATGTGTATATTCTGGCGCAATGTTTATCGACCGCTATGCATTGCTGAGCTTGCCAGGTGTGCGGTGAAAACGTAATCCAGCTCTTGTGTTACCAGATAAAAATTGCAAGGCTGCACTAATCTTGTTCATCAGCTCCAGACGGAATACCAGATGTGTGTTCATCAGAACAGGTTTCACTCTGAAAGCCACTGAGGACTAGTCATAGCGATGAAAGGTTCGATTCTTTGTTCAGATTCGGTTCCTGACGAGCCGCTCAGTAAAAAGAGCCGTTCCAATTTTCCCACTCGGTTCATCTGAGCGGATCATTTCAGAATCATTTCATTCTATCAAAATTATTCATTTCGGTGGAATGCAAAGAGTAAATTACATTCAATATGAATTATGTCAAGGGCCGAGAAATGTTTTCCCTCCGACTTGGATTTAGTCCGTTAGTAATTATTTTCAGAGTGACTCCCAACTCCAGACTCATTTAAAAGATTTGTTCGGCATGAATGAATCGTTTGCGAGACTTGCATCAGTGTAGATTCACCAGTCAGCGGTTAACAGGAAAAAGGGTTTGGAAAGCATTGTCCTAGAGAAGGCCTCGACTCTGTATATTGTGTAAGAGTTCTGTGGAAACCACAGGGAGTGAGTCCTACTTCCTTCCTTCCTTCCTTCCTTTCCTTGAATACTTCCCTGCATTGACCTCGGAGGACAGGACGCCAAAAATCCTGAGTCACGCGGAGGTCGGAGGGGAAGAAGAAGAAGAAGACATCACCGCTTTATGATCCTCTCCCCTGGACCAGGTTCTCAAAGTCAAGTCTCAAATTTTTCCCGGAGGGGAGAAAGCAAAAACCCAACAACAACAGAACTATAACAGCACCACCCTGCGGGACTGTGAATCCCGTTGAACCCTCAAAAACTTGCCGTTAACTCTCCAGTCGCGATGGGAACGCACTCTGAGGCGGTTTAAATTTAGCAGCGTCTCCTCCCTTTCCTTCATCCGCCCCCCTCCACTCTGCATCCTCTCTTTGTGAAAAGAAAGGTTAACTGGAGAGGACGGCCCCCACGGAGATATTTACACGTTTTTCTCGAACAATTTTCAGTCTTACACATCTGTGCTGTGGGGATGGTGTGGTTTGAGCGGCCACACCTGTCCTGGGTCTAGGTTATTGGGGTCCAGGATCAGAGTGGCTGTATACCTGTTGTTCGTTGGTTGGTCGAACGAGCAACAGGTAAAACCCCCACCCCCACACACACTCAGGAGAGGAGCCTGTCCCTGAAAGGTCCCTGGGTGGCGTGTGGTAGGCAAAATGGCCACAATATCCAGAATTTATTTTTTATTAATGATAAGAAGGCACGGGCTGTGAAATGTACACACTCTGAGACACTCTGAAAAGATTGTGATCTTATACACAGGATGCTCGCTGCGTCCGGATGAGTTGATCTCGGTTCAGGAAGGGTTTTTCTAAAATGCCTGTGCATCTATATCAATATATACAGTATGTGTGTGTGTGTGTGTGTGTGTGTGTGTGTGTGTGTGTGTGTGTGTGTGCGTGTGTGTGTGTGCGTGCGTGTGTGCACGCTTATGGTGTTTTTAACAGTGTGTGTGGCAGCATCACATGGCCTACAAGGAGTCTAAACAGTGCGGGTATGTCAAATATTGCTGTGGAAAGAGGCCAAGAGATACATTTTTATGTCCCTAAATGACAGTTTTTATGTCATCTTTGACAGTAAAAGTTTGATTCTATTTATTTCATTTGATCAATTGATTTCACTTAGTTTCCATGAGTTTAAATCTTATTTTGTGGAGTGCTTGTTTGCAGTAGTTTTTATTTATATTTAATATGATATATGGCTCCATGCTATACAGTATTTTACAATATATATGGGAATATATTTGTTTCAAGAATATGTTACCAATGATAATGATTATGCATCATCTATTTATATTTTACTCAGTTAAAAGGAATTTATTTGTTTATGTATTTATCTTAACTCGGTTATATTTTAAATACATAAATATATTACTAGATACAAAAAATAAATGATTATATTGCTCCCAATTCACAAACAGTGTACATAATGGGGATATTCTGCTATATTTTGCTTATACAGTATTCGACACATACAAAATAGATAGCAAGTACTTAAATGACATAATTAATGATATTTTTCAATCCATACTGACATACTTATTTCCAAATTTTGATATCAGTGTTGAAAATATATAAAATATTCCATAAGAATTGACACAAATGATGAACATATATAATATAAAATAAAATGATTTATACAAATATATATATATATATATATATATATATATATATATATATATATATATAAACTGTTTATATAACACAATTTTATTTATATACTGAATATAAAATCTCCTGTTTTCAAAACAGGGATCACCGAGCAGCTTTGAATGGTTGTTGGTCTGAAGTCACCGTGTTTACTTGTGTATTTTAAATTTTAGGGGGTAATGTGAAAGGACCAAAACATCCCTGAAAAGAACGGTCCTCTTCAGCAGAGTATGAAATTGTTTGTTGTGTGCGATCGTTGCTTGATAGCGCCGCAGTGTTCCCATCGATTCGGGCCTTTTATCTTTTTGAGATAAGACGGCGTCTGTAGGGGGAACGGGGCCGACGTGGATTAAATCCACTTGATCCTGGAACAAAGAAAAGTTATTTACAGATCGCTGCGGCGCCGAGGGACATATACTGTACACACCAGCAAAGTGATCAGGGAGTTGTACTTGAAATTGTGTCGCACGACACAAACCTCTGGACAGAAATAGTGATGCAAGACTCGCAAAACGACTTGTTCGTCGCAAACAAATCTTCAAAATGACTCAGGAGTCTGGAGTCACTCCGCCCAAACGAGCCATTCATTCGCGAATTGGGAACTACAGCCAGGCACGCAGGCATTTTGGTAAAATTGGACAAATCCTTCAACCGAGCCACTCGTAAAAAGAGCCAAATCCCCACTAAGATCTAACATCGCTGCTTTGAAAAGGGTGAAATTTAATTTCAGCTCATCGCCATTCAAGCGGTTAGTCTCGCAAACAATAAAAGCAGTCGTGAAAGCTTTTTTTTAATCGATTGTGAAGGCCCCCTCCACCCTCCCACCCCCCATCCACCCGACGTGACTCCTGTTAACATAGTTTCATAGTGAGAAATTAGAAATATGTGACTAAGAAATGTTCCCTTCCGCCCTCCCGTTTCCAGAGAACGTAATCCACCTTGACCGGCCTCTCCCTAACAAGGAGTAGAACACACACCCATTTGTTTCTGCCAAATCCGGTTTGTGTGTGTGTGAACCCCATCGCAGGAAAAGCCGTTTCCATTCCCTTACCTCCTGTATCCAAGGGGCCAAATCAACAGTAAACATTTACGAGCATCGAAACTGACTATTGCAACTGTTAGGTTGGCGTAGCCCGTCGCTTCAAAACTCTGCTGTTAGTCAAGCTTCCATATCAATTCAAGGAAACAGCGGGTTCTTATGTCATTGTCAATAACTATTCCCCGATGGACTATACAGTACAGTATACTTCCAGCTCTCGTTTTGAGCTCAGAATAAGCCCAGACACGAGTCCCCTCGAACCGGTTTGGTCTGCAGCAGACGAGTGAAAACAAGTGGATTGTTCTCGGAAAAAAAAAAAAAAGAAAAAAAAAAACCCCACGTTATTCACCACCCTGGCTCCAACCGAATCACACAAAGACTCAGATGCATCTACCCACACAGGGCGGGGGGAAAAAAGAGAAAGACGAAGAGAATATAATAAAGTTCTAATAGGAGGGACGCTTTTGGCGAGCGCTCCTCCTTCACCCTTTATGCTTCTGCTTTCGGCTGACAGGCAACACGACGTCAAACAAAGAAACAATAATTGGGTTTCCGTCTCCGAGCCTTTGAGATCCAGCAGCTTCAACTGTCTCCAAACAAAGGTTACCGCTTTCTTTCTGCCCAAATGGGGTGGTGTCCTTGGCTATTCTTTGGTTCCACAGAAGACTTTTTGCCTAAATGAATGGGGAGGATCCAATCAGACGTTCCAACGGACAAAGGCATGTCCGACACTTTCCCCTCGCCGGAACGCTTTCTCTGAAAATATTCCACCAACCACATCCCTTAGAGAGAAAAAAAGACGCTCTTCATATTCTTTCCACAAAGTGACAGGCGTCTCCGCGGGGATCAGCGAGCGAGAGCTGTCGCTCAGTCTCTGGGGCTGAGAAGATGAGCTTCTGGTCAACGGTTCTCCGCGGTGTGACGGTGGCTTGGCACTGTTTCCGCCTTTCTCCGTCCAGACCTTTAATAATGGGCAAAGCTGCGTGAAAACAGCTTCATATTTCATGTGGTTGGAATAATACTAAGGCAGCTGAGTGTGGTCAATATGCCTTTTTTTCAGATTTGTCACTGTTGAAAACAAGTGAAAACTTTTGGATATACTGTACTATACTACTATATTTATCTATCTATCTATCTATCTATCTATCTATCTATCTATCTATCTATCTATCTATCTATCTATCTATCTATCTATCTATCTATCTGTCTGTCTGTCTGTCTGTCTGTCTGTCTGTCTGTCTGTCTGTCTGTCTGTCGCAAGTCAGATTAGATGCTCCAACCAGCACGATCTGTGACTAGTAAAGGAGACTAATTCCAGACCAAGTGTGAGAAACTATGACGCTGGACTTCAGAGAACTTTATTCATGGAATCATCCGGGTTTTGGGTAAAAATGTGGTCGCTGGCAAGTAAGCCCATGGTCTTGAATACATGTATCAGCTGAAGACACATGGGGTCACCACATCCTGTAAACACATTTATTTTATAGCCAACCAGTTAACACACCTCCTCCTCCCTCAATGGAAATGTCTGCTTACTCCAGGGCTTCTAAATTAAGGGGAAACTGCTTTATTGGTCCCGAATGCTGACCGTGCCCAAAATGGCAGAAACAGCTCCAGAAAACGGTTTTACATCCAATCGTCTTCACTGGGGCATCTATTAAACATAATGCCTACGAGCCTCAATGTAATATATATGCAAATATGTCGAGCCATGGCTGCCATTTTCTTTTTTTTTTTCTTTACAGACAAACATTATCCCTCTGAGACGGGATGTGGAGCTAATCATTTGACATTGACGGCGAGCGCAGTTAGCTGACATTTCATCCTTAAAGGTGCCCTCGCATCCACTTAAATGATACTGTCGCATCTGCAAATGTTAATTCATTCATCAGGTGTCTTGTCCCCCCGAGAGGAGGGAAGGACGGAGGAGCTCATTTCTCCTTCGAGCGGGCAGTCGCCCGTCGAACCGTCCGCTTTCCGCCAGCGAGGTTGGCGTCACATCAGCACGTGAAAACCCCTTCGCTCAAAAACACTTTTTAATCTGCAGTGTGGAAGTAGAAATGCCAAGAGGGACGTCAATTACGCCATTCCCAAGTTATTCGGTGTGTGTTCGATAACGTGTCTTTCCAGTATTTGCAGAGGCTTCCTGTCTGGTCAGGGGTTTGCATTTTGCAGTTTGTTTTGCATACAAATATGGAGGATCCCGGATGAAAATGGGAAGTGCCAACGGGAAAAAAAAAAAAAGTCCAAACTCCTCCTATTTTGAGGTTCTGTACAAACCGTCAACAATCAAAAAAAGGAGAAATATTAGAAAATTTGAAAGATTTGAGAGATTTTGAAAACGCCAGGTTTGATCGTTTTTAGGTTTCACCTCTGGTTTGGTTATACTGTGTGCCACAATGAATACTCTGGACGACGCCTATTCAACTGGTGGCGATGCAGAGAGAGCAAGTGAATCTTCAGCTCACAAAATAGAAATAATGACTGAGGACGGAGGGAATTTTGCCAAATTCATATTGAATGTGACTGAATTTACTCTTTGCATTCCACCAAAATACATAATTTTGACAATTAAATATGACCATATACAGCCAAAAATACACTGGTAGGAATGACATTGTGTTTTATTCATAATGTGCACATTTTGGTTCAGCCTCCAACAACTCTAATCAATGCCACGTCTATGTGTATAAATTGAACGCCTTCTCCACATTCGATTTAATCTACCTTTTTAACACTACTCTCTACTGTTTGACATGCTGTGATACTAATCCAGCCTTGCACTTGGATAATATCACCTTACTTGGTATTCTCAGCCGGCTTGCTTTTTGGCCCCAAAAAACGAGACAAGTCTGTGTCTGGTGGACCTTGTGCTAATTGCGTGGAGGACGGAGAGGAAAGACGTGAAGATCGTGTCGTGGTGGCGTGGATGATTCAGAATTAATGGTGTTTGCTCCCCGCCAGCGGAACCGCTGTATTATGGAGGAAGAACAGGTCGGCGGGGTTTGGGTCAGAGAGGCTCCTGGAGAATCACTCACACGCGCACACGCGCACACCCACACACACACACACACACACACACACACACACACACACACACACACACATACACACACACACACAGGAACACACACACCACCAGCACCAGCAACCAACCCATAATAATATGAACCTGGATATAAACAGTACACCCAAAATGTAAAAGAAATTAAATAAAATTGTCAAGATGCAAACCCCCCCCAATTAAAGAAATAGGCAAAAAATGGCAAGTTACAATAAACCTGAAAAAAATCACAATAAACATTAATCCTCTGTATCGACAATTCAAAATGGAAAGTGGTACACTGTGGTACGAGTACACACACAAACACGTTGTGTGCAAATCCACACGTACACACTTGCATTTATATATTTTTTACAAAGTAAATGCGTGTGTGTGTGTGTGTGTGTGTGTGTGTGCATAGGTATATGTCTGTAAATATGTATGACTGTGTGTTTACTGTATGTGCGTGTGTCTAGGTGAGTGTGTGTGTAGAATATAGCTGCCCTGCGGGAGGCCATGGCATTTCACACACCAATAGAATAAGGGAGTAGGGGTATGTGTGTGTGTGTGTGTGTGGGGGGGGGGGGGGGGGGGGGGGGGTGGATCAGAATGGGCATAAGTGTCACCTTAGTGAGGTCATGCTCTCAATGCACGGGTTCCGCCGCATGGCGAGAAAAACTAGCGAGGGAGGGAACAAAAAGAGGATGGCACAGGTATAGATGGATTCCTTAAAGCCGCACTGAGACGGAGACGCAGGTAATTCCAATGAAGAAATTAGAGCTGGAATGCAGAAATGTTTTATTTACCGTGTGTTATCTGGCACACATTTCACTTCCATACCAAGAACAAGGAAGTCGATTTTCCACGGCACGTAGGACACTTCCACTTCATACGGAAGGCGTTTTGGAAAGATTCCACTGGTGTCGGACCACGTGCATTAGGACGTTTTTTTCCCATTTATATTAGGTTGTTATGATAATACCACACGCTCCTCCTCTTTTTGTGAAACAAGATTTAAATTAGACTTTCACATTCACCCCTCGCTTATTTTGTACTCTCTGACCACCATGCAAGTCAGGGCCTCCTCTCAGGCTCTATTCAAAGACACAAGTGCAAATGTTACATAAAGAGGCTTCTCGAGCATGAAAGTGTGAAGCGTGAGGGGGAGCGGGGGCCCGTGGACGCTGGCGGTGATTGAAACGCCCCGACTTCAAAGGCCCTTCAGCGCTCTGGGTTTTTCTGTATTGTTTGCTGGAAAGACTAAAAAAAAAAAAGGCAAATAGAGTGAAGAATGACAAAGCGTGAGAGAGTGTGTGAGAGATTGTTTTCTTTGCAGTTATTCTTCGTTGAATTCCCCTTATAGCCGATATTACCGACATTGCGTTTTCAGATTCGGTGTGAAGCCACCGAAAGAGTTTAGCAGAGAGGCTCAAACAAAAGTGACGCATCACATTAAATAAAAATAAAATACATTTTCAGTTATACTATTTCGACACGACACACAGATTCCCCTTGGCCCCTCGGGTGGTATAGCGCTGGACGTGGTGGTGATTCTTTGGAGTTACTACTATTAATCCACCAGGCTCGGTTGTCAGTATATGGATAAGAGTATGAGACAAAGGCACAGCAGGAGAGCTGTGATGAGCAAGAAGAAAAAAAATCAAAGTATACGTACCAAACAGAATATTTGATTCCCTCCCTCACTCCGCTACTCCACTCTGCTAGCATTTGAAAAACAAAAAGAGGCGTTCATTTGGACTTCAAATGCACACATAGGCATTCTCTAAGGCTCTGTCTCTCTCTCGCTCTCTCTTACTATACCTGTCCAGAAAACAACTCCCACGTCTTCAAATGACTACAGCCGCAGGGACGATGGACGGCACAAAAAGATGGATGGGTGGAGGGATGGATGGATGGAGGGATGAATGAGGGGATGGATGGAGGGATGGGCAGATGGATGGATAGATGGATGGATGGAGGGATGGGTGTATGGAGGGATGAATGAGGGGATGGATGGAGGGATAGAGGGATGGAGGGAAGGGCAGATGGATGGATGGGCGGATGGATGGATGGATGGATGGAGGGATGGGTGTATGGAGGCATGAATTAGGGGATGGATGGAGGGATAGAGGGATGGAGGAATGGGCAGAAGGATGGATGGGCGGTTGGGCGGATGGATGAATGGATGGATGGAGGGATGGGCGGATGGCTTATGGATAGATGGATGGAGGTTGGGTGGAGGTGGGTGGTGTTGGGGTGGTGGCGTGAATCTCAGCCCTCCATCCGTCTGGTGCCCAAGCAGCTGCTTGTAGAGACATTAATAGCATCTCCCTCCCTCACTCCCTCCCTCGCTTCCTCCCTGTCATCCCGTCATCCTCGGTGGTGGTGGTGGCGGCGGTTTTCCCCCCGGCGGGAGGGAAGTGTTCGTTTCCGACACAACGCTGTCACCGTGACGACGGCTTAATTAAAGTGGTGGATGTGTTGTGTGAAAGGGTGGGTGGGTGGGAGAAACTCACTATATTGACTGAACTCTCTCTCCATAGATTGAAACGTACTTTATTCATTTCATACATAATCGCATTGTGCTTTGATTTTGCCCACATATTTTACCCTCCTTCCTCATGTTGAGGATAGATTACATTCAGTATCTATATACGTTATACTGTTTATGGTATTTCCATTAAATTCAACATCCAGGCCGTTGAAAATTGACTGTTTCCTGTTTCCTTGGTGATATCATTTCCGTATCTTTACATTTCTCAAGATAACTTTTCTCTTTGAAAAAGAAAAAAAGCTTTGGTTCAGACTCATCCTGCCCCTTTTTTCTAACCCTCTGAAAAACGACCCTTTGTTGAGCATCTGACGGCGTGATGGTCAGATGACTCCATGATGCCTACGTGACTTTCCTCTGGCCGCTGTTTTTCCAGGATTTCTAACCACCAATTGGTTTGTTTATAGTGACTTCCCCCTGGGTTGAGGAGCTGACGAAGCGATGGGACAAATAACCCCACCGCTATCGATTGGGGAGGCAGGGAGAACGCCTGGACATGTCAAGAGGCAAGATGGACAATGTCACATGGGAAAAGGTTTAGGGATTTTGATTTTTTTTTTTCCCCTTTCAAAAGGAAAATGAAAATGAAAATTGATTGCCGCCAAGGTGAAACGGTGTAAGAGATTGAGGTTAAGCATATCAGACATGCATATATCTTGAGCCCTTACTGTGCTGCGTGTAGGGTAAATTGGGATTTGGGAGGTTGTAATACGGTGGTCTGGATGGTCTTTTACCCCATTCTGGGTTTCGGAAATATAAAACTAAAGATTTGAATTGATCATGAACGCGTCAATGGCCACAATGGGTTAGCCAATCTTAGATATTGAATCCTCAAAGACTGCTTGGCAAAGGATTCCAAATGGGAAAAGAAAGCTAAATGCCAACTTTGTATAAAATCATTGGACATCTTGTGGGCGAGGCAGCAATTGTGAGCTATCTGGAAGGAAAAAAGCGCTTTTCAATTTGTCGTCTTGTCTCCTCTGGACCCAGTATCACCGGCTTTTGCCCAAACCCAACTTGAGGCAACGAATGATCACAAGTAATGACGTTATTGATTTGTATGCCATTTAAAAAAATGGCAGCTGAACATAAAAATTGACATCTATGCCAATTCTGACTCTTTAATCATTTTTTTTTGTTAACCGCCCCCACGCGTCAATCTTTGTATCTACAGAACAGAATCTACAGTTTTGCAAATTACGGCTAACTTTACTACAGTACAGTGCAACGTTTGGAAATCCAAGGTTTTTTCCAAGGAGTTTCAAGGTAATTTCATGGGAGTCTGAATATTTCAGTGAGTTTGGGCCCTTCCGGAAGGCCCCATATCGAATATTATGGCAACGTCGACTCGGGAACCCCTTTAATATTTCATCTACGTACAGGTGAGGCTGCACACACATATAGACTCATTCATATAGGCAGAGGTAAATTCACACACACACACAAACACACACACACACACGCACACACGCACACACACATACACACACACACACACACACACACACACACACACACACACACACACACACACACACACACACACACACAGTGAATGATCAGGTAGTGTTTGTTCCTCAAAGATTCTCTTTGGACTCTTTGTGAAGGTAGGGTCACACCGCTGGTAAACATTCGCTGCAAAGCCACAGGCTGCAATGCATTTTAAACATCCAGCTGCAGGTTGCAGAGCTACATTCAGCGGCAAGCTCACGGCCTCATGGCGACAAGGAAAGTTGAGCCGACTCCAACTTTACAGTATGCAAATGAGCAGCGCCGGGAGCAGGGCGACACTATTTGAATTTAAAAAAATACATACAGCACCATCAATGTATATAATATATATTAAATGTGGAAAGGGAGGGAGGTTTGAAAGGTCTGACGCGCCCACAACAGCCAGTCGATTTTGAGCCGACACAGCAACAAATGCCAGGGGCACAGAGACCTGGCGACGAGACGGGAGCGGCTTCACGCTGCAGCCCCGTCGCCGGCGGTGGGACTGTACCTTAAGGGAGGGGCGTCAAGCCTAAAAATAGTTCCAGCTGCAATGAACTTGACCGTCAAATCCTTGCCACAACAAGCTGCACCACCGAACACTCAGAACTATAACTTAATCCCTTTCAAAATTGTATTACATTTCATGACCGTCTATGCATCATTGTGTTTTATGGAAGGCGCGCTCTAGGAGTAATAGTGAATTTGGGTGTTGGCTCATAATGGTTGCTCAGTCGGCAACAACTCCTCGTCTTTAAGTTGAGAGTTGTGCTGAATAGAGCTGTAACAAGGAGACAGTCACTTAATCTATTTCCACGGCTCATTGTGGAGAACACATTTTCCCCTCAATAGGTAATTGGCGCTTTGGGAAATAGGGGGACATAACCGCTATTACACCCAGAGCCAAGTTCTTAATCCCTGGACAGACCCCTGGCCGGCCAATCGAGTTTTTATTGTTTCCTTCGTTGGGAAAGGAGAGGTAGTAGATCAAGCTAATGAGTGTGTCCTCTCCTCGTCCGTGCTCTGGCTTGTAGTGGAAAAAAATCGATTGCGAGTCTCTTTTGTGAGAGTCTCGCCCTCGCTCATGTTTTTTCATATTTAATGTTTACTTGAAAGATTCAAAGCTTTTCTCTTCCAATAAGTTTTACTGTTTGTATCAAGGAGAGAAAGCGAGTGCTGGGGACGAGGTTCTTACCATCTGAGGTCATCCGGTCACTAATAGTCCGACAGACAGACAGACAGTTGCTGACTACAGTAGACAGACAGACAGACAGACAGACAGACAGACAGACAGACAGACAGACAGACAGACAGACAGACACAGATAGATAGATAGATAGATAGATAGATAGATAGATAGATAGACAGGCAGACAGATAGATAGATAGATAGATAGATAGATAGATAGATAGATAGATAGATAGATAGATAGATAGATAGATAGATAGATAGACAGGCAGACAGATAGATAGACAGATAGATAGATAGATAGATAGATAGATAGATAGATAGATAGATAGATAGATAGATAGATAGATAAATAGACAGACAGACAGACAGACAGACAGATACACAGATAGATAGATAGATAGATAGATAGATAGATAGATAGACAGGCAGACAGATAGATAGATAGATAGATAGATAGATAGATAGATAGATAGATAGATAGACAGATAGATAAATAGACAGACAGACAGACAGACAGACAGATACACAGATACACAGATAGATACACAGATACACAGATAGATAGATAGATAGATAGATAGATAGATAGATAGATAGATAGATAGATAGATAGATAGATACACAGATACACAGATAGATAGATAGATAGATAGATAGATAGATAGATAGACAGATAGATAGATAGATAGATAGATAGATAGATAGATAGATAGATAGACAGAGAGGCAGACAGATAGATAGGTAGATAGACAGACAGACGGACGGACGGACAGACGGACGGACAGACAGACAGATAGAAAGATAGATGTAAAAATGTACATTTGTGATTAGAAAAAATCCCAAGAAATAATAATAATAACAATAGACAAAACAAAAAGAAAAATAAATATATATAAAATACACATGCTGATGCTGACTGAATACATGTTTTTCTGAGCGAGAAATATGATTTCACATCACGTTGGTGTGACTACCTGTCCTGCTCCCGACACAATACATTAGTCAAATGACTGCTTTTATTTGTTATGTTGCACTGTTGTGACATGTGATTTGGGCACATAGATCATGATTAATTCATATTTGGAGCTGAATCATGGTAAGTCTGAAACAGGGATGAACATGAGCAATTCAGAGCTGTCACTTTGACTGGATTTGACTCACTCCTCATTAAAGGTACTAGCTCTTTCGAGTACTACATTAAAGGATCTCTGAAAATGGTCGAGAGAGGAATAAAGGGCACGTGCACCAATACTCAGTTGTCAAGGAAGATCAAGGGCTATCCGACAGCATTCTGCAAATATCCCTCAAAATAGAGCTGGCGGGATTTAAAGAGCCTTCCAGTGTAAAAATAATGGTTAGAGCTGTCCACTGAGGAAAGTGATAGAGATAGAAATTGATACACAGGAAGCAAGCAACAGATTTAGATGGAGTGTTGGTGATTAAAATGGATGCATATGGTCAGAAGTGTTGGGTTGGTAAAGTGATAAGTGACACCAAAAAATGGGACGGACATTTTTCAAGGTAATAATGGAATGATAAGTGGAGGCAAAGCAGGTCATATCTGATTTAGGGGCAAGGCTCGCTAAATTAATATATTCCACGTGACTCTGAATAAACCTCAGGCTTCCACGTCATGTGGTGATGTAAACATTTCTCTAGTGTTAGAGGGACACGAGTGAAGCCCTGATTGATGCTTCAAGGCATGATGTTTGTATTTTCCTCGACTGTTGAGGTTTTATATGCATGTTTTTGAATGCATGTGTGGTTGTCCAGGTATTTGCAATTACACTTGGTCTATCATCTTAATACGTTTGTTTATGTTTGTTGATAACTAACTACCTCACTATAGTTTAAAGGTGCTGTGGCTGAGTCTCAATTGATGTTAAATAATCCCATTTCCTCACATACCTGCTACTGTCTGAGTGAATCCATGGCTTTTTGGGGCAGCATAAGCAAGGCATTTTCTGTGGTGTGGTTCATGTTTGTGCATGTGGTGAGTCTTATCCAATGTGTCTTTGTTCTTGGGTGTTCCTCCTAGCTGTGTTGGTTTGGGACAAGTCCTATTCTTTGGTGAGGAAAGGTATTTCCAAAAAGTCTGCATGTTGTCCTCAGCCTCCGGTGAAAGATATTCTATCTAACCTTGTAACTTTTTCATTGTTCAGGTT
Organism: Zeus faber; assembly: GCF_960531495.2. NCBI lineage: Eukaryota > Metazoa > Chordata > Actinopteri > Zeiformes > Zeidae > Zeus > Zeus faber. The sequence goes on from NC_137210.1 coordinate 7,909,086, forward strand.
TTGAGCCAAGCTCTCCCTCTGCAAGTGGTTACGACACGCCCTCTCTGCCAGCAGATTCTGGCTTCTACCAAACACCATTAAAAAGCTGGCCTCCCCAAAAAACGCTGATGCTCCAGTGGCATACCAACTTGTAATGCAGAGAGAACCCAAGAACCCATCTACCACGGTGCTGGTGCTGCGTCAGGCATTTGGGAGCTTCTAGTGCTACTATGATGGAGCCTCGATTTGCCTTGCTCCAGGTAACCTTGAGTTTCCCTTAACCCCTGAATGGCATGGCATGTTCTCTGGTGATAGGGAACTGTTACAGGTGCCTCTGCTAGAACAAGTAATGTAAGACTGCCTCTTCCTCTCCCTGGTCCCCATGAGATATGTCCCATTTCGAGAGCACCGCTGAGCATGGTACTTACGAGTCAGAAACCGAGGAACAAGGCCACCAGCCTCCTCCTCCTGGCGTCTGTGCTGTAGCAGAAGCCCCAGCGAGCCCAAGTCAATCTGGCGCCACCATGTCCAGAAACTGGCTTTGTTATTCTTATGACATGTTCCTCACTAGCTAGTGCCCTGTAGGCACCATTACTCACTCCTGCAGCAGCTTGGAACAGGGCAGCGATCACTGGAAATCTCTCACTATGACAAATTTGACGCTCCCTTAAGCGTTGGTGCAGAACAGCAGGACCAGACCCTTCCCAGTGACATCAGAGCTTCCAGAAGCCCAGCCAGTACAACATGATGCACAAAGCTCTATAGGTGCTGGAGATGACTTTGCCCAAGGTGGTGCTGGTTCTCGGTCCAGCCCCTCTGGGGGTTACATGCAGCCAACTCAGATGGTAGAAAGGTTTCCTACAAGCAGCTATGCTACATATGAGAACACAGAAATGATACTTTCATAATGCATTCTTGAGATGATGGTGTCCTAATCAGTATCCTATTGTCTTTCATGTGACCCTATGCTGGAAAGGTTAAATAAAGCGACACTTTTCTTTAACTCGTTGCCTTGTGTTCACAATGGAACTGACTCATAGCCGCATATTGAATCTAACACAATGAGTTAATGACAAACGGGATAAGGCTACTGTCACAATTATAACCAATTATTCACTTTTTCATCTTCAGCACTGACTGTGAAATCACCGGAGGGGTCAGGAGGTGACAAGTTGTGCCTAGGCAGTCTTACTGTGCCCACACCATTCTTAACTTGGTGTGATGAAGATGTGCTCTGACAGCTTGGTGGAAATCAGCGTTGGTTGCCGACCGGAAATGTCATTTTTCATCCCTCATTCAGTATTTCTGGGCTACTAGAACATAGTAATAGAACATTCTCCTGCCCCTTCCTCACTAGGCCTTGTGTGTTATAATGAAAGGCATGCTGGTAGTGTGTCAAAATATCCGGAAGATTAACTGGGGAGAATGTTCTGAAATTGTATCAACATCCCTACTTTTGGTCGAAATGGAAAACAATGAGCTGCAAAGACTCATATCATTCACTCTGGGCTTTAAAAAACCATGTGAGTCAAGTGACTCATTTGTATGTTGCATCCAAAGCTGATGTAGAGACATGACTGAAGGTTTTTGACGGGCGGGGTGTTGAAAATAAATGGTCCAGCGCATATAGCTTGAATAAATTGTCCTTAAAGCCAGTTAATTTTGTTGGACGGCATCGCTGACACAAGCAGGTGCTATGAAGTCAAAAAGAACATTCATGCAGTAGTAAATTTTGTATATCAGCTATTCTGTGGTCAGTTTTTCAAGTGGGGTATTGCATGTATGTGCAATACAGACCTCCTAGGGTTTTACAAACATTGCTACCTCCCTAGAGTGCGGCAAAATGTATGTGACAATGGTCAAATGTTTCCTGCTGCACGGAGTGCAAACTTGTAGACAGCAAAATGCAATGCCAAATTAGTTTTACCACATGGGATTTGAGTTGGCCGTGAATGTAGAAGCCAAGCATCTTAACTCAGTGGAGCCAAACTGCCATTACCTCGTCTGTATTTATTCCTTCTCACTGATGCCTGTGGTGGAAAATAAACACTGCATTGTACAAATCAGCCCACTGATTGGATGTAATTGGTTCTGCCAAGGGCGACTGCTTCCCCCCATTGCTGTGACCACCGGGCGACAGAGAGAGCTCCTTTTAGCGTCCTTTCCGAGCACAGGTTAAAGAGGAGATCAGTCTCGGTATTAATTTCTTTGTGTATGAAGTAGGAATGTGTCAGCGCTACCCTTTTGTTTGGCCTCTGCGAGGAGCCTGTTTTGGGTGGGCCCCTACAGAAAGGGCTTTGCAGCACCATCCAGATATCACACAGGGAACAAAGATGAGGCGATAGACCCAAGCGTGTCTGGTGGGACTGTGCATGTCCCCCTCCCTCCCCCCATTCCTGTTCACCAGAAAAAATCCAAGCAGCCAGCATTCTTCTATCGGAAGAAAAGTCTTACCACAAAAAGCAAGCCCAGGCCCCCATTCCGATTTGACATTCCTTTTGCTGCTGTGGTTTTGTTATTGTACTCTGGCTAGGCTTACATTGGGCGCAGGTCGGCTGCAGCAGTAGAGGGTGGGAATAATTCCTGGTGCCAGTGTGTTATCAAAGCCACATGTGTTCATGCGTTTGCAAGTGGCCTCGCCCACTGTCAGACGCACAGTTCCAAATACAAAACACAAGGCGTCTATCCATTGGAAAAACTCCATTAAGAACAAAACCCCTAAGGGACTGTCTGCGGGGCGAGACCGGAGACTCAGTGGAAATGCCACTAACATTGCATCACCTTGTAAATGCACTGACACCAGTTATTCAGAACCCTTATGGTGCGGCCAAACCATAAGGCCTAATGCGCCAATGTCCAAATGACGCATGCCTTTCAATGTTCTTCAACAAGAGATGGAATTTCTATGGAGAAGAAAAACTTTGAAAACAGCAACCTTATAAAATAACAACCTGGTTTTACATTTTCCACACACATACACATTGAGTTTGACAAAGCAAAACAAGGAGTGATGCAAGTTTGTTATGCCTTTGGTTTTTTTTTCACATTTTCCAGCTTTCCAGTTGCGCCACTCCACGGATGTCATTGGTCGGTCTTGAAAATGCACGAGACTTGGTTCTCTTTTGTGGTGCATACAAGAGAGTCATTGGCTCGTGGGATGTAAACACTGGGTGACTGCTGTCTCAGCTCAAGCTCAGCCATTCAGCAGCTCCCCCTTAAGTGTTGCAGCAATGAACAGAGTGTCAAGTATTTGTTTGGATAGAGGTGTCTACAATCGGAGTGCCGTTACAACCATAGAGAATGAGATTTTAGCAGCTTACAAGTGATATAATATGGGCAGATGTCGCCCAATATAGAAACGTGGATCTTGGATCCCAACGAAACAGCTGAGCTTCAGCTTGTTCGTTAAGAACAACATTCCCTTAACATATGAACGAAGGGCTGAGGGTTCATAGAGGATTATCTATGATTAAAATCAAGACAGAACCAAAACAGTTATTAACCGAGTTTAGATTAAAGGTTCTGAACTCGAAGAACATCAAGCATATAGCCATGATATATGGATTTTTGCATTAAAGATGTGGGTCCTCCCTCATCACTTATCATCAGTCCAAAGTACTGACTGAAGTTACACTTACAGCAGAGCCCAACACTATTCATCAATGACCACTCAAATCCGAGCGGTGTAACTTTGGCAGAGCTCCTCCGCTCCAGTTTGTTTCCACCGGGTGCACTATTAAACTCAAAAGCTCCAGGCTTTTCTTTATACTGTACCCCCCGTCTGCTCTATCACAATTAGAGTCATTCATCAATCATAAATCATTGTGCTCCGGCATTTAATGTTTTATCCCCGAGTGATTGTTTTATACCCGAGATTGCAGCCTGAGTGATATCTTCGAGGTCGGGGATGACAAAGCACCTTGTGTCACGCGGTTGCCGTGCACTCAACAAAACGGGGCCTGACCACACAATGCCGTGTCTGGAGGGAGAAAGAAACAGTAATCTGAAAGTGCTGATTCTCGGCTCACTGTATCAAATAGGCAGACCCGAAGCAATGAAAAGATGAACGTGTGAGTCAATGTCCGAAATTCTTCTTTACTGGCAATTCGACCAATACAATACAATAAAATCCATTTCAAACAGCTGTGGCAGTCGGACAGAGCAACTCTCAAAATTAACTCCATTAAAATTTGAATTCAGGCATTGATTACATTTGCTTTTGTATGTAGCACACATCTGAGAAGAGTTGGGAGACAGAGAGAGACGAGGAGCAGTTTCGATAGTTGGGAACGCGACCCGATCCCTTCTAATTTTCCTGTGTGCACGCTGTGATATTCTTTTGTTATTGAGGCGCTGAGGCTTTGGGGTGAAGAGCGCGCGAGAGAGAGAGACAGAGGGAGAGAGAGAGCGAGAGAGAGAGAGAGAGAGAGAGAGAGAGAGAAATAAATAGTGAGGGAGAAGGAGGGGGGAGGCACCAGAGGCTGTGGAACTAGAGAAGAGCAAGCCAAAGAATTGTTGCCCAAGAAAGGCTGTTTGTTGTCTTATTTTGTGGGCCGTGTCCTTGAAGGGGAAAAGGGCGATCGTGGCCCAATGTGTTCCCATTGTGTGTTTGCATTGCGTGTTTGAGTGTTTGAAACATTTGAAAGCAAAAAAACAGTCTTTCTCTTTCAGGTAATTGGATGAAATGGTACTACCTTACGGGATTTAGACCCTCGCACACATCTTGGCACACTGAACCACTGTGCTGCAACCCAACTGGAACTCACACTCATCCAGCAGTGTATTCCTACAAAGTGCATACTGTACACTATTTACAGTACATGTATTTACCCTTTGTAGTTTATTATTTTACACTTTGTAGTTAATGGCTACGGTACGCTTCTGACGTGCCACAAATGAGATTTATGACCTTCCACAGATATTTCCAGGCTGGTTTGGATTCCTCTCACGTCCAGATTTGTAACTCAAAATTCCTCCCCATTGGATTTTCTGCTTTTAATATGGCGGCACACTGTGCCGAGTTCCCATCTCAGCGGGGGCACGTGGCTCCTGCTGTTCCACCTTTTTCAAGGTTATCGAAAAACGCTCATGAATAAGAGGGTTTAAAGGGAATTAAAACAAAATAAAAAAAAGAAGTCATGGTAAGAATATAGGACTCTTTATTCTATTCGGTTCTACTATTCGTTTGTCCTATTCTTTTCTGTGCTATAGTATGTTGTACTATTCTGTTCTATTGAAAATAAGTTATGAAATTATGGAAGGCATATACCACTCTAACTTATTATTGTATTCTATTCAATTTTTTTCTGTTCTATTCTATTCTATTCTATCCTATGATATTCTACTATTATGTTCTATTCTGTTCTGTTCTGTTCTCATTTTCTGTTTTTATTCTGTTCAGTTCTTGTTCTTTTCTATTCTATTTTATGCTATTCTATTCTACCATTCTGTTCTATTCGGTTATGTTATACCACGTTATATCATATCATGTTATGTTCTACTATGCTGTTCTGTTCTATTATGGGTTTTTTTTCTGCTATATTATTCTATTCTATTCTATTCAATTATTCTTTGCGCATTGTATGTTATTATCGCTATGCTATGTTGTTTCTATCTATTCTGTGTCTGTTATACCTTTTATACCTTGAACTTCAGTCAAGTTTCCATTCCTCCCCAGGTAGCAGGGTCCTCTATCAGAGGAGGCTGGAACGCCCTCTGACTGGAGTAGGACTTCCTCCAACTCCTCCAACTCGGCTCGGGGGAAGCGTCTCGTCCGCCTCCTCTGCTGGACCCGCACAGGAGGGAGATGCGTGACTTTGAGAGGACGGCGATCCGCTTTCCCCTCTGGGAGATTTGAGATTTTATCTTGCGTTTTTTTTTTTTTAACACCGCGTTGCTTTTTAAAAACAATATAAAGTTCCATCCTCGACGGGACGGCAGTCGCCGCGGAGATCTTGTTGGAGCCGATGAGATTTCTCCGCCTCATTAGATGGGATCTGCTTGAGAGCCGCGCTAACCGCGACCCGACCGCGACCGGGATTTTTGGGGGAATTTTTGTAAGCTCATTTTTTAAACATATATTTAAATAAAAAGGACCGTGGGAAATACACACCAGAAAAACAGTATGGATCCAACTCCGAGCGTCAAATGCAAAATCGTGGTCGTTGGAGACAGTCAGTGTGGGAAAACCGCCTTATTGAATGTTTTCGCAAAAGATACTTTCCCACAGGTAAGGCTTTATTTGGAAGTACTTCTTATTCACTGTTAATGGTTTGATCGATTAGTGGAGTCCGCGCAGATAGGATTTACACTGCGCGATGTGTCGATAATAATGCCGGCGCCGCGATAGGCTGGATGTCGTCTGGGATTTTGTTGATCGCGATTTCGATAGTCGTTAAATCTGTGTTGAAGGCTGGATTACCGTCGCGTAATGACATTTTATGAACTTCGTAGACTGTTCCACCTGTTCTAACCGATGATCAGTGATTGTTACCCCACCCCCCCCACCCCCCAAGTAGTTCTTACCTAATCGCCAATAAATAATATCGGCAACTTAACGTTATTATCGTCAATATTATTTCCCCCCCCAGGGTTACATTCCCACGGTGTTTGAGAACTACACGGCTGACTTCGAGATTGACATGCAGAGAGTGGAGCTTCGTCTGTGGGACACCTCAGGTAAGACATGACATGGACATAATGTCAATATCGCGATATGAGACGAGATCTCTTCTGGGGCTTTTGGTTGTCGTGGTACTGCAGTATAGTTAAAAGTTAAGAAACACAATTTTCTGAGCTTCATAGACCACCATAACATCTGCGTTACTGCGTTACGGCTGTTTCTCCAATAGCCCTTCTTATAAAAGTAAGTGTATAGAATGATGATCTGCTATTCGACAAAAGTGCAAAGCTGGTGTGTGTGTGTGTGTGTGTGTGTGTGTGTGTGTGTGTGGGAGGGGGGTACAAAGCGAATATGTGGCGGGGATAGGCCCCTCTCCCCATGTAATGGATGTTACGCCCAGCCAAGTTCAAGTGAAAGTGTCTGACGCTGTCTGTCTGGAATGTAGGCGAAGCAACGGGTCTGGCAAAGTTATGGCAATAAATCAGCCCCATAGCCCACGATGGCCAACAACTGAGGATGTGTACTAGTAACAGGGGACACAGCCTAGTGTTTTCCACGGTGGATATTCAGAGAATTAGGTAGTGTAACTTAATGTAGTACTGTGCGTCCTCTGGTCAACGGATACAGACATCCATTCTTAGATCTTTTGGCCTGTCCCCTCAGATCACTTGTTTAAACAAAAAAAAAAACCTCAACAGATATCTTTGGGGAACACCGGCTGCCCCCTGGGTCTGGAGGTAATTACCTCCTGCAGCCGGGCTGGGAGATTGGGCCGTGGCCGCTGTGCTGGGCGAGTGGGTGGGCAGCGGTGAGGACGCCTGATGTGTGAACAGCAGGGTTTGGGGTCGGGGGTGGGGTGGGGTGGCTTGACGGCGGGCCGTGGCAGTTATTTAGGCTGCCCCTCTGACCTCCAGCTGATTGGGGGCTCCCTCGAGGTTTGTCCAGGACGTGGCTCGGTGATTGCGCCAAAAATCAGGAAAGGGCCGGACTCAACACACACACACACGCACGCAGACACACACACACACACACACGCAGGCACACACACACACACACACAGGAATTTGCACCCCCCCCCCCGCATACACACACTAATACACACACTACGGCTGGCCCCCATTTAACACATTCCAGGATGTCTCACTGTTGCCATAACACGATGATGTGATAACTTTGAATTGTTTTGATAACCTTGAATCGTGAGTCACTCCTGGGATGAAGGTGTCAGGTGTTATTTTGGTTCCATTCTACTGTGGATTTTAAGAATGCGTCAGGTTCCTATTATCCAAGAATATCCTCCACACTTTTTTAAACCCTTTCTCACCAAACAAAATTTAATGAAACATCTCCAGGCATATTCCTTCTGCCTTGGTCCGGGTGTAGTAAACTGAAGATAAATTGCAATACCAAACAGTGCCCTTAATAGCAGGTGGGCACCATGACACAACAGCCAAACCGCAAATGGTAGGTGTCTGGCTCTTACGCCACTGCATTGCTGATGATTGCTGCAGGACCTTTTTTTTGGAGAACAGACAGGACAAATGGCACCTGGGAATAGCAATGGGACCAATTTCACTGGAAAGGTCACCACGGATCCATACCGTGCACTTCATTGGTGCATAAAACTGCAACAACGGAAAATGTCAGTGGTCTGGGATTTACTAACCCACGCCCTGTGCGAAAGGTCTCGGTGGAAGTTTTGTCTTACAGGGTGCAAAAAAGGGGTCATGCAAAACAGATGGACCCAAGGTTGCAGCTTGTACACAATGGCGCTCTCAGTGATGTGACTCACGACGTGAGTTGGTCTTTGTTGTTGAAGATTTGCGCAAGTCTGACTAGATAAAAAAAATATCCCTCGACATGTTTTGATCTTCAGACAAGGCACACTACACCATTGAGCTACGCCAGGCCTTCTACAGTATTAACGGCTGAGGATTGGGGAAGATGGGAAAAGTAGATGGACCGTCGAGAACAGCATTGATCCACAAAACCAGTTGGCAAATACGGCGGGAAGAGCGTTCATTGGGGCTAGTTTGTAGTGTTGACGATCCCGGAGCGTTTGTTGGTTCGCCTTTCAAATGTTTACTGCCCCCAACGGTCAGTTATATCTTGATAAATTTCCCATGGAAAAGCCCTCGTACCGTGGAGGGTCACACAATCCGCCACAGAAATGCACTGACATTTAAACGATACTGTGGTGAGGGCTACGAAAATAAGGGCCTCTGCTCTGTTTGTTTAACATGAGTAACCTGAATCACCAGACACAAAAATATTTCATCCCTGTTTACATCTGCCGATGGGGATTTGGTCGTGAAAAAATGTGGAGGGCGGGGGTTTCTTCTTGCCACACATGTCGGGAACCCTTGCAGGTCCAAGGGGCCCCCTTGTGTTGATCTGTCCCGTGAGAATTTCCAACTGCGTTTAATTTGTACTGAGGTAAATTAGATTGAAAATTGAAAGAGACTGATGGTGTCACTGGCACTCTTGCCCCCACGCTGGCGCAGATGGGCGGGGGATGAAAGCCATCTGGTTTCCATTTTGGTATCAAAACATCTAGGGGTTTGGGCGGGTTATAAAGTCACTTTGAAAAGTAATAGATCAGTCTCTTGAGTGATTGTTATGACTTTTTTGGTAATGCCATGAAATAGCATACTTTCCTCCGCATTCTTCTGAATTCAATGGAGCGATTCAGTCCGCTTGGATATTCTATACGCTTTTGTGTCCAACGGAAAAAGCCCTTTGGCACGGAGCCCCGTTGAAATGACACAGCCCTCGCTTCAGAAATAACTCTCTGTTTTTCCCTGCTTCAGAGGTTGTGTGAAATTAGAGAAAGCATAACTGTTCTAACTGAAAGTATAACTGGGGTCTCCTATGGCGGAGTCACATCTAGATTAGGTCAGGAATCACGGCCACAAGGGGAATTGGAACCCAAATGTAGGAACCCATTATTTAGAAGATCATGCGACTGTGTTGAAGCTTCGTCTTCCATCTCCACATTCCTCACTGCGGCTCTCCGACAGCCCCGTCAACCCATAACTCTTCCGCACCCGTTTTGAATTACATGACATTAGGCCACACCTCACGGAGGAACTCGGAGACCACCTGAGCCTGGGAAACCAAATAATCCTCCCTCGAATTCCTTACAGTGGGGACAAAAAGGGAGGCTTCCGGACAGGTTTCTCTTCCTGGGTTCAGAGGCAATGTGATCTGGTGGGATTCAGGATCTGAGCGATTCCAGCGGTCCCCGGGGGACATCGCCACATTCCTGTGGAACCCAAGAAGCTCCCCGTCGACGGGTCCGAAGGAGCCCGGAGAGGGAACTCGGATCACAAAGCTTATCATTTGTGTCGCCAGTGAAATAAAATTCTGGACCCTGCATACTGTGTAGGAGAAGGAAAAAATACAGCTGTGTTTTTTGTGCTTTTGGGTGGAATTTACAGCGCTGTAATCTGAGCCACGCCGGCAAATAACAAAGTCATTGTGTCAGCCTGCTGCATTGTTAGCTGGAAAAGGGGAAGGGGTGTTTTCCTTCGCTGGCCGCGCACTGGGACTAGCCCGGTTCACATTGTTGAGTGGAGACGCAGTGACATGACTCAGCTCCCACATATAGGCCTAATCAGCACATCTGGTCAGCCCTGAAGTTATGTTTCTCACAGCAATATTTTCATGGGCGATGTGTTTTGATGATGGATGATGATGGATTATGAAGAAGACCATGTGGGCTAATTACAGAGGGAGGCAGTTTGCCATTAAGCCTTTTCCTTTTTCTTATTCAATGGATTAAATTTAGTGGCATAATTGTACGGGAGAGCCCACTATTAGCTTCTTTCTAAAGCCCCTTTCCCACATGGAAGGAAAACCGTAAATCCACTGCCAATATTCCGTATTCCCGAAATGTGGGAACAGGAGCCGGTGTCAATGTTCCGTAAAAGTCGTATTGTGAATCTCCCCATTCTCTCTCTCTGTATCATTTCCGGGAAAATGTCGGTACGGCTGTGAATGGAAGCTTGTGTGTATGAAAGCAGTAACATTGCCAGCACAAGCACGTAAAGTAGGGATGGAGCCGAATTAAAAAATCGGCAAAACACAAATAATGTTTTTTTACAAATATTTATTTTGACAAATATTTGAAAAAATATTTGTTTTGGGGAAGAAGAAAAAAACATTAGGAAAAGTGACGAGTCCGATCGGAACCGTGGATCTCGGCTGCAAAGACGAGAAACTGAAACACGTCCAGTCTCTCCGGAGAAATGTCTTTGTAGTCTTAAATGTTATTCTTGTTCTTCTAAAAAATGCCACTCAGACCCTAGACGTGTCTTTTACACATCGGCACAAGCAACTTTTGTTCTCGGCGGCTGCACAGCGAAGGAACGTTCCTTCTCAGAGGGTAGGGCAGGTTGAAAATGATCACACTGATTTAATAACTTTGGGTTAGGGTTATTGTGTCCGTGGACAGGGGCTTTGTCCCCGCTTTGTCAGCGGGGACAAAGCCCCGGGGAGGGGCGGGGGGACGGGAAGCGAAGCGCTGGTCTCTGAGAGGAAGAAAAACGTGAAAAAAAACGACAGGAAAAAGAAACCAAACCGTCTCAGATTCTACGTCCGTTGCCGACAGATTGTCCAAACGATCGCATCTACACTGGACATGACGTACTAACCCTAACCCATTACGTACTTGATCCATAATAGCCATCTAATGTGGGAACAGACTCCATATGGAACTTCTCCAAAAAGGACGCCAATGTGTGAATGACAACCTACCGCCTTTGCCCGATATTTTTTATCCAGCAATGTTACGGATTCCATGTGGGAAAGGGGCTTAATATTGTTGCTGAAACTAGAAAAGTCTTTCCGGAGATACTGTGTCTCCAAATCTGGACAGGAATGAGTCCAATTTGTCAATTTGTCCAATGACATGTTTTACAGAGTTGTGAAGCTGATTTAACTCTCCACTCTTAGGATGGTGCTTTTGAATTGATTGTGTTGCGGTGGTCCATCATACGAACAGGCACATGACTCACTTGGAAAAGAAGCTTAGGAGCGAGTCCTTTCTACCCTGAATGACCGCTGTAACACCTATCACCAGCATTCGTGGTATTTGCCCTGTTTCGGGTTTCACATGACTTGTTTTATGACCTTTTTTAAGGTTCCCCCTATTACGACAACGTGCGACCCCTCTCCTACCCCGACGCAGATGCGGTCCTCATCTGCTTCGACATCAGCAGGCCGGAGACCCTCGACAGCGTACTGAAGAAGGTGGGTGGTCCTCATTTAAATTACGACTTCCCTGAAATGTCCCATCTGCTGAGGGTGATTTGAGGGTAATGCTCAGCCATTCCTTCAACTCTCTTTTGAAAAAGGGTCTTAAGGGAAAGAGAAATGAGTGGTAGCCATCCCACATTGTACCACTGAGAGAGGGGAAGCGGATGGGGGATGGGGCTGGTGAAGGAGGTGTGGAGGAGGAGGGTGGTAATGTTCTTGATCCTCTCGACACTTGTGTGAGGTCGGGAGGTAGTGCGGCCATGTTCCCAGGAGAACTAATGAATGTTGTCTGCCCTTTGACCCGTGAAGTGGGACTGGACTGTGTTGTGTGCCAAACTAGGAGGAGCGTGGTCCCCCCACACACACACACATGCATGCACGTGCGCGCACGCACGCACACACACAGGCCCACACATACACATACACACACACACACACACACACACACACACACACACACACACACACACACACACACACACACACACACACACACACTTCCTCATGAAATGTGTTTATTATGGTCCTTCCAGTGGAGGGGAGAGATCCAAGAATTCTGCCCCAACACCAAGATGCTGCTGGTGGGATGCAAGTCGGACCTCAGGACGGACCTCTTCACCAAGTCCCACAGCAGGCAGACGCCGGTGTCATATGATCAGGTGGGTGAGGGTACATTCTGGATTAGGTCCAGTATTCAGAATTTATTTGAGTGTATTCCACCATATATATTCCACCATACTATGGTGGAATATTTTTTGTTAATTAGGTCAATCTAATCTAATGGGATTACCAATACCAAAAATATGCAATCTAACTGAAATGATTCTGGAACAGTAAGTACTTTAGGGTTTCATGCAGTAGTAGCAGGGAGAGTAAGTCTAGGGCTGTTTTTGGCGACAGCTAAGAGGATGGTTTATTGACAGGGGTATATAAATTTAACATTGAGGCTTATTAATGTACCATCATCGTACAGTAACCGTATACTTTCATGATATGAAAATAGATATATACAATATAGATAGAATAGACAAGGTTTCCATCCTGTGTGAACTAGATACAAGATGTGTTATGGTGCAATGTTCCAGAATAGGGCGTTTTCCTTAAGGCTGGATGGACCTTGAATTCCCAATGAAAATGTAAAAGTTAGTTTAGTAAGACGAGTGGCGGATCTTTTTTCATTCCTGGTATGATCAGATCAAACAAATATGCGGAGCAACTGTTCTTACACTGGGGTCAGGGTACCCCGCCCCACCCCAGCGTAAGATCAACCTTCATGTCTTTCCCGTCTCAGGGCTCCAACGTGGCCAAGCAGCTGAGCGCCCCCTACATCGAGTGTTCCTCCCTGCAGTCGGAGAACAGCGTCCGAGACATCTTCCACGTGGCCACGCTGGCCTGCGTCAGGAAGAACAACAAGAACGTCAAGCGCAGCAAGTCGTCCCGGGCCACCAAGAGAATCTCCCACAGTCGGGGCGACCGGCCCAAGGTTGCAACGGACTACCAGCAGACCAAAGCCAAGACCTGCGTCGTCATGTGAAGGGGAACGGGGAATGACATTGATGATTCCGGTCGAGAAAGCCAACGCGCCGGAGAGTTTTGCACAATTGGTGCCGACAATTGGTTTTTATTCCACCCAAGCACCAAACTGAAGACTGACTCTATGGAGATGTCTTTGGATAGAGAATCACAGGGTTGTGTGCTGTGTTTAATACCTGTAGAAAATGAAGTAGGGATTCCTTCGGCAGACTTATTGGACTGATTTCTTGCTAGCTTACTGCATTAACTTGGATTTACAAGCCTGCGCGCAGCATCGGAGCAAAAATTATGCCAAGCAAACTTGATAGGGACATTAGCCATACCCAGTCGAATGCCCAATGGAATAGAAAGTGCAAAGGCACTTATTGAAATCACTGTTTCCCATAGGAATCCTGGAAGTGATTTTTCCTCTCTTTTGTTTAACTCAACTGCTTCATTTTCTGAAGCCTTAAAAGGTACCGATTTCCTGTTGTTTCTGTTTTCCTATGGATACATTTCAGAACCAAAGTGTACAGTGAACACGTTGCATGGGGTGTGGGAGGTTAGGCTGCACAGTTGAGCAGCGTCCAACTACGCAACTGACGCCGTCACTCCTATGTGTTTGAACGTTTAACCTGGCCCTGCATGCCATACGTTATTCTCGTTTACATTTTGTCATTAACCTATGCCTGAAGTTATTTTGTTCATATGAAGTTTATCTTGGGAGGTGTGTGTGTGTGGAAGGGGGGAGGGCATAAAAACTGTGATGAAACGGTTGATTTCAGATGTGTCTTGTTTATAAATCCATAAGCTCACCCACTGAGGCTGTTGTTTTTCTATGTCCCAATCTTTCCCACGTAACCTTGGCCGGTTTGCTGTAGAGGTTGTATGGTGGTGGGGAGGGGGCATTTGAAGCTCTATTTAGACCCTTATCTGGGTTTCCAGTGAAGAGCCGATCCGATAGGATCTTCCCCTCTGGTTAGCGGGACAAAACAATAATGGAAACCAATGCAGCTCCCATCAGCCCGTCCACGCCATCCCGGTTTAATGGTGGTGTGAGCACGCTGAGCTCCCCGTCCCCCATCAGCAGGCACTCTCTGGTCACATGACGCGCTCTGAGTGAACCCTAACACTCCCCCGGCAGACCGCACCACACAGATCCATCTGCTTCTATAACCTGTAAATTGGCCCCCGAAGTGACAGGTATGAAAATTCCCAGCAGTGGGCTGTGAATCTACACGAAGCGATTATTATTAGAGGGTGGTGAGCGCTTATTCTGGTGTGCCACAGAGCGCCGTGTCGGTCCCCCTCTGTTTTGTTTGTTAAGACTTAGATGGACGTGCTGTCTTATAAAAGGTTGGATCATCAGTATAGAGTGATGGTTTCTGCTGACAAAAAGGAAATAAAGAAATTGGCGCATGAACTGCATGGATAGAGAAGCCATTATGTTAATGCTGCCAAGTAGAGCAGAGATGCGCAGTATTTGGAGGTCATAACGGCATCTGTAGCCTTGCTCTTTTCACACACAATATACGTCTGCGCTGTCGCATCAGGATTTTAGTCTGGAGAGCCGGAGCGGCAGATGAGCCTAGTGATCTGTGTCATTTGAGTGCGTTATGTAAATTATTCAGGTTTTTCTTTTTAAACGAACGTTAGACTCCCTTCGCTTCCCATCGCAGCGCAGGCATATCGGTTGGGTTTGCCGTAGTGTTTATGGGTCTCTGTGTAATCACCTGCTCATCAAGCCGTAATAAAAGGTGTAGGGAACCACGGCCCTGTGATATTGAGAGGCTTGCGTAATGGCGTGCGAATGGCAGTGTCATTAGAATGTACGGGTGATTTGGATGGTGAGTGCATTTCTTTTATTTTCTCTTCTTCTTAGTGTTACACCCACGGTGACTAGAGAAAGGTCATTGGTCAGCTACCACCATTTAGCAACCACCACTATTTATTTATACGCCTAACATTCTAAATCAGTCTCAAAACCATGCATTTGGTATGAACTCCAAAGCTCCGGTCGTTTATCCCGTTTGGGGACCGGAACCGAGTGGTTTCTTCTGAGATTAAGGAAATCACAATATGTCATAAAATCCACATAAATGTCAATGTGGCTCCCCAAACATATTGTGCAAATTCACCACATTAGTGACGGTACTTGAAGTACAGAATTTATGCGAACACCAAATTGCTGTCTTTATAAAACGCTTTAATGATTACGCTCAAAGTGCCAGCTTGCAATTTCACACCACACTGCCTGAGCCGTTAGGATGCCAGCGCATTATCCTGACCCGACGATTAAAAAGAATATTGTCTCAGAAAATAAAATCCTCAATTTTTTCTTTCAATTTATTTGTTACGTAAATGTATTCCGTTTATTATGGACTGAAAACCTCACCGCGGAACCGGCCATAATGTGTTTTTAATGGGACAGAGAGAAAAAGAGAGTGGGATAGAAGTGACTTGGGACTTTCTTTTTTCCCCCCGGGCAGGAACCCACACAAATATGCCCCCCGGAAAAGTTGAATACGGGACCACCTGTCACCCTCTTACCACGTCGGGCGACAGATGTCCACACACAGGATTGCATTTGGTAAAGATTTGCTCCATCAGCATAATGACATGAAAAGAGAGTGGGGAGAGGCCGGCGCACTCCCTCAAATTCTTCCCACAGAGAAATGGGAATGGATTGTGACAAAAGAGAGCTCTCTGCTGAATTGTCCTTGGCGGCATGAATGAGGAGGGAAATATTCAGTTTGGGCTGAGGACATAATCCCTAGTGGGCACGCCCAGATTTCTCAACACTACCACTGTGTGAGTGTGAGAGGAAGGGGATATTTATATAAACCCGAATATAAGCACGTTGAGATCTGCCTCTCATACAAGTGAGAGGACTGAAAACAGCCTTATTTAACAACAAATATCCAGAATGTGCGATGGCATTCAGGTCGCAGTTTGAGTGATTTCGTTTTAATTTTAACAGGCACTAGAGCTCCTTTTTTGCCACATAAACCCATCAAGTGGCGACTAGAAATCATCCTTTCTGGATCAGCTCCTCTTGGAGTCGTTACGCTGCACCCTCAGGCCAAAAATACAAGCTCAGAGCCTTTTTCAACACAAACCTTTCCACCCCACTCAACACCTCCCTGATGATTATGAAGCGGCAATGCGCAGGGAGCTAATCTTATTTAAGTTCCACTTTCCACGGAGGGAAGGGATGAAGGAAGGAAGGAAGCGATATTGTCCTCATCGCTCATCGCTCTGCCTCGGTCCCCTTTTTCTGTTTCTTTTCCTCCGCTGACCTCCTTTGCAATCCCCCCGGGACTCGTGGTGGTGCAGGCCGGGGCTAAATTTGTTCGGAGTGCTCCCTTCCTCTTTGAAGGAGACAGGGGTGTAATGGTACACACACACACACACAAACACACACAGGCGCACACACACACGCGCGCGCACACACACACACACACACACTGATCACAATACAATATATAATATACATATAATACACAATACAATACAGTCAACTGTACAGTACTGTACAGTACAGAACAATTATCAATTATTATAACATATACTGTAAAGGTACATTGGTGCGAGCAAGCTTGTTGAACCCTTTCAAGTTTTTGCATTTCTGCATGAATTTAACCTTAAAATATGCTTTAATCTACAAAATGCTTCCAGTAATAGTCCAAAAATAGATCAAGAGAACCCAGTTAAACAAAAAACATAAAAAAAACATTATACTCTTTAATCTATTTTATCCCAAAATTATCCCACATCAAATGATAAAGTCGCACAGACTCCTCACTTAGGCACAATGCACCATGAAAAAGTATTTTTGTGTTAATTGTCTAATTGGGTTCTCTTTTTCTATTTTTTGGACTTTTGGATGAAGATCTGATGGAGATGTATGCAGAAAGTCAGAAAACTGTGACTCAGACTCAGATTCAGACTTCAGTTAAGACTAATATCAGTTCAAAAGGTCCGATTTATCTTCATAATGTCGTTCTGCTCGTCTGCTTGGAAGTTGAAAGCCTAGTCTAGTATTCCATAAAAAGTTATGCAAATAGTAAATGAGCAGAACTTTCAAAAGCACATTGTGTTGGTCTTCCAAAATTTCACAATCGCCGATCCATCGGCAGGATGCATTATGTCATGGTAACAGCTCCAGGTGGAAAAACATGTTACGTAACCGCCGTAACGTTCTGCAACAACATGAAAAATATGAATCTTGTTAAAAGAACAGGTTTACATGCAAATGGAATGAAACCAGGTGCGAGCGCTGAAAGTGACACTCGCATGTCTCGGAGCCACGGCGGCGTCTTTGTGTTTGTTCAGCGTCTTTACCAGCGTGAAGGTGAGGGTGTTACTGAACTGTCAGAGAACAGGATGAGACGGTGAACGCCCTCTGTTACATACATCGTGTTCCTTTAGGCAGACAGACAGACAGACAGACAGATAGATAGATAAATAGATAGATAGATAGATAGATAGATAGATAGATAGATAGAGAGGCATGTTGAGACTACTCTCTGATGTAAGTGCTGGAGGTACGTAAGTTCAGGTAAGTTTCATTTAAGGGGATTTAAATGTATATTTAATACAACACAGTCAATGAATTCTATTATATAATTATAGAACCCAGTATCGCGATCGTGGCGCCTCCCCTTGCGGCTGCCTGCGCGAGCACCTTGTGTCGATTACGCACATTTTGGTATTAAGCTTTTAGAGCTTAATGTGCGTAATCACCGGCTGTCATGACATTTCACTGCATATATGTATGACCGTATGTATATGTATGTGACAAATAATCTCTTGAACTTGAACTTGAACTAGATAGATAGATAGATAGATAGATAGATAGATAGATAGATAGATAGATAGATAGATAGATAGATAGATAGATAGATAGATAGATAGATAGATAGATAGATAGATAGATAGATAGATAGATAGATAGATAGATAGATAGATAGATAGATAGATAGATGGATAGATGAACGGACAGACGGAGGGACAGACAGACAGACAGACAGACAGACAGACAGACAGACAGACAGACAGACAGATAGATATTACAGACAAACTGTAACATCTTTACTGGTGTTACCTTTTGACAAGTTATTTGGCCTCAACAAAGATGAGCTTGAATGCTCCTCTTCTCAGCTGGTGACGTGCAGAAAACAACATCTTTCTGGTAAAACGCTCGGTTTGCCTGCACTCCTCCTCTGGGGGACGAGAGATCCCAACCTCCGCCACATCACATCACATCACATCACATCGCATCACATCACATCACATCGCATCACATCACATCGCGTCGCATAGGCAACGGTGAATAACATAGAACGACCGGGGTTTGTTTTGTTAAGCGTGGAAATAAGAAAACAAGTGGAAAAACAACACAGTGCACTCCTCTTTTGTGGAGATGCAGCGGAGGTCGTGAAAATACCTTTGTGAGCATAACAGTGATTTTATTTTTTTTTAAGACTTAACTCATCGCTCACACTCGTATAGGAAGCGGTCACCTAATTCACCTCCTCCTTTATTTATTGACAGAATACCACAGATATCGATCCCCTTTGTTTTAGCACAGCGCTGGGCGAGTTAGTCTTCTGCGAACACAGAACGATGGCCAGTACAGTGTGTAGGGTTAGGGTTAACCTAAGCCTAACTCTATACAGATATACCCTATATACCCTATACCCCTCCAATCTGACGAAAAGCCAAACCATGACCACCACGAAAAATCAGTTTCCATGAGCCTCGATCTAATTATCAGAAATGGAATCCCGGTAAAAGCATTCTGAGAGGAAATGAGCAATATGAGATTGAGATTAATATTGATATTGAGATGTATGAGGTGTTGCTTTCTAACAATGTGATCTGATGAACATGCCCTAACCGTGTCCCCGTTTGGTTATTTTTGTTGTACGTCTGATTGAATTCTCCTTTATTTTTTGTCCTTATTTTTTATTTCCCCATTTCACCATCTCATGTCAAAGTCCTAACGATCGTATAACGGAGCGGTGCAGCTGACGCCGTGTAATTTTTTTTTCTCATTCTTTTGTTTTTAGGTAGATTTTTGCCGTTTTTCCCCCTTCTCGCTAACTTGACGACTTTGACGTCCTTCCCCGGCGAAGACCCAGATATGTCAGATTAGAGTGATCCGCCGAAAGAGAAAAGGCCGCTTTCTTTTTTTTTTCTCCTGACAACTGCGGACGGCATTAGAAGTCATGCGTGGTAAACTGGGCATTTCCTCCTTTGTATTTTTGCTGTGAAGAACCGGCCTGTCACCTCACGTCAACGCGTAGAGGATGGAACCCTCTCTTGTTTCACTGCGATCACATTCCTCAACAGTGTTTGATGTGTTGATGGGGCGTATGTGTGCATACTGGCGTGTGCAGGGAAAAAGGTGACACAGACCCGGAAAATGTATTTCAAAATGTTTATTTGTTGAAACATCACAGATGGAAAATGACCATCTTGTAGTGGCTTCCTAATGAGTGATGAAAGGTTTGATCCTTTTTCTGGATTCGGTTCTGGACCTGGTGAAAAGGAGTCGTTCAATCTTCAATTTTCTGACTTTTCGTTCCTTTGATTCGATTGTAGTTGAAGGATCATTTCATTCTGTCAAAATGATTTTTTAGGCAGAAGAATGCAAACTGGATCATTTAAAATCGTCTAGTCTAAGTGCATAGTGTCAGTCGCAAAAATGATTTACTTCCGTCAGTTATTTTTTATTTTGATGGAATGTGTAAATGAAAATCAGTCACATTCTATATTAATTATGCTAAATGCTTTGGACTTTTTTTTGCCTTGGACTGTAATTTAGTCCTCAGTGTTTACTTTAGCAGTGAGTAGTAAAAAGATATGTTCGCAAGTCTCGCATCACTATTAGTAATGCCGTTAATAAGTCATTTGAATCTAACATTGCCATGAATATTGTGAAAAAGACAGCTCTGCCAAAAATTCTGATGAATCAGAATTGCCATTTTGATTAATCAATCGTGTCTGAAATGCTCCTTCAAACTCCTCTCAGCGGTAGAACGATGAAACTCATTAGACGCTGGTGAGTCGTTTGAAATTTGTTTTTCATGAAGCGCTCCATATTTCTCAGGCCAATCAAGTTGTCTTAAAGCTACTGGCGATACATGAGAGTGGTCAGAAATTTGTGGTAAGAAGTACATCTTGAATTTCTATTGGCATTGAAATTGACCTTAACAAGCCCAAATGGATGATAAATGATGCGTGTTATGTATTTAAAATGTCAGGAAGGGTTAAAAACTGTTTTCTATGAAACTCAATTGTTACAGACACCCACGCCTGCTGACATCATAATAGTGTAGGCTGTAAAACAATAGAACTGCAATCGCTCTCTCGTTGCACATAAATTATTGATTTATTGGTTTATTGCTTAACAATCACAGGCATTCCACACTTCGCTCAGAGGAATGACCTTTCCATGTTTCCGTACAAATCACTAAATACTGATGTGATCAGTCACCATGGGAATAAAGTGTTCTAAGTCCCTTGCACGCCATTTTCTGGAGGTCACCAGTTAAATCTAACTCACACAGTCACCGTAATGGATTCATTAAACCGGGGATTAGACACTGACAAAGACTATTGATGCATTAATCCCACGATGCACACAGGTCCTCCTTCCTGCAACACAGCAGCATGCATTATAGATTAGAAATGCATGGCCACGCACAGGTGATAACAAGGCCACAGTGGCAATCCTCGCTTCCTAGCAATAGCTCTGTGAAGAATTTCCATCTTAAATCTCCAGGTTAAATGTGTGCCTTCCACTTAGTTAGCATAGAACAGCGGCTCTCAACTTGAGGTTCCGGGGACCCCCCCAGGGGTCCTTCAGGAGGGTCCAGCAAAATGATTGCTAGTTAAACTTCACCATTACTTCATTTACAAGACGTCAGACGAGAGACGATGAGGGAATGTACAATAATGACTGTTGGGATCGTGATTTCACTCTTTCCTTCACTATAGTTAAGACTCGTGTCTCACGTCACACTAGTGTGCTGGGAAAATTGTTCTTAATTAAAAACAAATAAAGAATGGAAATTAGCTCTTGTGTTGCATGATCAATCTTTCAAGGCTGCACTAATTCATCAGTTCCAGGCAGAATAGCAGCTCCAGCAGAACAAGTTTCACTCCCAAAGTGACGACTATTCATAATGATGAAAGCTTTGACTCCTTTTTTGAAATTCGGTTCCTGACGAGTCACTCAATATAAACAGTCTTTTTCTGACTCTTTGTTGATTCAAGTGAAAGAACGGAAGGGCTTTCTGAACGATGAACGAGAGCCAGAAGGGTCCTCTCGGCTCTAGGTTGTGAATGGAATTCTCACAAGATTCATTTAATTCTGTCAAAATTATTTATTATGGTGAAAAGCAAGAAGTACAGTAAATCGGTCACATTCAAAATGAATGCCTGGGCCCTTTTTGACTCTGATTTTAGTTGAATCCTCACTAGTTATTTTTATTTTTGTAAGTCGGCCCGCTCACCCACTCTTTTGCCGGAGTGATTCCTGAATCATTTGGAGGATTTGTTCGCTACAAACAAACCGTTGGTGAGTCTCGCCTCGCTATGAGTAAGCCATGATAATATGCGCAGTCCTACATGTTTGAATGAGAATCGCTGGCGTCGAACATCCTACCTGTTGTAATGCATACAAGAGTAATCCGCATATTATTTGATCATCAGGATACGCAACACATTCTTCTCTGCGTTTAGGAATTTATTTCGGGCGTTTTCCGCGTTTTGTGTCCGACTCGCCGACACGGGGCGGAGTGACAATGAGAGCGTGGAAATAAACGTCCCTTTGCATGATCTACCATGCGTGCGCCAATAGGTCGGACCGCTCGGGTGTGAAGTTCTAGGCGAACGTGAGGCTGTGACATTTTCCAACCGTCCATAAATGTTTAATGGCTTTGCGGCGCTACCATTCCGGCGCCCCCCACGGCAATAAATCATTTTGATGGTGAGCCGAAATTAAAAATTGACCTGAAGGGTCTCAACGAAAGGTTTGCCGGGAAACTGTGTAGAGTACAGCAGGAGCCAAAACAATGACTGTGATAGTCTTGAAAGATTAAAATGCCAAAGAATAAGATTGTTAGTTTAACAAATGTGACCACAAAAAGACAATTTTCTGACGCTCTGCAAATACAATAAGTAATATTTTGAACATATTTGCTGAGTTCATCCTCTCTACACTTCCTTAAATGGGTCATTCCACAGAAACAGTGGAATATGGGTGACACAAATCTGCTGGAATGTATTCCTTCTTACAGAATTCAAACTTCTTTAATAGCACTAACTAACTTCTAAACTTGATGAATCCAAAAGTAGAGCTGAATGTGTTTTTATGCATTTCATTAAAGAATTCATGCGTCATTTCTTTGTCATATAAACAACATTAAATGTTTATAAAAATATAATTTTTCATTACAACCTGAATATTTTGCTCAAGCCAGAGTAGTGGAATGGTAAGACCAAGAAAAATATTTGCTTATTTACATTTTGTTATAAGATTGCATATGTTTAACAAATATTGTACGAATTAATTTGATTTGCACCATTTCTTTCTGTCAAACCAACAGCAATTGAAGAATATTCAAACTAAAAGTGTTTGATACTCTAAAATATCAAGTAATAATTACAGGGTGTTGGTCGGTCGGCGCGGGACCTAACGATTACATCACCGTTCAACAAACAAAATATTGCTAGAACGTTAAAAAAAAATGACATCTGAAATATCACATCAATGAAAATACATGCAGCAACACCAGTCACGCAATACAACACCCATGACTTCACACAAGACATTCTTCACTTGGCTTTGCTTGCTTCACACGCCACATCTTCCCCTGCGCTCTCCCTCCACGTAGATCTCCTACGTTCTTCCTCTTTTGGGCCAGGAATATCATTGACATAAGCCTGACACCGTTTTGCCAAGGCCTCTGCACTACATGTAGGGTCTGCATCTCTGGGCTGCCTGTACACAGTAATCTTTGCTTTTCAGCGGCACTCCATTTTGCCATATCTGTCGAAGGGGAAGGTACAATTAGTAGGATAACAACAATAACGGACAATAATTAAAACTTCTGAATCTTTTTTTCTTCTCCTAATGTCTTTTTGCTGTTTTTATGTGGCTCATTTGCACAGGAACATCACTAGTGGTACTGGTGTCACCAGGAAGAGGAGCAACACCAGTGACGACAGGTGAAGATTTGGAGACAAAACTACAATTTTAGCAAAATGGCTGCCACGTGTCAGACCTCATGTCTATAGTCACATTAAAAATCATTTAACTATTCCATGTAATCAATTTTTATGTTAAAATGTTAAAAATGAAATAAGTAACACAAACGACGGACTTAAAAGCTTCGCGTAAAATAAAAAAAAAAATCATGACGTAAGACATCTGACTTACAATATTATTTTTGATTGCACTGAACACCCATGGCGTCATTTTTGGTGACCGATATTTATTTGATATTATTAATAATGATTTGCTATTTTCTTAAATGGGTTAGGGTTAGGGTTAGGGTTTGGGTTAGGGGGAATGAGATTTGATCCATAAAATTTCTAAAGTAAAACATTGAACATTAGATAAATAAACTTTGTTTTATCATTTGCAGGTACGGTCTTTACTAATTGAAGATATATCATTATTTCATATATCATATTATCATGTGATTATGAGGCCATCTAAAAGGATTTTGGGGTCTGGAAAAGTAACTGTCCCAAATACACACGTGATTTTAGCCCCACATGAATCCTCTCACGCTGCCGCTCCTTGTCGTTACAGTATAATGTACTTTTCATACAGGGGACATCGGGCTGTGTCGAAAACGTGATTTATGGTCCTGCAGAGAACAATAAGAGCGCCGTCGGAAGGAACGCGCTGGAAATCATCAAATGACCAGGGAGCCCACAGTTACATCAATGTCTTGACTTGTCAGGTGACGACAGCAAATAACAAACAGCGCACGATGTTTAGCATGTTTCAGAATGGCAACCTCAACACAGCCTTAAAAATCCCACACATAACACACACGACAATCAAGTTCAATATTGTAGCGACCCGAGGGGGTGGGGCGTGGCCTTTTGTTGTGTTCAACGCAAAGAGCGAGGACCCGTGTTATTTGAATGTAAGGGGCCGTGGCGATTGCGACAATAGCGTAGTGAATACTGACAGACTGTGGGAAGGAGGCTGAGACGGAGAACGATGATGAGATGAGATTTATATAGTGTATCCATCCCAAAAAGTTCAGCTAAGGTAAGTTTCATTTAGAATGAGTTAAATGTATATTTAATATAACACAGACAGTTATTACTATTATATAATTATAGAACCGAGAATCGCGATTGTGGTGCCGCCCCTTGCAACCGCCTGCGCGAGCACCTTGTGTCAATTATGCACATTTAGAATTTCTACTATTTTTAGAGCTTATTGTGCGTAATGTGCGTAATGCATATGGTGTCATGACATTCACTGCATATACAGTATGTATGACCGTATGTATATGTATGTGACAAATAAATCTGTTGAATCTTGAATCTTGAATCTTGAATCTTGAATGGATTATGGGTCTGGAGATGTTATGGGGTTCCGTTGTGCTTATTATGTGTTTTCAGTCGTTCGGGATGTTCTTTGGTGTTGGGCGGTGGGGGTTGACCTGGACTGCGTTGACTGCTGTTGCTGACTAGGACAGGACCGGGACGTGGAGTGATGTCACTGGTTGCGGCCTCGGGGATTCTGATATTGTGTTGTCTGTCTGTAAAAAGAAATGGAAGCTTTCCCTGCTGGTCGTGCGGTGTATGGGAAGCAGGCGGCGGCTCTCAAAGAACGCTCTGTCTCGACTGATTCAATTCGTTCCACGGCGTAAGCTCGCCACAATATTTTCTAAAGATGAAATACAGAAGTGTGTGTATAGATAGACAGATACAGACTGTCAATAGATAGATAGATATAGAGAGAGAAATGAAAAAAAATGCAAATATGCTGTATAAAAAAAACCCCCAAATTAACATACATGACTGTAACATAAGTCATGTATTTTCTCTAACTTCCTTTGTCATTACATTAAAAAAAAGGAAACAGGTGGGGTATTAGTTGGATCATAAATAACCCTCCACTACCCTGATAATCCTACAATTTTGACCATGAACCAACACTAAAGAGGGCGTGGCAAGCTCCAAACCGCCCTGTATTTGTAGTGAAATGACCACTGAATAGAGAATTTGCTTGAACTCTGACCTCAAATCTTTCCGTGTTGCCCAGTGGTTTCTATTTACCCTAAAGTTATTAAAACAGGTTTGACTCAATCTGAGTAAATACAGTATTAATGTGTAAATCCAAATGGGTTTTTCCTTTTTTTTGTGAATATTCATCCATATGGACAGTTTACCATGGTTTACCAAATTCACTTGCTCAATTCACTTGCTCAATTCACTTGCTCAATTGCTGCCTTTGACTTCTTGCGTGTGGCGCACGTCAATGGACACAGCATATAGAGGAACACATGCATAACGGCTGTTTCTTACCGACAAGTGCCATTGGTGGAATAAACATAAAATATGTGTTTTTTATTCACAAAATAATCTCTCAGATTACCACTATGAAGTGAAACCGCCTCCACTGATACCATTGCTGCGAGCCGCAGTACTTCTGGGGGCATTTTCTAAGGTCCAAATGCACATGGAGACAATGTGTGTTACCCTCCATTATCCAAACAGAGAGCATGTGTGTTGTGCCGTCCGGCAGGATTTATCTCCATCACCTGGGGGGCTCTTATCTGCATGGCCTCCTCAGTGTCTGACCGGAAGAGGAGGCACATTCCCAATGGTGCATTATTAGCTAATTAGCCTGCCAGGGTGCTTGCTGTGAAACACTGCCAGGCATCCTCCAGGTCATTACATTGATTTCAAGGAGAGATGCAAGATATATATTTCTCTCTGCCAGTCCCAAAGCTGACCAGAGTTCTGAGGGGCTCCTGGGAAATTAGCAGGGGCTGTCTGTATCCTGTAGGGGAGCGCACGGCGCCTCAGAAAGTGCTGGTGCGAATTCTGAAATATTAATGTGAGTTTTTCTTGCCCCCGAAGATTCTTTGTGTCTGCGATTTGTGAGCTATTTATAGCCTCTGGAAAGGAAAGTGAAATTAAATGAAATAAAATAACTATCGAGCAGGGCTGTTATATTCCTTTTTAAATGGAAACATGCATGCGCAAAGTGGGCAGCATTGGTTTATGGTGAATCCCATGGTGGGATGAGAGGGAATATGAACATTCACTCACAAAGTTATCATTTCTCTCTGGGCGAAATCAAACGGCGTGCCGCGGCACGTGAGAGGGCGGGCGGCAGCGAAGCTATTTCCAAACCATGTGATGTCCGTCCAAAACACAAGTCTAACTTCCTCCTGGTTGGGAAATAGAAAAAAGACCTATTTCCTTTGCTTTAATGTGCTTGCCTACTTTCTGTCAAAATCTCTTCCGCTCTCCTCTTTTTTTTCATTTGGGTAAAGCATTTATGCACTCTCCTAAGATTCTACTGAAATAATTATAAACATTGGCTCGGCTTTGAGTTCAAATGGCTACAGGCAGCTTCCAACAGGCACCCTATCATCTCCTGCTAGGAAGGTACCTTAGGCCTGACCTGCATAACATGGTTTTCACTGCTGGCTCAGTGGAATTTGGACAGCGCCGCCCTGTACAGTACTGGGGTGGACCCCCATCATCCCCCTACCCACCGTGGATCCCAGTTCGAGACCCTTTAGGTCTATTGCAGCTGCAAGCCTTCTCATTATCTCACTCTGGGTCTGGGTAATCCAGGCCATTTCTCCCCCAGTCAGCCGAACACCTCTCTGCGCTTCCACTCATTGCGCTTGGTCTTCTTGGCTTAACCTTTAAATTGAAATTCACTACAAACGACTGTTGATTATCATTGCACTTTGACATCGGCATCATTTTGGAGAGGTAGGATATAAGGGATTAAGGGCGCAAACTGAATGTAATGTCACTATTATTATCTATAATGGCTGGTTTCTCATTATTCAAAATGTAATATTGAATCTATTTCAAGACATTTCCCCAACCCAAACTGATTCCAAGTAATTCAATAAGGTAAAATTGGGTAAATTAGGCAGTATACTTCAAATCAAGACAGAAATTGATGAAAAAGAATGACTGATGAGCACTGTCGTCCGTATACTCAATGCAAAGTGTATTCACAATGGACTGTGATGCAACCAAACCATGTGATATTTCGGTCAGTTGTGGACAGAGGTTGGTAAACTGTCAGAGAACTCATGAAATGATCAAGAGTTGCACACACCATGTTATGAGAACTCAAAACAAAACTTGTTTTTAGTTCAAAACTTCTTGTTCACCTCTTGTCCCCAACACTTCTTTTCACCTGAAAAGTTTGGTCTCTCCATGAGTATGTTTCTGCCTTTACCATTTTTGAATACTGTGAATAGTGAGTGTCATTTTCTTTCTCTCACATCTTTAAAGATATCTCGGTGTCTGTCTGATCATTTGCAAAAGTTGAATTAAGTAAAGTTAAGGTCATGAAAGTCAGGAACAGCTGGGTCACGGGAGAATAGACGTAAAGTTTTTTGACCCTGTTCTTCCGCGAGCACAAAATCTGAATTCAGTGCCAGAACCGCTCAGAACTTGCACTCATTTCCTGTAGGAAACTATTGTGCCCAGTGATGCAGGATCTCTGTGGAATGAAAGCTTTCCGAGAAACTTTCTGAGGGGCCACTCATTTAATAGTGTTTCATTTGTAGCTTCACACACTATTTTGAAGTTTTTGAATTTGATTCCTTGTTGTGCAAGAAACCCATTCACTTTATATTCGAACTCTCATGTGTATAGATTTGAAAGACTAATGCAATTACATAATGCTGAATTTATGATTTATGAATTTCATACATTTTGTCTTTAAAGTCTCTAATCTCTATTATTGTCTATTTTTTCCAGATTTTTAAGTCTGATATAATCTTTTGAGAATGTTTTCTCTATTTCTATTGCACAAATCTCTTAACCATTGACTTCCCTCCGTCTATTGAACTGAAAATATCTCATTGTGGTAGTCCATTCACACGCCCCGAAAGAATGTAGGCGTAATCCCACTTCCAGCCCCAAGACAATGATGCCTCTCCTTCTCCCTGAGAGATTCCCCCAGAGCTCGTATCCTTCATTAAGCAGCCGCTATGCAGAATATCGGGCATCAGCGTTGATACATGCCTCGGCTGCTGCATCGTATGATACGCATAGCATGAAACCTTTATTATGGTAAATCTGTCCGTTCCTCCGAGTCGGGGGGATCACGGAAGTATGGATGGGAGAGGATCTACGTTTCCCCACTTCAAATGGAAATCTGCCGTGTCCTGGGCAGCGGCGAGGTGGGCCCGTAGGCAAGATGGATTTCATTTGTGATCACAGTGAGGGGCCAGGCCGGGACACAGCTGCTTCCAGGAAGAGCCTTTGGGCTAAATGAGAGGCTTCAGGGCAGGTGCCAATCAGTCAGTCAGTTGGCCAGTCAGTGGTACTTATGGTTACCAAAACGCCCCTTCACTCTCGCACCACCAATACTTCAAATTGAGTAGTAACATGTACTGCGGCAGGTAGAGAAACAAGACATTTGCAAACAATGACCATGTGTTATTGACCTATCAGATCCCCTTGACTTTGCTAACACCATCACTGATTTGCTTATTTAAGTTAAGGAAACAATTCTACGGCCAACCAAGGTACTGCATGGTTTGGGGACAGTCTTTGTCTTCATCTGTGTGGTTTCGCATACAACCAGAACTCCTGCATTCTGCCATCAAAGAGGCAAAGGAAATCGCAACAAGCTACAGCTTTGATGTCATTGAGGAAGCGACAATAGCACGTCGGCAGACCCTAAGCTCTCGCTGAGTTGACTGACTTTCTCTAAATAGAGTACCTGCACCTGCTGGGACAGGGCGAGTTTAAAAAAGCTGTTATACGCTGCGAGACCTCCTGTGTGCCCAAGCCAAAGTCTTTAGAGTTGAGAGTGTGTTCACGCTCACATATTGGCTCGTGATGGCGTTGGCGTGCCTCGCCACTTCTCACAGGGATATACAAAAGGTAACCAGCTGCCGACGTGCTCTCTGACGACCCATTCATCCTCTCGTTTGGAGAGATGTTCCTAAAATAGAGAAACAACATAGAGAGACAGAGCTCAGAGCTTGCGGGGGGGGGGGGGGGGGGGGGTGACAGTAGGAGTGCACCGTTAACCACTGCTGAGTTGGGTTTCTCATTTCACTGAGGGATTTCTTCCCTGGGACAGGGAGGCCGGGGTCTGGGCCGCATGCCTTCCAGATGGACCCCCAGCTAACTGGGTTAGGCCTGCTATTCTGGGACGCACATTCATTCTTATTGCATGTGCTCCAAAAAAGCCCCACAGCCTCATGGCAACCAGGGCGGTGTGTGTCGCTCCGGCTGTTGCCAACAGAGGGCTATCTGTTCCACCTTCTGCGGCTCCTGTGCGACGGCCAAAAGACACTGCTGTCCAGATAGTTGAGCTCATCAATTATTCATGACGTGTGTAAGTGAATATGAATACACCAGCCTTTTCTGTCCTGGTCTCGAAACACAGTCCTGTAGGCTGTGGCCAGGTCAATTAAGGGTTCAAATAAGACCGTCCATGTCAATATCACTTCATATTGCCTCAGTTTTGCTTCAATGGCACGTTGCGTGGTCTTTCTTGGGAATGGTTGCAGTACTTTTTGTCACCGCCAGGGGCATCAAGTTAATTCGTGACCATGGCGTGAAGAAATGTGCTGTGCTTTGAGAATAAGGCTGTGTTTCCCACTCCCCCGGCAACGGATAAAGGCTCTTACTTTACAGAGAAATCCCTCCACTGGACAAATCTCTTCGGAGAGATTCATTCTTAGGGATAGAGAATCTCCTATGAAAATCTCTTGAGATCTTATCGCAAGAGATCTCGGTTGACCCCGAAGCAGATAAGGACAGCTGCAGATTGGCAGGTATTTCAGGGGGGAGATAAAGTGGTTCTCACTCTCCGCCTCCGTGAAACTGCGGGGCTGTTCCTATTTACCCTGCTACTGACAAACGGCCGTTTGGGTTGCAAACATGATACATTGCATTCCACCGCAGGTGGGAAGACTGTAAACAATACCCGAGGCCGATTCTGCCCACACTGAAAAGGCAGTATTGTCTGACTGTCGACCATCCATCTTTGGGTTGCATGAGAAGAGGATCTGAGGACCATGCAGCTTTATTGAAATGTTTACCATCTTACCTTTCATTGATCATTATGGTTGTATTCCACATATCGCTCATCCTGTGATTCTAAGCCTGATGTTGAGTTAGTGTCATAGTGTTTTCCTGCCTTTGTGTGGAGCAAGTCCAAGGTGGGGTGCTGGCGGTTTTGGGAGTAGTTGAGGTGAGACTGTTTTGTTTGCACTGCTTGCGCCCATTTAGTATTCCAGACAAAAGGCCTCCTCCTCATGGAGCCATTTGCCCTTCAACACCTTCCCCCGCTTCCCCACGAAGACCCCGATCCTCCCTCTCCTGCAGCGGAGGCAAAATTGTAGTAATCACTAAAGTGAAAGAAAGAAAGAAAGAAAGAAAGAAAGAAAGAAAGAAAAATATCACTTGATTGCGTCACGTTTTTATAGATCGGAGAGCAAAACATGTTGACCGAAGCATGGTGTTTACACGATTTTGCAAGCAAAAGCAAATTCCTGTTTTCGTGTACCGAGACAGAACGAGAGGGAGCAAGAGATTGAGTTACTGCAGAGAGTGAAAGAAACTGCTGTGGAAAGTGAATAAGTGAAGGAAGAAAGAAAGAAAGAAAGAAGCGAGTAAACCTAACGGGTCATTGCGACAGAGGGCAAGTGTTGTCACAGGTCACTTCCACAGCACAGACGCTGCGGTGGAGATCATTCCAGTAAAATGAGGGCTATTTGTTTGGACGGTGGATTAGCCCTGACATTGCTGGCGGCAGGACGCCAGGGACCACATACGGAACGCTGTCATAATAATATACCGTACGGGAGAACCTATGGACACTCAGAAACAAACTGCATTAGTTGCATCTCAACATTACTGGCACAGAAAAGGAAAGCATTGAACACAAAATGCTTTATACTGCTCATCTGAGTCAATGGGAACAAGGGGGTTGTTCAGGACAAACAGGGGGTTCTGTATAGCGTGGGCGTACGCACACTTACTGAGACCCCACCTACAGCATGCATTTCAAACACATCTACGCGCATAGAGCGCAAGACATAAATGAGCATTAACTCTGAAGAATGTTTCCTGCATGATGTCACCATGCCACACCACGTGGAGAAATACAATGGTCTCTTTCTGTACTGGCGGTACACACTGCAAGACAAGCTCCACCGCCACCTTGATGCTATATACACGATGTTCCACTGCTGGACACACACACACACACACACACACACACACACACACACACACACACACACTTACACACAGACAAATATTCCGATGGGGGTCGGTCCAGTCCAGATTGAACTACCCCCCCTCTAACTTTTGAGGTGAAATCTGTGCGGGATCTTGCATCATCGCTTATCTAAGATTTTGTGGTTGTTGTTGTTGATCCATCGGGTGATATCGCCCGGCCGTGGGCCTAGTCGCTGTTTACACATCGAAAATCTAAGGTGCCACCAGTACCCCCCTGGTCCCCGGCCCCCATTTTAGCCTACACAGTGGTGTAGCAGAAGTCATTTGCAGTGTGTTTATAAACATCAGCAGCCTTTTATGTGTGTGTGTGCAAATAAATCATAAATACCCATCCTGTCTGCGTCTGTTTGAGTGTGTGTGTGTGTGTGTGTGTGTGTGTGTGTGTGTGTGTGTGTGTGTGTGTGTGTGTGTGTGTGTGTGTGTGTGTGTGTGTGTGTGTGTGTGTGAATAATCACCCCGGATTTCTGTCTTCCAGGATAAAATTGGATGCACACAGCAACCCCCCCAATCTACTCCCTTTCCTTTTACACACACTCACACACACACACACACACACACACACACACACACACACACACACACTCCGTTGACACTGGGTCGTCATGGAATATCACACATTCGCATCTCTATTTTGGCTCGCTGTAGCGGAGCATTATGGGGGCGTCGCCTTTCTCACTGTGCCGGTAATAGACAAAAGCCCCCACTGCAGAGTCAGTGAGCAATGTGTGTGTGTGTGTGTGTGTGTGTATCTGTGTTTGTGTGCGTGTGTGTGTGTGTGTGTGTGCGCGTGCATGCACGTGTGCGAGCATGCGTGTGTGTGTGTGTGTGTGTGCGTATCAGGGCTGTTTTGTCTCACTAGGCAGCTCTGCCTGAATAAACATCTCTCTAGGATAGCTAGATGGGTGGGATGTGTTGTGATTATTGCTGAGGATGCTGTTTTTTATTCTTTTCCTCTTCCAAGTAATAACATTATTTTTTTTACATTATGCCTACAGTTTAAGATGCCGGATTGCTGACCCAGAGAACCGTCAGATTTCATTTTTATTTTGTGGTCATTTTCAGTATTTCGTTAGCTATTTATTTTATGTTTTTTTTCCCCACTATGAGCGGTACCATATTTACTGCTCTGTCTTGTTTTTAAATTTTCTTTCTTGCTATTTTCCTCTTTCTTACTTCTATTTCTATTTTCTATTTATGATTTCTTACTTTCTTACAATTTAGTATATTACTTATTTACAAAGAAAGATGTAATTGGACAAATTTGCTTAAATTAGCTTTGAATCTAACCTTGGCTTGGAATGTATAGGTGTGGAACTTTTCCTTTCTTTTTATTTTAAGTAGTCCTCTATTTGATTAGAGAACCGCTTTTTATATTGTACTTTATAGATTTAATTTCATGTCCTTTCATTTTTTTAATATATTTTTATCTTATTTATTAATTCATTTTGCAGATTTGCTTTTTTTTTGGATTATTTTAAAATAATTATTATTTTAAAATGTTTATTTAAAATTGCTTTACCTATTGTTTCTAAAAATACAAATAATTTGTAAAAAAAATTAACATTTTGCACCATTTCCCGATTATTTCCATTCAAAAAAATGAAAGAACAATCTAAATCTATTCAGCCAATACCGTCGCTTAAGATTTAACGCCACATTGTCCCAGCTTGTTGTTGTTGTTGGCACGGTAACGGTTATTTAGGACGCTGCAGAACGGTGCTGCGAGTCGGATCCATAGGTCCATATTGACTAACCTGAGGGGACACTTTGTGAGGGTCAAACAGTCACAGGCTCTGCAATCTATCCCGGTCACCTGTCTCTATCCCAGTCACCACTTATCAATGGCTGCTGTTTACATTGGCGCTGCGCAATCAGCTATCAATAAGAAGTTTCCTGCCCGTTCATTTCCACCAACGAAAACAAAATGATTCGAAGGGTAATCCTCCACTAAATGGAAAATGGGTGATAGGTAAGTACCCCACTTAATAGAAGTAATACATCATTTTAAATCCTGAACTTAAGTGTTTCCATACTGCATATATTGTTAATACGATTTACTTTACTCCAAACAAGACAGTGTAAAAAAATAAATTCCACTATCTAGACACACATGAACAAGGTCTAGATAGTTATTTGTACAACCTTATTACGACTACTGCTACTTGTTGATGCAAGACTTGCAAACGATTCGTTTGTGGCGAACAAAAACTTTTAAATGACTCAGGAGTCGGGCGTCACTCTGGCAAAGGAGTCGGTTGTTTCGTCCGCTTTGGTCGCCACTCGGTGACTGCAGCCAGCCACACAGGCATTCATGCAGACTCCAACCTCAATTTGTGAAAAAGAAAAGAGCAATGTGCCCAAACACAGTCTTTGGGTTTCGATTCAGCGAGTGGGTGAGCGGGAGAGTCTTCAATATGCAAACTGACAATAATTACTGAGGACCACATTAATGGGGGGAAAAAAAATGCATTTTTCATAATTAATGTTGAATGTGACTGATTTACACTTTGCATTCCAATCTTAATATATCATTTTGACAGAAGTCATTTGTCTTGTTTGTGATACACAAAAACTGAAGCTAAAACATCTGCACTGTGCATTCTTTCACATAAATCAATTAAATCAAGTTAAATGTCGTCCCCCCCCCCCCCCTCCCCCCCCAAGACTTCAGTGTCCAACAGAGCTGAACCAACTCAAAGGAAACAAGCGAATAAGAGACGGAAAAGTCGGCGAAAGTCGACCTCGACTCTTTTTACCGAGTGACTCGTCAGGAAACGAATCTGCAAAAAGAGTCCAAAAAGAACCTCTCATGACTGCTGCTAATACAACCATCACTGAAATATCACTGAAATTCTTCCGAGAGTGAGAGGAGGCGGCGGCCATAAAAGTTCTGGGATATCGAATGTCTCGAAAACCGGTAGTTTTACCACTAGTAATTATATGGTCCGTTGTTTTTTGCAGCCTTTTTCTATGATCTTTTCTTTCTTCCTTGGAATTCCGGTGAAATTGACAATAAACCTTGTGTCAGAGTGCGTTCTCTGTACCGGTGCCTTAGCGGCAGCAGGGGTGATGGAGGGTGAGAGATGAATGAAGTAGAGGATAAGAGCACACCCATCCCCACCCCCACCCCCAACCCCCGCCCCCCGCCGGCTCAAACATCCGGGAAGGGAGGGTGAGGGGGGGTCTCAGACCTCAAGGCTGTTTCCCGTCATCGGCGGATCTCAAAGGTCTTCTCTCGCAGCCCGCTTGCCCCATTGGCCGACAGAGCCCCCTCGTTCACAGCTGTCAATATGATTTTGTCAACGTGGAGGGACGGGACAGAAGATTATTCAAATCGCACGCCGCTGGGCTTGGGTGGAGTCCCGCGCAAAGGAAGGGAAAGAGAAAATACTCCAGTCCCACACATTTGAGCCGCACCCGGGATGTCGTTGGCTTCAATGAGGCAGCTGACTCCTTTTAAACCCTCGCCCTAACTCTCTCTTTCTTCCCGGGTTCTCCAGTCCCGAAATCCAATGGGACGGACAACCAACTCGCAGCTGCATTTATCCCAACAAAGGGAACAACGGAGCTCCATTTAAATACAATGCCCCCCCCCCCCCCCGGTTTACAGTGAGCCGCACATCCACGCATCACTTTACACGAGGCCAATGGAGCAGAGCCTCCCTGCGTGAGAGGCGGGGGGATGAAAAATATTTTACTGGCAAAGAGCCGGGTGATCAACGCCGTTGTGTGTTCTGAGCCTCATCATTTCATCACGTTACCAGCATTCTGGGGGAGGGGGAGAGGGGAGCTTAATCAGATTAGGGGGTTAGCTGCCAATAAAAAAAATAAAAAACGGAGAATCCATAATTCCATCAGGGCACGTTATCTGGCAGGGCGGCACAGAGACCACTCAGACGGTTTGGTTCTTAATCTGCCGAAATGTTGTTTAATGGAAAAATCAATGGGGACGGCGGACCCCCCCCCCACCATTTTACACACACACACACACACACACACACACACACACACACACACACGCACACACACACATGCACACACATGCACAGCAACGCCGTCCCCCGCGCCGGGGTGACATTTGCATTGTCAACCAGGCTCCGCCCCGTCTCTGCCGAAAAAAGCCCAGGAGAATCAAAAGATGGCGCTTCAACAAATTGATCAGAGTCTAGAGAGAGACGCCGTTTGACTGTTCGACTTTATAGCTAGGTGTCTATGTTAGCACTGAGGAGGAACTAGCTTCTTATACGCCGCCCCATAAAAAATTCTATCCATCCATCCGTCAGTCCAGCGGTGGAGCCGTATCGCTCGCTACTCCGCGCAGGATTCACAGCGCCAGCTTCAAGTAGTCGCTGCAGCGGCAGAATCTACTCAAACCGGGATAAGAACATGTAATAATGGCCGCTCTAACTCTATGAAACGCTGTAGCGAGGATCAATAACACGAGGTTAACACGGCTCTCTGGCTGTCAAAAAACCAAGTAGCAATTAACCAACATGAGGGATGCTACTCCATTAGCCTAGCGTCAGACGAGAGCCTCTTGGGGCTCTCGTGCCCATGCTGTCCCCCACTTCCCCGACTGTTGGTTTGTTTTCACAGCATTAGCTTCGGGGTCGCGCGGTGACCTCGTCTGGATCGAGGGCAACTCCGTCCGTCGGAGCCCAATATCACCACGTCGGGTTTTCATCTTTTTTTCTTTTTTCCTTAGATGGAAACTCTCCATTCGTCCTCGGTCCACACCACATGCAGACTGATCAAACAGATTGGATTCACGTGACGCCGACAGGAGGAAGGGACGCTGCCCTCAGACAGGTGATCTGACTGGGACAATATTAGGATTTACCTTTGTTTACTTTCATTATCTCTGACAAACACAGCCTGATCAGCCGCACGTCTGCCCCTTCATCTCCCTGCAAACAACCCATTAAAGGACCATACAAGCGTAAAATCAAGTTTTAGCCCATTTTTCCGAGCAATCAAACATATTTGATCATTTTCATGCTGAGAGCTCAAACTATTTTATTTTTTCTAATATTGTCTCTATTTTCGTGATTTTGAAAAAAATCCAAATGATATGGGTAAGGCAATGGCACTTGTGTCTACGTAATACAAACACAAATACAAAATGAAAGGGGACCTACTATGCTTCTTCTTAGTTAAAGTGAGATCCCCAACATTATTTATTTTTATTTTTTTTTTGCTGTAAATACCACTCAGATTATGCATTCTAGCCATTCTAACATGCCTCTATACCATCCTGTTCCAGGAAGCTCTGTCTAAGTTGGAGGAGCCACCCTCCTGAGGCCCCGGGTTCTGTGAGCCAATGGCGTTTGAGCATGGCTTCCGGGTTTCTAATATTTACTCCGTAACTTTCACTGATTTCACCTCCTCGGCCCACCAAAATCTGTTAAATAAGCAAAAAATAAGCAATTAAGTTGTGTAATCTTCACTCACATTAGATCTACAAGGCCTCGTTTGAAAGGTTGTCCCGACTTTCGTTGTCGTGCCTCAAGCTTGCGGGAGACACGGAGACACCGCGACTCTCGGGGATCTTTTGTTTCATGGAAACATCGAAAAATAAAATGAAATTTATAAATATGTTTGCACATCTAGGATTAAAAACCACAATGTTTCATTGGTTTTGTTTGGAAAAACGCACAGCGGATGGCACAGCGCAGCCTACATTCTATGCACCGCATACTATTTTTTTTGAGAAGGAAACACACAGCAGAAGTATGTTTTTAATACTTACATTTCCCTCATCTGCGGTTTCTTCACTGTCAGTTGGTATTAACTCCTCCGTCTTTGTTTGTTGAGTTACTCCAATTAGAATGAGGCCCTCGATGATGTGGATCAGGGCACTGACGGGGGGGTTCAGGTCAGTGGCTCTAGAGGCTTCGTCTAGTAATCAGAAGATTGCCGGTTCGATTCCCAGCTCGTCCTGGTAGTATACTGATGTGTCCTTGAGCAAGACACTTAACCCCCTGACTTCTCCCCTAGCGCCGCTACATGGCAGCCCACTGCTCCTAGATACGTCAGTTACTAGGATGGTAAAATGCAGAGAAATGCCTTTGGATGCCTCAGTGCTTGTACTCTGTGCAATGACAATTAGTTGAAACTAATCTAATCTAAAGCTGAACAGCTCGTTTTAGGACATGTTTTCTGAAATAGACAGCTTACAGCAAACTGACTGGGTTTTTATTTCACAGTTTGTGTGTTCGTAGACCCATCAGAGACCAAAATGTATGTGCACACAAAAGTAAAAAATTATGTTTTTGCATAATAGGTCCCCTTGGCACATCATATCATTGGAATTCTGTAAAACCTGAAAATAGAGACAATATAAAAAAATCTTAAAAATGTGAGCTAGCATCAGGAAAATGATCAGGGGCAATGTAAAATGTGTGCGCTGTAACGAGTAAATGGGCTAAAACCGGACTTTGGTCCAAAAGCGGTATTGTTGGGGTGGTCTGATTCTTTCCACTCCAGCTCTTAGTCCATGGACCGTTTCCCTCCCGCCGTCATATCTGACCGTTATCTCCGGCAATGCCCTTCCTTCCTGTGTCCTGAGTGGGAGTGAGCTGTGCATCGTCCCCTGTGTTCCCTGTGTCCCCACTGTCACAAAGACCCCCACTGTCTGAGGGCTTGTTCTCCTCTGGCCCCGCGTCATCAATCTTTGTCCGCTGTGTGACCGCACTGTACTGGTTTGGTCGTACCCGCACGCCTATTATGGGATGTATTGTACAGTGCATAAATAGCAGCTTCCACGCACACACACACACACAGAAACATACAGTAGTCACACATAATACATATATATTTACAATTAAGGAAACACTGATTGATGTATCACGACCCCAGAGACAAAAAGTAATTACACTCAAAAAGTTTGTAAAGAAATATTTGCAGTGTTTGAAAATGGGAGCCCATCCAAACCCCCCCCCCCCCCATCCCCCGTCTTAAGAATTCTGCAGCAGCTACAGTAAATTGCAGACGGTGCTTCATTTTGTTTCTTAAGGGGGGAAAAAAAATGAAAAAAAGAAAAAAAAAAGTCTTAGAATTTCATAAATACCATGGCTATTAATGGTGCTAAAAACTCAGCATTTCTCCATCTACCTTAATTAGGTCAACTGGATGGAAAGCAGTATTAGAATTTACAGATTACTGCCATGCCAGAACGGTGATATGGAGTGAAAATTCTGTATTATCAATACAAAGCAGGACGTTAGTTGAAGTATGTAGTGTAAAGACTTCTTAGACATTTAACATTTCTAGGAAGATGTTTTTTTTAAATCCTTGAAAATTTGCATTTTGGTTGTTGTGGTACTGACCTGACGGAAAGAAAAAGACTGATATATACAATATGAGACACACGCAATAACTGAGAGATATGTTGTAATAGCATTGTAATAACTTAGCAATTACATTGTCAAAAGTTAGTAAAAACATTGTCATAACTTAGAAATAACATTGTATTAACTTAATAATAACACTATAACAATTCACTAATAACATTTAAATAAATTAGACTTACTGAGCGATTGTTATTCATGACCATATCATTGTACATGTATATATATTTATTCATCTGTTCAGAATTATCCCAATTATATATTTATACCCACATCCCATATATTATATATTTATCACCCACACAAGCATCAATAATGCCACTAAGCCCATGCTGTTGCCTTTTAATTGGGTCTATCCATATTGCATAATGCACACATTTTATATATTCCGTACATGTATAAAAACTGATGACGCCCCGAACGGTGGCAACTACTTCCTCAGCCTCTTCCTTATTTCTTATTTCCACGGCAGGACATGCTTGTCTAGCTCTCGATCTTTGGTCCGAGTCAGTTGGCCTTGTATTGGGGACAGCACCCGCCAGCGTCGACGGGTCAACCAGTCACACTGACTGAAGGACGTAAACAGAGCATTGTTATTTATTTATTTGTTTGTGGTTTTTTTCCCGACCCAGCCACCGGGGCTGACGCAGGGTGAATGTGGCAAACACCCGGCAATCTGAGTGACATTTCCACGCTCTGTGGCTGACAAGCCGCGATGCCCCGCGCTCTGTCAAGGGCGAGCGCACGACAGACGCTGCAGAGTCACAGGAGCTCAGCTCAACCTGTTCGCCCCGAGTGTGTGAATGTGTTTGTGTAATGATTGTGTGTGTGCCAGTGATGAAATGTTCGACCCTTAATTTTTAGATTTGGTTCCTGATGAGTCACTCTGCAAAAACATTTGTTCGATTTTTTTTTGACCGTTTGTTGACTTCCAGCAAACAATAATATAACAGTCTCAACAGTCGGTTCAGCTCGGTTGGATTCTCGCAACAAAAAAAAACATTTCATTCTGTCAAAATGATCTGGGTCTTAGTTCATCTTGTTATAAGCGTTTTTTTTGACAGCGGCTCGTATCCAATTTTAATGTTGCATTACTGTCCTCTTGCCTCAAACTTTAATTCAGTCCTCAGTAATTTTTTTCAGTTCGTTGGTTGAAGATTCACGTGCTTGCCCCCCTCTTTTGCCGAAGTGACTCCTGACGCCCGACTTATTTGAAAGATTTTAATAGTTGGATAAGAAAAAATCGTTTGTTAGTCTGTTTGTGTTGGTTTCATTCATGTACACCGATCAGCTACAACATTAAAACCGCCAAAACAGCTCTGACCCGTCGAGGCATGGACCCCACAAGACCTCTGAAGGTGTCCTGTGGTATCTGGCACCAAGACGTTAGCAGCAGATCCTTTAAGTCCTGTAAGTTGTGAGGTGGGGCCCCCATGTATCAGGCTTGTTGTCCAGTACATCACACGGATGCCCTGATCGGATTGAGATCTGGGGAATTTGGAGACCAAGTCAACACCATTAACTATTTGTTATGTTCCTCAAAACCATTCCTAAACATTTTTTGCAGTGTGGCAAGTAAAAGAGCCCACTTCCCATGGGAATACCATTGCCATGAAGGGGTCTACTTGGTGTGCAACAATGTTTAGGTAGGTGGTACATGTCAAAGTCACAATGTCAAACATCCACATGAATGCCAGGACCCAAGGTTTCCCAGCAGAACATTGCCCAGAGCATCACACTGCCCCCATAGTGCATCCTGGTGCCATTTCTTCCCCAGGTGGACGGCGCAAACGCACCCAGCCATCCACATGATGTAAAAATGTGATTCATCAGACCAGGCCTCCTTCTTCCATTGCTCCAAGGTCCAGTTCTGACGCTCATGTGCTCATTGTAGGCGCTTTCGGCGGTCGACAGGGGCCAGCGTGGGCACTCAAGCAAGCTGTGATGCATTGTGTGTTCTGAAACCTTTCTATCATAGCAGCCCTCTCTTTTTCAGCAATGTGTGCTACAGTTGCTCTTCTGTAGGATTAGACTAGACGGGCAAGCCTTCCCTCCCCACACACATCAATGAGCCTTGGATGTCCATGACCCTGTCGCTGGTTCACCAGTCGTCCTTCCTTGGACCTCTTTTGGTGGGTACTACCCACTGCATAGCGGTAACTCCCCACAAGACCAGCCGTTTTGGAGATGCTATGACCCAGTCGTCTGGCCATCACAATTTGGTCCTTGTCAAAGTGGCTCAGATCCTTACGCTTGTCCATTTTTCCTGCTTTAACACATCAACTTCAAGAACTGACTGTTCACTTGCTGCCTAATATATCCCACCTCTTGACAGGTGCCATTGGAACAATATGATCAATGTTATTCACCTCCTCTGTCAGTGGTTTTAATGTTGTGGCTGGTCGGTGAATATTTTTGGGTGTATTCTTTGTTTGTTTTAGCAAGAGTAGATTGAAGGTTGGAAGCTGTTCAGCGGTTTGGGGAGGTGGATCATTATGCCGGTCTGAGGAGGGGGGAGTCGCTGTCACCGTTAAAAGAAAATGTAAATGGCCTCTCTCTGAGTGAGTCCGTGGCTGTCGCCAGCTGTGCTGTCACCGAGCCAAGCAAATTTAGGAGAAGGCAGGCAGGGGATTTGAGATTTGGGAACAGACAGCAAAGACTGAGTAGAGAAGGTGAACTCAGGGAGGCTGGTTAAAGATGGCTAACAACATGACGCCACTTAACCTATAACCCAACGTTTGCTGTGTAATAATAAGGGCTGTGAAATGATTTGATTCTTTAATCGCAACATCTCTGTAATTAATTCTGAGGTTTATTGTTGAAATGATGTGATGAAAGTTCATAAAAAAAAATGTTACTGTGTTTATCTCCTGCAAAACATATATATATCCCCCCTCAAAATATTCCGGAATAAAAAACAAACGTACAAAACCAGGTTAATTAGACTAAAAATAGTCCAAGCAAGGCAATTTATTTGTACAGTGCATTTCATATACAAGGGCAATTCAAAGTGTTTTACATAAAAGCAAAAAAGAATAAAGGCATAGAAATAGGCTGAAAACAACAAAAAAGCACATTTAAAAACTGGTCTACGCTTGTCAGGGCAATGAATCAGAAAAAAACACAATTATTTGCAGTGTGGCACAGACAGGCAAAGGTTGCTAAGGGGAGTTACAGCAAAGTGCTCGAACTCACTGCCCTCCCCATGACAACAATATTGACAACAAATACATTTGAGAACGATCTGTCTCCATGAATCACTCCTTTTGGTGGTCTCTGAGCACTTCTATAAGGCTCAGGGTGCAATTGAACGAGAACTGAGTTGCCTCTTACAGTCCTCAAACACTCAAATCTGATAGGTCACCAGCCGCAATCTGTAGAATAACATACATACAGACATCTTTTCGTCTGTTATTTCTGAATAACGACCGATGTTACAGTAAAAATGACGTGCGTCCGTCGTATCACGCAGCTTTAGATACGTCATTTCAAATCAATATATTGTCTTAATGTATTGTTT
This sequence comes from Zeus faber, assembly GCF_960531495.2. Classification (NCBI taxonomy): domain Eukaryota; kingdom Metazoa; phylum Chordata; class Actinopteri; order Zeiformes; family Zeidae; genus Zeus; species Zeus faber. The sequence goes on from NC_137210.1 coordinate 7,951,840, forward strand.
TTTTCAGTACAGTAAGTCACCATGGTGTTATTTTGCGATAGTGACCGCCTCTCTGTACATTACCCCTGATAACTTCGAAGAGTGGTTACAAAAACGTAACCATTTGCTTTGAAATCCTAAATGCTGGTTATTACTATTGGTGAGTGAACCTCGGGTTGAAACCTCATGTTAAACGCGCAAATCACGTCCAATCTGACACTAAAGTTGTCGTTTCAACGGGAAGCCGCGACGGCAGCTCGTTTCCATCAAAGACGCTCAAGCGCGGGAAAGAGTTAGATCGCCCGATCGGGTTTCCCCCGACAATCCAATTTCGCCGTGATATACGGCCCACGGTAACCCCACCGCCCCCGTCCCCATTAAAACACTGTGTTAGCCCGCCGCACAAGGCTAACTCCGAAACACGAAACACCTGCGCGGAAAACCAAGAACATTAAAGTGTCATTAGAGAGTCATAGAGCGCCACACTTTCCCACAGAGCGACATCAAACGCGGCGGGTTGAGCCCGGGTCAGCGGCGTTTCGGCGGCGTTTTAAACGAGAGGGTCCCGCTGCCGTGCCTGTTCCTTATCCAACGCCCAGCCAACACCAGGTTCCAATCAGCACCGAGACCTAGATCTGAGCCTGCGACATGACCGAAAAATCAGGCGGTCCAAAGTAGACGGAAGAGAATAAGCCGTATGCGGCCGATGTTGGGATCAGATAGTCCTGATTAAAGGAGGAAGTTCAAACACACTGTGAGTTCTTAATTATGTTCAAGGCTACAAATTTCAGCATAGCAAAGTCTTTTGTGGGCAGCATACGGTATGTTTTCCACAGGTCATTACTGAAATAAGAACTAAATGATGTTATTATGTTTGTATAACCTACATACAGACATCTTTTGTTCCATTCGGTTAAATTCTCTGGTCTATGAAATATTCTGGCATTTGAATAGGAATGGGATCTGTCTTTTTTTTTTTTCAAAATGGGCACACGGACTCGTAGACATATTAAATAGCAACCCCAAAAAAATACCCAACAGACTAACATGCATATTCATGACGTCGTTGATATGCATGTTACCAGGAGCAATTAGTTCTCATTTGGATCATACCGGGCTTTTTTTTTCCCCCCCATCTAATTCCCTGTGTTTTGAATGAGAAACTCTCAGAGCTCGGGGCGTAACGCTCCCTGTATCCATGCCAGACCGCCTCAAATTAGGGTTTGCAACATACATTTTTAATGATAAAATCCTGGAGGTGATCTGCCAGGTAGCTTGGACAGTGATAGGAAAATGGAAACATCAACTCGGCAGATGGCAAACACCTGCTATCACACAGCCAGTTTGGTAATGGCTTTCAATCCGGCATATGGGACCAGAGGAATACAAATTGACTGAGTCGGTCCTGGTTCCAATGTGTGTGTGTGTGTGTGTGTGTGTGTGTGTGTGTGTGTGTGTGTGTGTGTGTGTGTGTGTGTGTGTGTGTGTGTGTGTGTGTGTGTGTGTGTGTGTGTGTGTGTGTGTGTGTGTGTGTTTCTGTGTGTGCGTGTTTCTGCCCGGCGATCTCACATGGTCTGGTCCTGCGGTGTGGGAGGGAAACCATGCCGCTGTCATTAACGACTCTCGAACACGCGCCACCACAATATGGCACCCAATTTACGTGCTCGCCCACTGAAAGAATTAACATTTCTAAATGCTGCGGTTTCAGTTTCCAAAGATTAAAGCGTAGCCGTTTAAAAATGCCAACTCCCCCTCACGCGTAATCTGATCACTCTCCTTCGGAGCCATATTGGAGTGGTAGCATTTGGCCTGAGATCTACGGCCCACCATAGTAAGTCCAGCGCAGAATACATTTGCATTTAGATGTGACTCTTCTGGAATAGAAATGCCATAGACGACTGTTTGTTGGACAGTTTAACTCAACATGATACACTGCGTCAGCAGTTACGACGTCGCCCCCTTTTACTTTGAGGAGAACCATTGGTGACAACAGAATCAAATCCGATCTCCAGGTTTCATTTGGGAAATAAAAGAAGACAAATGCTCTTTCCAGAGGCCACTGAACTAAGCACGTTGTCTATAAGCCGCCGCATTATCCTGAGAAAAGCTGTGTAATATTAGTGAAAATTGGCCGTTACGCTCAGTCACACTTCCCCTGCGTCTCGTGTTATCGTGGGTTGTTTTTTTTACGATATCAATGACTCATTGCTCTGAGCCGGATTCAGCACACACCGTGTCGTATTTAGCGCGTAAAACAAGGTGTGAAACTGCTGGTGCTCGATTTCCATCTCCCATATCACAACTGCCCCAACTATTAGTAGAGTATTAGAATGGAGGATCTGCAGAGGCATCAACAAATAAGTTGCGAATGCTGCTCGAAACAGCACAATAAAGTAGTCCACTCCATGTGCCATTACCCAGGGTTTACTTTTGACAACGAGCCTTTTTTGGGGGAATGTTTTAAACGGCACACCGTGGCTAGTGCCCCATTTATAAATAATCACTGTATGACTTTGTGGCTATAGTGAGACAGAGCAGGCCCAAGAGGGTTATAGAATTGTGGGCACTGGCTGACCTTTAACCTGCTTCTTATAACCCCATAGACACATGGGGGACAAAATGTCAGAACTGCTGGCTACTGCCTATATAGCCATAGTTGGCTGTTTGGTCTTCCAGGTCTGAGAGTCATTTTCAACACAGCGGTGGTCCGGTTTTAATTTATGTGTTTATCTTTCCGTTGTCAACAAACCATTGTTTTCTCAGAGTCAGCCTTTAAAAAGACCTACCATGTTATGGATGTGGATCCATTGTGAGTGTAGTCGAGTCGAGTCACCCAAGAGCTAAGCCCATTGACACATTTATTAATATACCTTCTCAGATAAACACAGCTGCTGCAGTCCAAACACACCAACACGCATGGCGCTCCAGACATGCAGGCTATGTGCTAGTCCTACTGCCAGACCTGGCAACCAAGACATGCCGGCTATGTCGTAGTCCTACTGCTAGTACTCCAGACAGACCGGGCAAAAAGACAAATCTGGCAACCCTGACATGCAGGCTATTGGCTAGTGACACTGCTAGCCCTCCAGACAACCCTGGCAACCCACACATGCAGGCTATTTGATAGTCCCACTACTAGTCCTCCTGGTGACTATCGATTGTTTCGGTTCTCCCTTTGGAGAGCAGTGTTTTGGCAGTCTCATTCATTTTGATGTGGGTGTATGTATCGGATTGGCTCATTACCATTTGGGCCACACAAGGTGATAAGAGAGGGACTTGAAACATGTTTAATACGCCATAAAATGCCGGCGCACGAGACAATTTCACTGCTTTAATGGCACCTATCACAGCATGCGGCATCATTACCACCATTGTGCATCTGCACAGCGACCCTTGAAAAATGTGCTGGCAGGGAAATTCAGGTTTTATTTTTTTTTTCAGAACGGCTGAAAGTGGTGGTGCGTTCTGGGGCGAATCAAAGAGCGCACACTTCCAGGCGTTAATCGTTTCCTTGTGTTTTGGCAACACCCGCACATTCCTCCTTTAACTGTCACGGTGCGAGAATTAATGCTGTACACAGCAAGCAAGCCCTTGCGGGCAGCAGGATCGAATGTAAGGGAAATTATGCAAATTCCAGAACAAAAATACGGCGGTGTTACGTTCAAAACAAGCTTTGACTTAGTAAACAGCAATGGAGGTGCAAGAAATGCCTTCCATGGCCTTTGTGAAAAGGCCATGGAAGGCAAGACCCAATATGACCCAAGACCCAATATGTCAGGCTTCAAACGTAAACAGGGGAAACTGGATGAGGAACGTATGTACGTGTAGAACATTTTGGACACGAGTCGGGGCATGTTCCCCCGGCGGCTGCAGACGACCCAGTCGAGTGGCTTTCTCTCACCGCGTTACATCACCGGCTTTAACCCTTGGCCCCTGGCGCAAGCGGCCAAAGGTGCGTGAGCCATTTGTGACTCTACTTGGAATATTCTTCCGCAAAGAAGAAGTCCACAGAGATAAATAAACCTCGTAATGAAGAAGATTAACCCTCGCCAGCTGAACAAACTGGCCTCATGCCTGTTTCATGATAAAAGTGACAATTATGTCACGCGTACAAACATGAACTCTGTGTCAACTACGGCCTTGATTTTCCCCAACATGCAATTAATGCCTCAGCAAGGAACTAGATTACTTTCCGGATCGGATAAATTGAGGTCAATGAGGAATGTGATAATAGCACCCAGCACACGACGCGGAAATGGAATCTTTCACTATCTAGGTTTCCGAGGAAACGCCCAAAGTATTGCAGAAAAGGATTACATTTGAGCAATGGGCTGAATAAACACTGAAAAATTAGGATGTTCCGGCTCCGGTTCGCTCAGCTCTTGTACACTCAGCTCCCTCTCTGTCTGCTGCCACCACGGCGAAGACACACTCACAATGCACGGCACAACGCCCCTGAATACAAGATTGAATAAGTCAAAGCCCCAGAAAAGAGCCTCAGATATAATATTCATGACGCCGCCCGTCTGGAGTAGGTTCGTCGACAACAGGTTGTGAAGCCTCGGGTGCAGCTTGAAGCGCGACTCTCCTCTTCTCAGGAACGACTGACTGGGTTCCGCCGGCGACAGCCGAGGCTTCGCCCGAGAGCTTTCGGCTTCCCTTTGACAAGCTTTTGAGCCTCTGAAGGCTGGAAGATGAGGTTTTTTTTCTTTTTTTCCTTTCTGATGTTTCCCTTCGCTGGGATTCCGGGACCACAATTAGCAAATTGTTTGTAGAAATAATTTACAGATCGCAACTTGGGCACAGGTATCAGAAAAATAACATTTTGCGCACTTTTCCCTGCGACTGCAACAAGAGAGCTGTAAGAGACAGACAATTGAATTGTCTATTTGGAAAGTGTAATGTATGCCCAAAGGCGCAGCAAAAACACAATTGTCGAAAATGTGAAAATGTGAAAATGGGGACGAGGCAAAGTGCGACGGAGGAGAAACTATTCCATATTTGGGTTTGAAATGTGGCGCTCCATATGAATGTTCTGAGCGCTGCTTTTTGAACTCCAATGCGCTTTTGATAGTAATATATCGGTAAGAAAAACAAAATGTCTCAGTGAATATTAAACATCTGCAATGTATTCCCAGGGCCACCCCAAAGATCTGTCCAAGAAATGTTTCAGAGCGTCAGGCGTCCTGAGATTTATTCAATGTAAAAAGCACTTAGGAGACCGTCCCAAAATGGAGAAATTAGGTGTACTGTAAATTCTACCAGTGCATTAAGCGCTAATGGAAATCCAAAATTTTACAAAAGGATGGAAGCCTTTTTGTTCAAACGGTCCAAATGGTAATATAGAGCACTTACGGTACAAAGTTAACACACTGTATGCATGCCATTGAATAAGTTATTTCTATGTATCCTACTTCATCTGGTAGCTGCCCTACCTAGAAACATAAGAGCCTTTGGCTTGTATACAACATCATTATAAAGCAATAAAGATCAGAAACGGTTTTTAACAGCGAGTGTAGCTGCGTGACCTAGATCTATAAGCACATGTTTAAGTAAATTGCACCCGATTAAAACATTAGAAAAATGGACCTGCCAGTAGTGCATGCACTCTGGCTTTGGTTCTTGTCAGCCTATGAAAGGAAAAAAATCAAAAATAAAAATTAAAAATGGAGTTAATGCTCATCTGGCTTGATGAAGATTTGAAGGAAGGAGGAAGGCAGACTAGGAAACAAGCATGTGACTGCAAGACATACATTGCTTTTCGTCTGAAATGACGGGAGATTGATGAGGCCTTTGGGGAGGACTGAGGTATGTCCTGCCTCCCCCAGTCTAGTCAGGTTAGAAAATTGGAAAATGAATACGGTAAAGGGAAATCATTCCACGACACCTTGACAATGTCTCAAGAGCTATATATGTATACTGTATATACTGTGTATATATATATATATATATATATATATATATATATATATATATATATATATATATATTCTCTCTCTCTATATATACCATATATACACTGATAAGCCACAACATTTAAACCACCACTAATAACCACTAATATTGTGTGGTCTCCCTCATGCCTCCAAAACAGTTCTGACCTGTCGAGGCATGGACTCCACAAGACCTCTGAAGGTGTCCTGTGGTATCTGGCACCAAGACGTTAGCAGCAGATCCTTGAAGTCCTGTAAGTTATGAGGTGGGGCCCCCATGGATCAGGCTTGTTGTTCCAGCACATCCCACAGATGCTTAATAAGATCAGTCCCATCCACATGATGTCGAAGAAAACATGATTCATGAGACCAGGCCACCTTCTTCTATTGCTCCATGGTCCAGTTCTGACGCTCAGGTGCCCAGTGTAGGAGCTTACAGCGTCGGAAAGTGGTCAGCATGGGCACCCTTTCTATCATAGCAGCATTAACTTTTTTTTCCGCAATTTGTGCTACAGTTGCTCAATCAGCCTTGGGCGCCCATTTCCTGTACATGTAAAGCACATATGAAATAGTGGAATTCAACTGGAAAAAAAATAAGGAAAAAAAACCTCATTGTACAGTACTTATATTTAATTATTGTTAAAAGCAATATGTCTGGCAGCAGCCTGTGTTCATTTGGTCGTCACAATGTGGATCTCACACAGAAAAGCTTTTATCCTAATTGTGAGTGGAGATTAATTTGATAATGCTTTATTGTTTGTTTTGATCACGCTGTGCCATTCGCCATAACAGTCAACGCAATATTCACATCATTTATACATTTAATTGAACCAACAAAACTACAGAAGAAAAGAATGAAGCTTTATCAGGCAAATATTTCAACTTTTATGGAGCAAAAACAACTCACCCAAAGCTGGGATGTTAGCAACTAGCGAACGTTTCATTCATAGCAACCAATCCCAATCCCCCACAAAATATAGCCAAAAAATGTATCACTAAGCAACATTCACGTAAGAGCGCACAAATTCTGCCGGGAACCAATTGGCAATCCAGTAAAAGAGCATCCCACCACGAACAATGAGACCCCCTATCATCTCCAAACAGTCCAATCAGTTTCATCTCAAGGCATCAGTGACAAATTCTGGCTGCCCTGTGCTCTTGTAGTGGTTTGTTTTTTCCGCTACCATGGAGGTTTGTGAGTGCCCCTGTGGCTATGTGTCCATTCAGTTGTACAGACCCATTGATTGAACAGATAAACAGGCGCTTGGTAATGGAATTTGGTGCCTTGGGCACGTGTGCATATTCTTCCACTCTCCTTGAGCTCCCATTCGGGGAAAGAGAACTATCTGGATGGGTCCCTCCAAAAAAAGAAAGACACATACTGTGGAAGGAACTATGTTTAAAATGGAATTCCTGGCTGATTTCTGTCAATGGTACATCAGTTTACAACACCACTGGCAAAATCTGACAGACCAAGTCTACAAGAGGCAAGGACATGAAAAAATGATCCTCCAACCCCAACCCCCAGGAGCACGCTTTCAGTGCAGATGGCTTTACAAAAGAGGAAACGACAATAGAGAACCTACGGTTTACAGGATTGTTGTTTTATGATTAGCACTGTACAAAAAGGATAATTACCTTCTCAAGACATTTGACATTTTTTGCAACACATTCCATTTTTTCTTTTTAAACCTGTACTGTAAACCAGCATGCTGGGCATACAACACAGAGTATTTGTTTGCCATTGCATCTAGGACAGAATTAGTCAGCAAGTGGAGTTCACCTTCTCAACCTGCAATGCAGCTCTTTACCCATTCTTTATCTATCAAGAACTGCTGCAATAACTCTGGCCTGTGGACGACCTGTGGGATGACAAGAACACAGCTTTTTTTGTCATACAAGACCGCCATCACAACCTATTCCAATGGAGGGCAGACGCTTTTGGTCAGATATGACTGATGATGTTATTATTTATGGGGTGTGGTGAACTACATTTGGTCTCTACTGCTGTCATCACAGAGAAAACCCTTGAGATACACGATGACGCTTGAAACATTTCTGCTCTCGATTCTCAGTGGACCGCATTATTGATTTTGCGCTATATTTGATGTGCTAATTTAGCCTTTGTAGTCTTCTCCATGTATATAATGAATCCATAATTATAGTGTATGTACTGTAATTCATAAAATACACTTTGCAGCTAAAGGGTTTCTGTTTGTGATAGAACTGTTAGGACGTCCTTTGGGGCCGTGTGAGGATTTTGTTCAATGCGATCACATGCCGGTCAGCATTAGCTGCTGTTTGCCACTGAACAACCTGCAGGAATCTGTAGAGGATCGGGTCAAAAGGTGAAGGCCTCAATACAAAGAAGTTAACAGTGACTGATTGTCTGTGCAATGTTTCAACCTTCCTCGGGGAGAAAGTCAATCAGAGATATTGACCACTAGCGGCAAATGAAGTTCATTCTTCTTCAGAATCAATTTGGAGCCGAATGGTTCGGAGGATGAACAATGTCCTGTCCTTTGAAGGTGTCAAAATGATCCGTGTTTCATCAATCGGCTTGCCAAAGCCATTCAAGTGTGTATTGCAAGAAAACAGTGTGGAATTACTCTGCAAATATGACACATTTGATTTCATCTTGAATGAAAAATCACCCGCTGCAGATTACAATCTCATATGTTGTCATGAACGAGGGGGATAGGACCCAGACGCAGCACACACCACGGGGAAAGTATAGAAGGATTATTTACAAGGAGGGAACAAAATGATGTGAGAATGGAATAAAGGGCAGGTGGGTCGGTCGGGTCCAGGCGGGCAGGCTGAAGGCACAGGCCTTGGAGTGTGGATAGGCCAGTGGTGAGGCGTAGGCAGGCAGGGTGGCAGGCAGGCTGGCACATTGGACGATTTCTGGAGACGAGGGGTGGACAGGGTCAGACAAGGCAAGGGGCAGGCCTGGAACAAGGAGCCACGCCCACGCGGCGCTGTCAGGTATATACATGGACATACTAGATACAAGAGGGAAAGGGAGGAGAGACACATAAGGAGACCAGGGGACAGAAAGGCATGGCTGGGGTTGTGAAAGTACCCCCCCGCCTCAATGGGAGCCCCCAGGAGACCCGCAAGGTCTTCTCATGTGGGCCAAGTGGAACTCCCAGACCAGCTCTGTTCCTCAGGACCCTAGCCCTACCAGTCCACCAGGTGCTGGAGGCCCCAGCTGTGGACGTCTAGGAGCTGGCTGACTATGTAGGGGGGCGTGATCCTCGATGATCTAGAAAGGTGGCGGAGGATTGGTCGGAGCGCAGAGGGTGCTGGTGGAGACAGGTTTCACCTGAGAGACGTGGAAGGTTGGGTGGATGCGTATAGTGTGTGGGAGATGGTGCTGGACTGCAGTGGGGTTAATATGTGGGTTATTTCAAAAGGGCCAAGCAACCGGGGAGACAATTTTAAAGGGATGTCTCGTGACAAGAGCCAGACCTTTTGACCGGGTGTGTAGTTAACGTCCGGGACCCGACAGTGGTCTGCAAGGCGCTGGTTCCACTGGGCAGTCCAGATCAGGATGTAAGCCCGCCGGGGGGCGGTGCGAGGCCTTACTCCGAGCACAGATGGTGCACGGCAGGGCAAACTCTCGGGTGTCTGTAGCCATAGAGGGCCACCAGAAGCATCTTCTTAGAAGGGAGATGGTCCATCCCAAACCGGGGTGACATGAAAACCATGAGTTGTGCCCCCATTGGATGACCTGGGCACGAACGGGAGAAACAGGCGGTTGGGAGGCCCACCTCCAGGGTCAGATTGGGCCCTCTGATCATCCTGAGCACCACCGACTTGATCTCCCAAGACAGGGCCCCCAGAACACAAGAGGAGGGCAGGATGGTGTCGGGACCAGGTAGAGCCTCTCCGAAGTCAAACTGGCGGGGGAGGGCGTCAGGCTTGACGTTCTTTGACCCTGGGCAATAAGTGATGGAGAAATTAAATCATCCAAAAAACAGGGCCTAACGGTCTTGACCTGAGTTCAGTCGTTTGGCGGACTGAATATAGGCGAGGTTCTTGTGGTGTGTTCAAACTATGAACGGCTGTTCAGCTGCCACAAGCTAGCCCTGTTGCCTACATCATTGTTGTGTTCTGCCGGGTAGAGATGACGTGAGAAGAAGGCATAGGGATGAACTGGGACTCAGGACCACAGCACTGGGAGAGGACAGCCCCCACTCCTACATTGGAGGCGTCAACCTGCCGAGGCCTGGACCAGGACGGGAGCTGAAACAAAGTGTTCTTTTAGCCAGCAGATGGCCTCTTCAGCAGCAGAGGTCCAGGCGAATGGAGCCGCGGGGGAGGTGAGTCCGGTGAGAGGGGCTGCAACACGGCTGTTGTCCCTATAAGACGTCGGTAGAAGTTGGTGAAGCCCAGGAACTGCTGCAGCTTCTTGCGGGTGGAGGGAACCGGCCATTCAGTGACGGCAGATCTTCTATGGGTCCATCTTCACCTACCCACACTCAGTGATGTAGCCAAAGAAGTTCACATGGAACTCACACTTCTCCGTTCTCACAAAAACTTTATTTTCCAGGAGCCTTTGGAGCACCCGGCGGACATGGAGCTTGTGTTCTGACAGGTCATGCAAGAAGATCACAATGTCGTTGGGGTAGACAAAGATAAAGCGGTTCAGGAAATCCCTCAGCACGTCATTGACGAGGGCCCGGAAGACGGCGGGGGCGTTGGAGAGGCCAAAAGGCATCACAATACTCAAAGTGGCCCAGTGGGGTGTTGAATGCCGTCTTCCACTCGTCCCCCTCCCGGATGCAGATCAGGTGATAGGCTTTACGCAAGTTCAGCTTGCTTTAGACTGTGGCGCCAAGCAGGGGTTTAATGGCAGAACTGATGAAAGGCAGAGAATACTTGTTTTTATCTGAGAGTCCACAATAATCAATACAGGGTCAAAGGGACCTGTCCTTCTTAGCCACAAAGAAGAAACCTGCCCCCATGAGGGAAGAAGAAGGTCGGATGATCCCTGTAGAGAGTGACTCGATACCTCAAAATACGCCTCAGAGGCCCGTCTCGTTCCACCTGGTCTCCGCCAGCAGAACCCGGAAATCTACTGAGTAGCCAGCAACGATTTGCAAGGCCCTGTCAGAGGTTGAGCAGTCTCTTCCCGGCATCCCCTGCACGGCATCCCCCGGACCAGATGAACAAACAACCTCTGGAATGCATCAAGGAACTCAGAAAAAAGTACAGAATGTCAGTTATTCCTGCTTAGGGTTGCTTGTGCCCAATCTAAAGCCCTCTTCCTTAACAGTCCCATAACATAGTATAACTTGGAATAGTCTGAAGCATAGGTGATTGGTTGTTGGTCAAAGACCAGCATACCCTGGAGGAGAAAACCACGGCACCTCCCAAGATCCCCTGCGTAGGGTTCAGTTGCGGGTACATGGGGCTCTTGGATGGAAGGAGGTGGCTGACAAGAGGGATCTTGGGGGAGCATAGGAGAAGGGGTTATTTTAGTTGACAGAGTCTTCAGCATTTCCTCAAGTTTTACTACCTGAGCACCCACAGCATGTTGTGTGTCCATGAGTCCTCAGATGAGCTGGTGGTGCGGGTGAAGACCTCATCATGGGTGGAGACTGTCTGGTCAACGGGGGTAGTGGCTGCTGGGTCCATGTTTGGCTCTGATCGTTCTGTCACAAACAAGGCAGATAGGACCCAGACGCAGCACACACCACGGGAAAGTAGAAGGTAGTAGAAGGTTTATTTGCAAGTGGGGAACAAAATGATGTGGCAATGGAATAAAGGGCAGGTGGGTCGTTCGGGGTCCAGGCGGGCTGACTGAAGGCACAGGGCTCAGAGTGTGGACATGCTGGTGAGGTGCAGGCAGGCTGGCTGGCATGAGGGAGGTTTTCTGGAGACGAGGGGCAGACAGGGTCAGACAAGGTAAGAGCAACAAATTTATGACAATACAACGACGAGCAGTCTGGAGAATACCAGTCTAGGTGATGGTATGATCAGACAAGGTCTGAATGAGAAGCCGGGGTTCATATGGAGAGTGTGACGAGGAACCAGGAGCCACGCCCACACTTGCACTGTCAGGTATATACATGCATATACATATAAATGTATACTGTATATACATGTACATATTATGTCCATGGACATACTAAATACAAGAGGGAAAGGGAAGAGAGACACATAAGAAGACCAGGGGACAGAAAGGCACGGCTGGGGCTGTGACACATGTTGTGCGTATTATCGTCACTTTATCATAATTAAAAGACAAAAAAATGCCATTCCAGTCCCTTATCACCAGAAATTGTTTTTCCTCCCTTAAGCTTCCCAGGGTCATGGATAATGGGTTCAAATGGTGGCGTTGTGGCGCACCATCGCGAGGTAAACAGACTCCCCCTATTAATCACGCCAGACAAATTGACAATTTACCAACATGTTTGAGATGCAACGGCTTATTAAAGGCCAGATAGCTACTGTGCAGCATAATTGTAAAACCCTCTATCCATGGATGAGGAGCAACAGCAGGGATGGGGGGTGGGGGGTGGAATGGTAGACCGGGTTTGAGTCCATGGCAGATATGGGGCGATTTATATCGCATCAGCCCTGGTTCGCTCTCTCTGCATAATGGGTTTACAGCAACGCCGATGCCATGCAGGACTCCCTCCCCTCCCACCTCTGCGTTCCCCAGGGGTCTAATCCCATCTAATAGTACCCTCCCTTCCACATACCAGCTTTACTCTGGGAGACCGTGGGGTTCCACGGACACTGTGTGCATGAAAATAAAATCTAAATACATTACAGTCTGCTGGGGAGGACTAACAGTAGGGGAGTGTTGTTTGGAAGAAGCACAGAGAGAGAGATGGGGAGAGAGAGAGAGGGATAAAGTCACGCCGGTGCCATCATTACATGGGGGGGTCTAGTTAAGAGACTTGTCGTAAGAAGGATCGATCTGCCCCTGCATCATTTGGCCTCATGCTAAAGTCATGTCGGGTGGTAGAGAGTGCGGCGAGAAGTAAGTAAAATGACCAACGCGCTCTTTGCCCAGTCTGCGGTGGTTTCTTAAGAGAGGATTATGGGCTAGTGGCATTAACAGAAACCAGCAGGACATGTCGGCTCCCGTGGGCTTCCCATGAGGATTGTCCCCTGATGAATTTACATTTCTATGTAGCTGCTTGAAGGACGGGGACAGCCTCCTTTCATGAAAAGAAAAACATTTGTGCTCCGGGTGGAACTTGGGTAGAATCTCTCCTCGAGGGAGTATGTATTTTTGTGGAGGATTTGTATGTAAGTGGCTGGAGGGGATAAGCCGAGTTCCAAACAAACCGTTTTTCAAACTGTGCTCCTTTTTAATGACTACAGTACCCAAAGAAAGGCTGTGTGTGTATGTGTTTTAGGGGGTTTTGGTTGTTTTGAAGGGTAACTTGATGTTGCAATGGTGGGCAGAAATGTAGAACCACAAGAGCAGGTATGTCTGTAGATGGTTGCAGAGAGGCCTGGTGGTCCAGCATGGGGGAAGGAGATAGGATTCTGAAGATTCAGTGAGAGTCTTCAGCAAAGCTGTTCAAAGAGAAGCCGGGGGCGGCGTGGGCACGCTGGGCCGCTGAGATTTGACATTGTACTGATGTTTTGTTAAATCAAGCGGCCTCCGGTGGACATGTGTTTATGAATAAACTACGCCAGAGGACAAACACTCTGAGGTGCTCAGATTGATCGAACATCAATCGATTGAGATCTCGGAGAATTGATTTTTGTCTCGTTGGCACAGTGGGCAGCACCGATGCGTCAAGGTCCAAAGACATAGAATCCAATCTCCTCTAAAGCATCTGTGTGGAGTTTGCATGTTTGGGTTTCCTGCCACTTCCAAAGCCATGCAGGTTAGAACATTGGTCTGAAGTCTGATGAATGGTGTGTGACCCTGCAAGGGAGTGGCGTACCTTTCAAGATGTCTTCCTGTCCTAAGTCCAATGTCAGCTGGGAAAGACATTAGCCCTCCCTGCACAGGAAAAGCAGCCAAAGAAAATACTGTAGATAGATGGATGGATGGATCCAGTTTCTTCAGTGGGAATCAAACCTCCTAACCCTAAGGTGTGGATTTATTACCTCACACCCCAGCACCCTGGCTGCATCTGGTCCCTAAATTTGCCAGGCTAAGGCTCCACAGTCCTCCAAGTCAACATCCAGTCCACTGTGGTTTATTTTGCCTGTCCACGGTTCTACAGTTAAGTGCAAATAAAGCGTCTTGTATTCATTGATTTATTTATCACTATTTCTCTAATCTTCCATCACTTATCCTGACCGCCGAGGAGCTCACTTTTTTTGCTAGAGTCCGGGAGCACCTTCAGTGCTCATTGTGTAAACTGAGGATATTTTTTTGGCAGATTGAAAAGCAGCTTTGGGAAGCGTGTACTGTACATGTACATGGTTTATATTTACTTTTTGCTTTAGATGTGGAAAAACGTGAATAAGTATGACTCATCAGCCAATATTTGTGCACAATTGGACCATATTTTTGACAAGGCAACCTTACTTTTATTTGTGACCCCTATCTGCTATGCAGTGTTCTTAGCACTGATTGGTATTAATAGCCGTGGTGATGGTTATGTATTTATTTGATAAATCCATTAATCCACTCATTTGATTAAATTTGACTCCAAATACGCGACCAGGGTGGTCAACACCAGTTTACCTTTTCCTCATGCGATTTGGGTACTTTTCTTACAGCGGGCCATTTCAGCGAGACATTGACAGTGATATGTCATTGTCAAAGTAATTATGTTAAAAGAGCTGCACGATGCAAGGTGAAAAAAAAATAACCCACCACCTTGTGAGTGTGTCAGAAGCTACTCCCAGGAGACTGTTTAACATTGATACCAATTAGGCAGAGATTTCGCCCGTTCATTCCCATTTTCCGCACGTCCGTCAGGGTGCGGTGGGTAATTGCTTTACACACACACACACACACACACACACACACACACACACACACACACACACACACACACAATCTGTGTTTCAGCGTGAATATGGGATGAGATGGAGATAAGAGGACATTGAACAACAATGGGGATTACTACTTCTCTACCCTCATGCAAATGAAATGTGGGAGCGTTTCTTCAAAAAGAAAAAGAAAAACAATAACAGTGTGAGATGTGTGCTTCACAAAATTGCACATGACAAAATATGAACCACACTTTACTATCTATTCAGATTCTGCTCTTAAACATCATCAGAAGACAATATTGACCCGATTCATACAAAATAATTCAGACATTGAAAGAATCTCATCATCTCATCTGTAATAACATAGCAATAATTTCTAATTATAGTTTATACCCTATGTACTGATATCAATAAGTTATCCTCTGGATAGAACTGTATTTGTATATTGTGTATATCTATATATATTTGACTATTTCTGTTTTGTATTTTTCTGCTATTTTGTGTATGTTTGGCAATTACAAAAAAAAAATTATTTTACTATGCAGCCGATGGAATAAAGTCATTCTGGTTTGGATTCTGATCATCTGGGTTCATTTTCAAAGGCTGTATGGCAAAACATCCAGACCACAATTCGGATTACCATAGACATACTGTATCCCTGGAGCCCTGGAGAAATCAGAAATCAATTTATCGCCGTCATTTCTTTCCACCATTGTTCTGAAGGTCAAGGGCTAAATCTGATCATCGCTCGGTGTCGACCGAGCCCGAACCCCAGACCGGACTATTGATTCTTTATAATAAATTTATAAGCAAATCCCGGCAGCGGCACAGACAAAAGAGCCTCCCAGTTATGGGTTTGAGCCTCCCGAACTGATGTGCCGATGCTATCTCGCTCATTGTAAATATAGCAATTAGCTCCGGGCACCGTGGGAATTTATTATTTATTTTATCACGTCCACTTATCAAGACAGTTTGGGTGCATTCTTATCCGTTCGCACAGATGCACGTTACATCTGCGAGAGCAGATTTCCAGACTTAATTAAGTTTGAAATTAATACTCCAAATTTACTTGTCTATATATCTCTTACTACACATGCGCACAGGGAATTATTCCCAGTCGAGCAAAGCAACAGATCCCCCCCCACCCCCGAATCATGAATATTAATGTCTTGTCACCCTGAATTAGTACGGTCTCTTTGAAATTGAATTTGTTGAATTGATTTTGCGAGTAATTGTTAATTACTCTGTCTCCTCAAAGTTGATAAAGTCTAATAAAGTGTGATTAACGCTATTCTAAAAGTTATTTTCAGCTAAGTTCAGAACAAAGGAATATATATATATATATATATATATATATATGAATATATATATATGAATAGTAGTAATATATACATATATACTGTATGTGTGTGTGTGTGTGTGTGTGTGTGTGTGTGTGTGTGTGTGTGTGTTTTACAGATAATTACCTTGACAATTACCTGTCTAATCCATATGTGTTATGTCATTATCCAAAATGCCGTGATCAGAGCAGCCACAACCAGCTTCATGCATTATCAATGACACTTAAGTTATGGCCCAGGGCTATTCCACATTTGAGACCATAATAGAATATTTTGTTTTATTTATTAACTAATATTATTGTTTCATATTTATTTGTTTATTTACACACCTCGCCTTTCCGAGCCAATGTTGGAATTTATATTTATAAGTTATAATATTTATATGTGATATATATTGAAATATGCCTTAAGGTGAAAAACATGAGGGAAATCACCTTAAATAAAAACAATAAAAATACACGCTTATTGTAATATCTTTATGGGTTCTATTCTATAGGGCAATGCACAGGACGTCAAAGGTATGGGGAAGTTTTATAGATTTGCAACCCTATTATCTTGCCTCTCCTTATTTCATAGGCCCCCCTATATTTACTGCCGAGCACTGTGACGTATGCACATTGTGCCTTGAATAGAACACTGTAGAGCTTCTATGGAGATCTAAACCCAACCAGCTAGAACAAAAAAAGGAAACACAGCGAACAGGTAACAATTGGACAAAGCGCCGTTGTTAAACTCAAAATTACAGCCTAAAGCAATGACGAGGAAGGACATTATCTCCCACTTTATCAGTCCGGGAACCACCACCAAACCCCTCATCAACTCAGAAAAAAATAAAAGACTTGGAAGGGGACCATTCATTTTACCTCTTCATCAAATGTAAAGTGGCTGTTTTAGCCGTTGTGATGGCAACGCTCTCCATATGCGCATACGTGACGGGGGGACGTACCCCCCCCCCCCAGTTTCATGCGGATGAATAATGGACGTGTAACATGCCAGAGAGCAGGATGGCAGCAGGTGAGTGGGGTGAAAATGAAGGAACCCTGCTACAAGATGTCCAATGTTAATATTTCCCACAGGATGCATCTCATTTCACAATGGATGAATAAATAATACACATCATAAAATATGAAATTATTAACATAATAAAATATTAAAATAATAAAATGAAAAAAAAAATGAACAAAGATATTTTCACATGTTTTTACCCGATAAAAAAATCTTTCAGTATTTTTCCTTTTCCTTTACCCTTTTCAGGATAACCGGCGCTGTCTTGAAAAGCAGGTGTCCGCCCGTCATTGACTGTACTGTACTTTCTGGACAAGGGTCTCGGTCCTGGGGTCAAGCCTGACTCCCCTATACGAGTGTCGGTGCCCTGTCAGGGTAACAATAACAGTAACAATTGTACTCATCGCTGAATATCTGACCCCCAGCGGGACGCCTGGGGGTCAGATATTCCCACTTTGACTCCCCTGGTCCGGGGAGCACCGCTTCCTCCAGCACCGACAAGACTGTAGAGGACACCACTCACCGCGCTGTCAGTCAGGTTATATCACCGGCACGACCCCACCTGACACATAAAGGGAGGGGGGGAATTGCTTTTCAATCAACTTCCTTTCGAGTTCAGCGCTGATATCAGGGGTCGTGGCGGAGGACACGCTCTGATACCAAGAATGGAAGTTCAAAAGGACGCAGGGCTGTAGATGTCAA
The DNA here is from genome assembly GCF_960531495.2 of Zeus faber. Lineage (NCBI taxonomy): Eukaryota > Metazoa > Chordata > Actinopteri > Zeiformes > Zeidae > Zeus > Zeus faber. Next base: position 7,969,727 of record NC_137210.1, read on the forward strand.
AAAACGTAGCTGTAGGATTTCATATAGGCATCCTGATGATATTTCTCAATCCACGGGTTATTTCTCAGTGGGCAATCCCAGACATCGTCTGACTGTAATCAACGTACATTTGTCCTGGAAAGAATCGTCACGCTACGGTTTTGAATATGGTTTAATCCAGCTCCCGGAATGATCTGACGTAGGTGCTACTTTATACCATCCAGTACAAAACAAACCACATCATCTTGCTGTACAATATAGAACCAATGTACTGTATACCTCGGTATTCTGGTCCCAAATCCAATCAATTCTTTACCTATCTTAGAAAAATATTGTGAATTTAAGAACTTCAATAAGACACTAATTAAATACCCTGCAATGCCATCCCATGGAAAATACACACCAAAAAATTGGGTTCATTTTTTTTTTCCTCTTATCTGCTTTTCGTCACTAAAATTGAGTTTTGGGTGCCAGTTTATTATTTCCACATCCCCTAGTTCCTCTCCTTCTGTAATGAAAGGAGAAGGGCTGGGGTGACTGTTACAGCCTTATCTCTCTCTCTCTCTCTCTCTCTCTCTCTCTCTCTCTCTCTCTCTCTCTCTCTCTCTCTCCACTCCCTGGTCTTTCCACCGCCCCATCGCTTCAGGGCTTGGCGAGGCCTGAATACGAACAACAGCCAGAAGACATCGTCCCTAAACTTGCCAAGCACCGTCTGCTGATGGGTGCGGGTTCCACCTAAGTCCCTTCCCATCTCCACCACCCCTCAACAAAGTAATTTTTGGCAGGCGCTCAAGAAACCCGCCCTTTTAGGTTTAAAACACAGCCTGCTTGAGCCTATATCTTCAGTATTAAGGCTGGGTTGCAACAGCAAGGATTAAATCTGCCTGACTGAAATGAAATGCACGGGCCAATTTTATTGAAAATAAAAGCAAGATTACAAAAGATTATTGATGTATATATATATATAAATGGTTTAAAAAATAATGTTGTGAAATTATAAATGAACAATTCAAATAATTTTTAAGGAGGATTAAATTAGCCTGACTTTGGAGTTGATCGAGGATTAGTTCATCTAGGTTCCATAAATAAAATGCTGCTATACGCTGATGACACCACTTGTCTGCAGAAGCCAGGACCTGAGAGGACTCCAGAACTCTCCTGCCAGAAAACAGCCCTTCGCAGCCAGGTTCCACCCTCTCCAAGCTTTGTTTTTCCTTTGGGTTCCAGACGTCTTAGACTGGTGACATAAAAAAAATATCAAAAAACTATTCTTTAATGGCATTCCTCAAGTGCTCACGCAGAGCGGCGCATTAATAAAACAGCAGCACTTACTTGAACAGGTTTGATCTCGCAGCACATATCCTGTTGAGGAAAGGACGGCTCTAGATGTACGGAATAATATTATGGAAATTGATGCATTTTGCTTTTGGGTGTGTTCCGGTATCATCCCTGCTTGAATACATGCATGTTAAGCAACGACTCCGTTTGCGCCTCGACCGTCTCCGGGAGAACGTGGAGAGGGCTGGGTTCGTGATGGGAACCGTACGGCTGATGATGATGATGATGCTGATGATGTTGATGATGATGATTTAAAAAGAAATGGAATAGACTCGCACACTTGCACATGCCGACGATCTCAAACGCGAGGGCCGCGTTTGTCTCACTCGATCATCCGGCTGGAAGCGTCCTCCAATGGGGAACGTGCAGAAGCTCGGGCCTGACATAACGGAACCCCCTGACCTGAAACAAAAAACTTCTCTTTCGTTTACTCGCGTCTTCTCAGCCTCGGCCGTTCATCGTCTCAAACGGGAAGGCCGTGCGGTATGCGTATGCGGTGCGGCCGCTCATCTATGGGTTCCCACAGAGAGAAAGTCTGGGCTCCCTCCGGGCAGATACCGAGACGCAATCACAAACAGACCCGCTTGTCAAACGACGCGGGTGCTGCTCTCACGGAAAGGAGGAGGACGGGAAACAATTCCATTGAAGAATGCGGGGGTTTACTTCTTCCATTGCAAAATGACTGTTTTTCCTTATTATTTTATTTCCTTATAACACATAACTTCAAGTTCAAAAACACTGCGGCAGGTTATTCAGGCTACGGCATGAGGACAATTACCACGAGGCCATTGTCGATGTCACATCCATATGTTTCTTAAAGTCTGTGTGAATGATTAAATTCTTTTCAGTGCTGCCTCTCTCCATCAATACTGAATTAAAACCATAAACCCGCAACGTGGCGCACTCACAGTTTCCTTTCGGAAGTGAGCGAGCCTCCGCCTCCCTGTCTCAGGCCAAGTGAGTTTGATTAGTCTCAAAAGAAGAAAAAAGTCTGCAAACCAATTTAGCGCGAGCTGCACCAGTGCATCCTGGGAGATTTCAAACGGGGGGCAGTAGGGAATAGGCTGAAAGCACGGGGGTTAGCAGAGTGGAAATGCGTGATGAGTAGAATATTGCTCGATCCGTGCAAAAAAAAAGCACTCAGCCAAGATTATCCTCTCTCACATTACTGCTTTAATCATAAAGAATAGTACGCTCGCTGGTGAGAACGTCCGCCGCGCAGAGCGGGAAGGGTTCCTTGTGAATTCACTTACATGTGATCATTTCGGCAGTGAATACGGCAGGGCTGCGAGACGGCCGCCAAACAGCATATATCATTGAGGTGAATTCAACTCAGTGTTAGAATACGTATCACTTGATATATCCAGCCTTTCAGCCCCAATATATGCACCGTCGATTAAGTGAATGGAGAAGCTGCTGTGGAAAGGTACAGCCTTGGAATCATATCATTGCAACATGCAGGATCCAGAAAGGTAATCTATTTAAATTAATTTATGACTAATTCTTCAACATACGAGGCTCCAGCAGACATGTGCGATAGCGGATCATACATTAGGTCATCTCTGAATTGAGAACACGTTTGACGTTGAGTGGGGTCGGACATGAGCCAAAGAGAGAGGTTGAACTGGTGAGCGGCAGAAGCATCTGACGCAAAGAAAAAAAAAAAAAACCTCGACAGTGAAGACAACTGCTCTGCATGAGGTAGCCACACATTTCCCCCAATAGTTGGTGGCGGACCCCACCACCAACCACGTGAACAGCGTATAGAGGAGCACATGCGTAACGTAAATATATTTAATGGCTGTTTCTTATAAAGTGCCAACGGAAAAACGGATCAAATATGGGATTTTTTTAACGAGATAATCTCACAGATTACCACTTTGAAAACTAAGGTAGCAAAAGCAGACTAGAAATAATGAATTGGATATAAAATGTGTATGTGGAACCAAGCAAATTACTCATGTTATTCAAGTTGTCCGCTTGATTGTAAAGTCTGCTACAGTGCACATGGAAACCAGCTTGATAAATGCAAACGGAAGAGATCTGAGAAAAACAAAAACATAAAGAGACGCTTTCACAGCTGCAACATTGGTCCATAATCCGTCGTGATGGTTTGGACAGCGTGCTGCATTCCTCAGACACCAGCGCCAGATAAGCACACCATACGTTTCATTCCGTCGCTCTGATCCGTTGAGCGGACAGCCACCACGCACAACCCCACGAAATGTCCCAATCATACTCACTCATCGAGGAGCCTCCCAGCTCCGATCAATCCAAGATGGGATCAACATCTCCAGGAGTAAAATAGTAACTTAATCAAGTAATTATACTTGACACAGTATATTTTAGGAAATTTAAGACTGCTACAGTGATGATTTCACAGCGGTCCAAGCGGCTCATATTCTTATTCATATGTACTTATTGATGAGGGTTAAGTTATTTAACTTATCTATTGTTACCATGTGACGCCCTTTGATTAAAACCCTTTTTTAAAGTCACCCATTTATTGGGATGGAAGCAGAACAGAATGTTGACAAACGTTATTTTACTGTACATCAAACTTTATTTTCAATGGGAGAAAAATATAGAAATTCAATAAATACTGTGGCAACATGAAATCATACAAACATACAAATGAAAAAAAACAACAACAACAAAAACAATTAAAACATACATCTACAGCTAACACCTTTTCAATGTTAATTCAGTATATTCTGAGAGCATACACCCGGTAGCTGATAATACTGCCTTTGGGAAATTTCGGTAAGCGAGACATTAGACACTGACAGGGCCGTCGTGAAATTGCATTGGTTTGATATGAAAACAAGGGTGCGACAGGTCAACAAGTGGGTGGTGCTCTCATGGATGAGCTACTTAAACACCTGCCTAACTCCATGAAGTGCTGAGAAGTCAAGTTCAGCCTTGGGAGAGAGCGGGAGTAGGCAGAGGAGAGAAAGAAAACAAAAAACAAAAAACAAAACAAAAAAAAACAACAACAACATTGTGACAGCACCTCCTCCACACGTGGAACGATAACCAGCACTTTCAGTGACAAAAGGAAAAATGTCGGCGGCTATTCTGGACCATAGCCAAAGTATGTGGGTTGCATAGCCAGAGAGTGGATGAGCTCTTCTGCAACGACCACGCTGCTTCCTCCCGGTCGGCATTTCGGCAGTGAGACCCCGCCCCCTTCGCCCCCAAGGTGATGCTCTGCATGAGGCACTGGTTTCATAACGACAGACACATCTGAGAAAAATAAGATGACTGGAAAAACAGACCAATGGCAAAAAGGATGGGGACGCCAACGCTACACAGAAATAGGTTACGATAGCGTTCGACTTTTACTCGATCTCGACCCAAGGTGGTGTAGCGCGCGATTCTACGAGCACTTTGACCAACAGCCCCACCTCCCAACACATGATTATTTTCTTTGGCGACAAGAAATAGATGGAATCAATACGGGATCAGATGCTGAGGTACGAATTAATTCCAGGGTGATATTGAAAAAGGAGAAGGGCACATTGAAAAAGAAGGCTTTAAGATCAGAGCGGACAGACATCCCATTCGGCAAACTCGTCACAGCAAGAACAAAAACACGAAGAGAAGCGAGAATCCGCTAAAGACGGACACGACGTGAAGCACAGTGTTTCTGCCACTGTTGTTCAGTGCAAGAGACCCGTCTGCCTCCCACAGATACGTATTTCTGCCATCTTTTACATGCTTTTGGGCGGGAGGGGGACGGCGGGAGGCGGGGGGCGACAGCAATTTTAAATATTAATAATTTTGTAGTCTTCATCTACTACCCCCCCCCCCCACTATTATTCTCCTCCGAGCAACAGCAGTAAAAACACGACTCCGCTTTAGGCCCGGCTTCTTCTCCAGGGTTGTTAATCTCGAGCGCAAAAACAAAAAAACAAAAAAAAAAACGTGAGGTCCTTTCCATGTGAACGGGAGAGTGCAGAAGACCAAGCCAAGGAGAGAGCGCTCCCAAGCCCCGCTGTGGCCACACTGTGGCCCCAACATCACAAGATGCAGAACCTTAGTCTCTCTGAGGATTGTGGGGGTTGTTTCCAGCTCCTGGACCCCCAGTGGGGTCTCCAGTCAATGGTATGCCTATCCCGTGGCACTCATAAAGGGCAACTTGGTTCTCTTGGTTGGAGCTTGATCGAGATCGAGGAGGGGGGGCGGGAAGGGCAGGGGGTGGATCCAGATGATTTAAAGTGCTGAGCGCCCCACCGTTCCTCGCTTCTTGGCAAACAGGGTTGGCTCCGTGCACTGTGCCCGCTCCCCATCTCGTGCCCCCACCTCCACCGGCACACTGTCCAAAACAGTCCTTTTTTCACATGATCACGCAGCTCTTGGCCTTGTCCTTGCGCAGGTCGGAGGCCACGGCCGTCAGCTCGGGCCTGCTCGGCATGTGGGAGATTCTCTTGGTGGCCCGGGACGACTTGCTGCGCTTGACGTTCTTGTTGCTTTTGTTGACGCAGGCCAGCGTGGCCACGTGGAAGATGTCGCGGACGCTGTTCTCCGACTGCAGGGAGGAACACTCGATGTAGGGGGCGCTCAGCTGCTTGGCCATGTTTGAGCCCTGCGCCAGGAAAGACATGGACGATAACATTTAGCTGATGTCCGTGCTCATACCTCTTTTGGCTATTCCGTATCTTACGTACACCCTATCACTAGGGTACACCCTAGTGATAGGGTGTACGTAATAGTTGCCTACGGGTGGAAAAATCGTACTTCCTCCAACAGTTTTTCTATCGTGTTATTTGGTGTTGATTGCAATGCAGCCAAACATTTTGCTATTCTGCGGTCAATTGTGTTCCATCCAATTTTGATTTGTTTTATATTGATATGAGTCATTCTAAAGTCAATAAATGGATGAATTGGTTTGCTAAAAATGCATATTAGGGGCATGGTCAACGGCTGGTGCTTACCTGATCATATGACACTGGCGTCTGTCTGTGATTGGACAGCTCCACCAGCGTGTTCAGGTCGGTTCGGAGGTCGGACTTGCATCCCACCAGTAGGATTTTGGTGTTCGGACAGAATTCCTGAATCTCGCCTCTCCACTGGAAGACCGCGAAAGAGAAAATAAAGTGTTAAAGGACTAAAGCAAACTCCACTTTGGAAATCATGACTTAAACGAAAAATTCGATATATATTGTTTTCCTTTTTACCGGGTGACTCAGCTACCTTGATGCCACTGCCCGGCTATACAGTCATCGTCAAGCACAGAGGAACCCTCTGTTAAAACTCATTCCCCTTAATTGCATAAATAGAAAACAAGATTTTCCCAGGCCGGTTCTATGCTGCGAAGCACCGCCTTTTGACATGCTTTTCTGAACCAGATGATCTTCCCCCACGACACAATGACCAGCTTTATCCTCATGTCACTAGAGCTATAGGCCTGTGTGGTTTATAAAGAGAGTGAGTATTGGGGGTGGGCGAGCAAGGAGAAACAGACTGCCAATGATGTTCCCTTTAGGGTTTTAGCCCCTCGCCAACACCACACTCCACTCCACCCAGCGGGCACACAACTTCCAATCCCAGTGATATCACAGGGGTCAAAGGGGAGAAAGACATTGAACAGCTCCACAGGGCGCAAAGTACGGCCGTTGTACCTCCCTAACCTCACGTGAGAGTCAGGGGGTGAGGGACCTAACATTCCCCTTTGTTCCTCAACTCTTAAAACAGCGCCGTCCCCTTCTCCCACTGGTACAACTCCGGCCGTGTTCTGTGGTGCAGCCTTCGGGAGTTTTGTCACAGTGGAGTTCTTCACAAAAGTACTTGACCCAGCAACACAAAGAGTGCCCTTTCTAGAAAGGGTCAGGGGGAGGGTGTCGTCCCATGTCAATGAGGGGGAAATTCACTTTCCAGGAGTGGGGTGTCCAATAGGGGGGAAATGAACGCAGGTCCTTCCAGGACAGCTAGCATGCCTCTTAAGCCGATTTAGTCACCCACCTTCTTCAGCACGCTATCTAAAGTCTCCGGTCTGCTGATATCGAAGCAGATGAGGACGGCATCCGAGTCAGGGTAGGAGAGAGGTCGCACGTTGTCATAGTAGGGAGATCCTGGAGAGACACAATAAATGGGTTTAATGACATGGACGGGTCAAAATTCATGTTTATCAATCATTTCAAGACAAAGAAAATTGAAATATGATATTTCAGGAAATGATATCCAGGGATCCATCAATCTCATTAGGACCGATACGTTGCTCCATACGCATAATAAGAAAATGACTGGGTCGGAGAATACTGGTGGTGTATTTTAATCTAAACAAGGAACTAGAATCTGCAGGGGGTCCAAATAAACGGTTAATTATTATTATTTTTTAAGTGAGTTTTTGGCCGAAAAATGATATTGCTTACGCTCGCAGCACTAAAATTCCAAACGGAGGAATGTAACCTTAGTGATATCTCAAAACTTCGCAATAACAAGTATCTCTGATGACGGACAACCAACGTCTCTGAGCTTCCACATGAGGAATTCTGTGCCAATGCCAGGAATCTCTGGCATTTTGTTTTCTCCAGATTACCAAGCTTCCTCTACCACCCCCCCCCCGGACCCCACCGCCCCTCGGAGATCCCTGATGAACTCAGAAACAAGAGGAGTTAAGGAGTTCTCCTCCGACCCCTTGAGAGCTGACAGGAGACAAATCAACCCCTGGAGATTGTGGAAGGAAAGAGTCATGGTTGTATTTAATCATTGCCGTCAGGAGGAAAGGGGAGCGTGGGGCGGGGGTTTCACCGCATTTGAAGTGGCGCTGACACTCGCACTATTTAATGGCGACAACACAAAAAGTGCCTTTGTAACGAGTCTGTTTCGAGGGGGAGTGGAGCTTCTCTATCAAAGGAATGTCGATAATAACAAGGTATAATCCACAAAAGAAACCGGGGGAAGGGAGGGGGCGACTCGTTTTTTTTTTTTTTTTACAACGCCAAATTGAAGATACTTTTCTAACTTTTTCCCTAAAGTGGTTCACTTCCTGTTTCTGTTCAAAGAAAACAAGGACAAGATAAGATAATTACTTCCACAGAACCTCATATAGAATACAGAATGCATCTAGACCCTTGCTGGGGAAAAATAAATAAATAAATAAAATCTGGTAAGATTGACCTTTTCTCTTTCAACACACTTCAAAGCTGCCGGGGGGCAAATTCTCCTTTGGGAGATGATTGGACAAGAAGAAAACCGGTTTGCCGGGACATTGTGTACTTCAACAACCTGTGTTTAACTCCAAGTGGCATTATATAATTTACCCCAAGTGCATTGCTCTGTGTCGATTCATTTCCACAACTTGTCAGTCAGTTACTTGGCTGTCAGCCATACAATTTGTAGTTAAGGCCTACGCCTGATGGGCTGATGTGTGCACACACGTGCCCGCTTTGCAAAGGCCATTTTGGGTCTAGGAATTTACAAATTTACAGGAAATCAAGAACATTCAACCCATGTGTGCATCGTCCCTTGCTACTAAGCCACCTGGGCTTAATCCGGCCCATTCGGCTGCGAGGGACCGCGTACTGACCGAGATCAGAATGCCGACGAGATCACTTCTGACCGTATCGCTGAAGAGGTTTCGGGGGTTTATTGGAACCACGCTGCTGATTGGATGATGAGGAAATAGACAAACAATGACACGCAGGGTAACGGAGTCAGGAGGAAGATGGAGGGCGGGGCGGGTGGAGCCGCAAGTTGACTGACAGCTCATTAGCCCCATTCCCACCCTCAGCCTTGAGCCGTACGATGGTTGCCCTGAGCCAGCTATTGACCACACACACACACACACTCACACACTCACACACTCACACTCTCTCTAAAGGCCAACACAAAGAAAAACCTTTGTGAGAACAGAGGACGGCTCGACGAGAATGACACCTATGGATATATATTATCATGTGGGAGAATAACATCCAGTCAGCTGCATCCTCCGTTTGGAAGGGGCGCCCAAAACCTTTACAGCCCTGAGACTAGTGAAATGAGAGCCGACATTAATCCCCCGTTGACGGGAGGAAGAACATGTTTCAGCGTGCTGAGGGAAAGTGTTCTCCGGGGACCTCGCTCATTCTGAGGATCGCTGCATCTCCGAAGGATGACACTGAATCGTTTTTCAATGAGGGAATGAACAGCCGTCCGCTTCAAAGCCTCGCCGCCATACAAGCTGAACGGCGGATATACGCAAAATGAATTCCGCTCCCAACGCCGGAAAACAGTTGGGCTACCGTGACAATGTTATAACAGGCTTGGGGGGGAGGGACAAAAACAAAAAAATGAATAGCGGTGAAATGGCTGGTGTTACTCCGCTACCAAATCCTGGGCTGGCGGCATTCAGAACACACCACCTCCAGAACAGGTGGAAACACACACCCCACATAACATTCCGTGTTTGAACAAAAGCAGTGCTTCCCGAGGACAGACCTGTACACAATGGGCTCTTTGAGAGTGAGCGAAAGAGTCGCGTCTACTGTAGATGACAAGGAAGACTTAAGAGTCTGGCCTCGAGGAGCGGGCCACTAAGTTAAGACTGCCATCCAATCCAAGGGGGGGGGGGGGAACAAAACAAAACAAAAACAAAACATGTTAAGACTTTATCATTTCAGGCTTCAACATTACCAGCGATGATGGTATGGCTGATGGATAATTTCAATAGAGAGATTAACAATAAACACACACACAAAAAAAAAAAAAAACCCTTTTACCTTCAAAACCATTTAAGGAATGTCTGGCGTTTGGTGCGCTCTCCTTTATGGTACAAACAGTGTGGGGGAACAGCTGTCTGCATGACAGAGGGGCTGAGGGACTTCTGTAAGCTTTTAACTTGCCCTCAAAAGGGGCTCTCGGCGCAGGAGACGGGACAAAGGTTGGCTCGGAGTTAGGGAGCCGGTGCGCCAGCAACAATCGAGTGAGGATGAGTTCAGAACAAGCGATAACACTACGCTCGCCGACGCCCTCGCTGTCTGCAATCGGCCTAAATATCACACGGTTGGTCGTGTCACAGCTCGCGACCAAGCTGTTCAAATCTTGTTTGAATGTATCTTCCAAGTGACCTCCTCACCGTTTTGGGACAACGGCGTTCCCGGGGACATGTTCCTTGGTGCTTCTTTTGTCAATTTCTATGTTTGTTTGTAGCATGCTGTCTGTAGTACGCTACCTGCTTTCGAACTGGATGACCTAAACGACCTCCCGTCTATAAAGAGGTCTACAATGGAAGCGGAGGCTCATTAACACCTTTTCACATTAGGAAAACAAAGAAACAAAAAAAAGACACACCCTGCCAAGCAGACCCGGCTGATCTCCTCCCCTCGCCCCTTTATCGTGTCATTAGAGCCACTCCGTGGGAGGCTTTCTTAAATGAGCTCCATTCACGTCCACAGCGTGGCTGATGGAGGGGGCTCGTGAACAAACATGCTCCAATTCCAAATTCGCAGGTTGCTACAGAATGGGACGAGCCCCGGGGGAGGAATTGGCCTTCACGGACACGAGCGAACCGCTCCCTATGCTCTGCCCCTGGCAACTGAGCACCGCTCACAATGGTCAGTCTGTGCCGTGGTCCGCACTGGGCTGCCAACACCATGCTCAACCCTTTAATAGTGTCAAGATGAAAGTACTTAAAAATGTGGCGGACGAGCTGCTTGTAAGGTGCATTCGAGCACAAAACGGTCATTTTCAACATCTGAACCCAACATCATCTTAGATTTGACCGAAAGAATCCATTAGTAGCCCATGGACGTGGACCGCCGTTCCTGATTTGTGGTGTAGTCACAGACCCACGTCCCGGATAAAGCCCCGGCGACGGCTTACCCCCCCAATCAGCTGGGGGTCATCCGAGGTGATCACCCCCGGAGACACCCGGCGATCGGAGGGCAACATTTCGCACGACCACCAAGTCATAAAAGCACCAAGTCAGCAAACACTTCCCACACAGAGCCAAACGTGAGAGCGCGGGAGTGCATCTCTGTCTGTTGCACCAGCACCACCCACTAGCCGCGAAAATGGATGATCTTGCATATTTCTAGATTGCAGGAGTTGTGAGGGGCTTAAAGCATGCGGCGCGCACGAGCGTGTGTGTGTGTGTGTGTGTGTGTGCAGTCACACCTCAACGGTTTGTGCATTGCTGTCTGCAGGTGTGCAAAGTAGGAGGGGAACCACCACCACCACCACCACCACCACCAATCTCGTGAGGTCCATCCCTACTGTATGTTCTACAAGACACAGCCTGGCTTCAAAAAAAATTTGGAATGTGTTCCACTTGCATAACACGGGTCACCGTTATAAGAATTAAAAAACATTTTTTAATTTGTTAATTAAGGGTTAAAGAAATGAACGAATAAATAAATAAACCGGGTTTTTTTTTTGTTGTTTATTTATTTTTTTTAACTTCTGACTTCCAAACCCTCTTGGAACCGGTCGCCAAGCAGTGTACACTGACAGAAAAAAGGAATTACACGTAATTTAAAGGGACTTACCTGATGTGTCCCACAGACTGAGCTCTATCCTCCGCGTGTCAATTTCAAAACTGGCCGTGTAGTTCTCAAACACCGTGGGGACGTAATTCTACAGAACAAAACAACAGCCAGAGAAATGCATTTTTGTTAAAAGTTGTTAAGAGATGAATGGAAGGGCACGTCCAGGAATCCCCACGTCCACTCGTGGTCGTCCGAAATTAAAAAAAAATAAAATTAAAATAAAAAAGGTTCCGCGCCCACGGTCGCAACGTACCTCGGGGAAGCAGTCTTTGGCGAACACGTGAAGCAAGGCGGTTTTCCCACACTGACTGTCCCCCACGACCACGATCTTACACTTGACACTCTGGTTTGGATCCATCCCGGGTGACGGTGAGGGCTTGGGTGGAGGTGGAGGTGGAGGCGAGGGCTTGGGCGTCTGACTTCCCTTCATTAACTTCATCCAGTGTGTGTGTGTGTGTGTGTGTGTGTGACGCGCTCAGAGGGACATCACGCCGTTCCGCACCGCAGCGAGGTCGGGCCAGACTGAGCTGAGTTAGCTTCGCTCCGCTCCTTACGCGTGCGCACGCATACACACGCACGCACGCACGCACGCACACACACACACACACACACACGCGCGCGCACACACACGCACGCACACACACACGCGCACGCGCGCACGCACACACGCACACAATGCTACGTCAATATTCTGAGGGCGGGGCCAAGAGGGGGCCGTGCAGACAGGCTCAGCCAATCAGCGTCCACCTTGCTGTCGGCGTGGAACTGCAGCGCCCGTTCTTTGTAACGCGCTCCATCGGTGGAGGAGATTCCGCGACGTGACTCAAGACACGGGATTCCCAAATGATTCAACAATATATCACATACAAAATTGATATATACTTTAGCTTCCTAAAATAAATACACACAAATAATATGTCTAAATATATTTTTAGTATATATATATATATGTACATACACATACTGTATATGTTTTCAGAAATCAATATTGTAATATATTTGGAAAGAATTATGGAAAAATCAAAAACAGTAATGAAAAAAATATTCCATGTTAAAATATATGTGAGGAAAAAAACACGAAAATATTTGAAACCCTAAAATATTATAAAAAATGTAAGAAAAATAAACCGTCAAAACGTCTTAGTCGCCGAACTTTCGGCTGCTCGCTAGCTAGCTAGCTAACATTAAGTTGTGAGGAAACTGTCGACCAAACAACCAAAGGCAAAATAGTGAAATGATAATTATAAATATCGCCGCAGGCAGCGATGCATAAATACACATTTTTGAGCTCCCATGGAACGTAGCATCAGTCTATACATCAGCATTATGTCTGAAACGAGTTACATTATTCATTTTCAGTTCCCACTGAACGTAGCATTGACTGACGTAATGGCGCAGTGACGCAAGTTTTCCGAGTCCTGCTGAACGCAGAATTACTACTGCAAGCCGATACACTTGTTGTGTGTTATGACTTTATCCTAAAAATTAAAAGGTGGCTGTCTACTATAACAGTCCACAGTGTCCTGCCTCACGGTGTTTTGTGGAAGGAAATCACTCCGCGTGGACGTTCCCAACAACACGGTTCCATTCAAACGGACTGAACACTGCATGTCCCTCAGAGTCATTTCATTAACTTGTTTAACTTTTGGGACTAAAATAAAACACAATTCAGACCAGTTGCAAGGACACAAACACAAAATATGTTTTGGACTGTATTCGAATCCTAGAGTTTCTGTGTTACCAATGGCTCGAATGCGGCAAAATAAGGAGGGACACGGCACTGGGTTGGATGCGAACAGAATGCGTTTATATTTATCAAAATGACAAAAGAGATGTAAAATATCAATCAAAAAGCCCGGCCGACATCAAGCAGGTAAGGCGACACACACACAAGCTCGCTCTCTCTCACACACACACACACAAGCTTGCACTCTCTCTCACACACACACACAAGCTTGCACTCTCTCTCACACACACACACAAGCTTGCACTCTCTCTCACACACACACGCACACACACACACACACACATGCAACCACTACAAGTCTACACTATGTAACTCATACGATTGTACTGTGCGTTTGTAGCCACAACCTGCAAATATACAACCAATTGGATGATGGCGCCACAAAGTCCGACTCAACAAACTCCTCTCGCTCCACCACCCGATCAGAAGTTTTAGAACCTTGGCGGGTGGGCGATGCGCGAATGTCCGGCTACTTCCGGTCAAATTTCATTGTTTTTTTTAATTACTAATTTCTGCTCCGTATGGGGATCCATATGGCTAAAACTTCTAGAAACATCTAGAACCACGAGATGTCTGAGGCGTCCCGGTTCTAACGAGACCCAACAGTTTCCCGAGCTCCATTGGCTCCCGAAAAGTGCCAAGGAGAATACTAATAAAAATCGTAACAAAAACAATCACAATAACATCCCTGCGAGATGGAACTCCAATATATAATAACAATTGTGGTGCGAATGTCCTGCAATTCTTTTGAGTACCCCAACAGGGGCCCAGACCTAAGTTTGGGAACCCCTGGCACGAGATCTTGGAATAAAGCCTGCACCATGAAATATCAATGCAATGCTATAGTGAACATACTCTATATTGGAGTCACTGAGAATTGACAATAAAATTTGAGATATGACATATAAACATTGTGTCGTATTTTAGCCACAGGGTTGTCGTTGTTTTTATAAGGATGTCATTGTGTGTCACAGATGCGGCATTTTTTGTTTTTCTAGTATTACTTTGGTTTCTTGTAAGAAATGTGATGTCTGATGAGATAACTTCCGTTTTTTCTGAATATCCTTCTTTTTTTCTTCTTTGACTAACTGCATGTGTGACAGGTAACTCCCCCTCCCCATGCAGTTCAGTCTGAGGCAACGTTTTCCTTTTCCGAGTGCGTTTCCTGTTTTGTCTCGGTACCTGTGCAGCGCTGCCCCTGTTACGGGTGAACGATCAAGAAGAGCGATGACAGGCCATCAAGAGAGCATCTGCTGTCTCTTACCTGGGGAAAAGCATCAGTCGGAGCCGTGCGTCTCCCTAATGCAGACTGATAGTAGACTTTCCACTAGATAGGACTTCCTTTCAGGGGCGGAGGTAAACACATATGATTGAGAGCAGGACGGGTGACTCAGGCGGGCTCATCCGTATATATAAATATTTACATACTGTATATATTTATTAATCCCTCTGGGGGAAACTAGTTCTCTGCATTTGATCCATCCTATGTACCTAGGAGCAGTGGGCAGCCGCAGTGCAGCACTCGTGGACCAACTCCAACTCTTTTGTAAGTGCCTTGGTAAGGGGCACCGACAGGAGCATTAACCCCTAACATACATGTCTCTGATGGTGGGAGGAAACCAGAACATCCAGAGGAAACCCACATAAACACGCTGAGAGCATGCAAACTCCACACAGAGAGGACCTGGGACCTGATTGCTGCAAGGCAACAGTGCTAACAACTAAGCCACCGTGCGGCAAAATGGATGGTAGGTGCGTATTCTGTCAATTTCCAGGAAAGAAGCACACAGGGAAATGGCAAGAACCTCGGTACATTTATTTTTTTCATTAGCACAAGAACTGGAAGTGAAATATAAACTATATGAAATCTATACATAATCACACAAACCAACATCTGTACCAAATCTGACCCAACCCAATCGCTGTCTCTAGAGAGTTGAGATGTATGAGTAACAGACAGATGTTTACTTTGAAATAGTGAAATACATTTTTGAAATGAATGAAAATAGAAATATTTTCGCAAACTACTGACATTAAGAATGAGGTCAGACGTTCTCTCTCTCTCTCTCTCTCTCTCTCTCTCTCTCTCTCTCTCTCTCTCTCTCTCTCTCTCTCTCTCTCTCTATCTCTCTCTCGCTCTCTCCCTCTCTCTCTCGGTCACAGTGACTGCCTTGACTTTCCCTCCCTCGGCCGTTTGTCACGGTAAACGCATAATCGGGGAGAGGATCCCCTGCCTGGCGAGAAACCCAAGCACTTCATTTGCAGGTTGGCCCCGGGGTCTGCTCCGTTTTACTGCCTCCCACCTCCTCGCTCCAAATGATTCACTAATGGCGTCGGTGGCGGCTAATGATCTTCGTCACGCCAAGATGTGGTGCCTGTCACTTATTTCCAGGACACGCTAATTGGTGTAAACAGCGGATTCATATATTATTGTCGTCGGAGGCAATAGTATCTAGCTGGAATCCACCGGGTAGGAAGACCGCACTTAACCTCCCTCCCCGCACTGCAGAACAGCCAGGCAAGCGTCAATGGAGGAGGTCAAATAAAAACAGCAAGTAAAAGCGTGTGCCAGCACCGCGGGAGAGAGGCGTCCCCCCGCCGGTTCAGAGTGCTATCTGATCGCTAGTGACAGCAGGCTCGGGCTTCATCGCGGTGGGAGGCGGGACAGACTCCGGCGCTGACAAGCTGCGACAGACAGATTCTGTCGTTTTCTCCTCTTTGCTTTGTCTGCTGCACGGAAACCTAATGCGTTTTGTTTTTTTTTGTTGTTTCTTTTTCCGGTGCTATGCTGGAGGACCACTTCGAGTGTACCTGGATTACTCGATCTCACAATACACACTGGAAAAAATGACTACGTACTAATGGTCAGGGTTTCCCAACATTTTATCTTCCATGGCCCATTTTTTACAATAAAATTATCCCAGGGCACACAACTATCCTAAAAAAAACACTAAAAATGTCCGTAAACATGTATAATTGGGCTTATTATTATGGCCTATTAATACTGATACACAACCCGCAAACTGATTTGTTCTAAGCAAACACATCTTTAAAATGACTCGAGTCATTAGTCCAAGTCCAAGGCAAAAAAGTCCAACATATTTAACGCAGTTCTGATTAAATGCAACTGATTTACGCTTTGCATTCCACCAAAATAAGTCCCGTTGACAGAATTAACTGATTCTAGCGAAAATTCCACTCACAACTTCAACTCTTTGTACTCAGTGACTCGCCAAGAACCGATTCTCAAAAGGGTCTAACATTTGATCACTACGAATAGTCGTCACTTTCAGAGGGAAACTTGTTCTGCTGGAGCTGCTATTCTGTTTGGAACCGATGAATTAAATGAATTAGTCCAACCTCGCAATTCTGATCTTGAAACACAAGAGAATCATTTCCACTCTTAGTTTTGTGGAATTAGAGGAATTAGTGGAATTTCTAATTCTTAGTGGAATTAGAAATGTTTTCGTGGTACTATATACCCGGCGAACTCTGGTGGCCCAAGTACATTCAAATGACTAAATTGTGATTGTATTTCCTACACGTTTGGGACCGTGGACAGTAAGTTTGTTTCTTGCCCTTTCTACTGTAAGGTTTGCAGGAACCGTAGAGTCCTGTTGCCCACGATCAGCGTCTGCAGCACGAGACCTACTTGCTTGAAGGCTCCTACCAGAGCTGCCATGGCAGTGAAGCGAGTGACCACGTAATCGACATATCTGCAGGCGCTGGCCTTCGCATCGTCCTCCAAAAAGCCGTGCGAGCATGCACGCAAGCACAAGTCCTGCACGCATAAAGTCAACACACATATACCACAAACACACACTCACACATACCCACAAACACAAACATATATTTACATAGACACACCCAGTAGAAGCATAACTCATATATACATAGGGAGAAGGACACACCTCACGAAGAGCCAGTGAAAGAGAGAGAGTGAGAGAGCGGGGGAAGGGATCACGGCTCCATGAAGGACCGAAGCAGCGAGAGCGAAGAGACGGAGGCGGAGACGAAAGAGACGTCGACAAATGGGTGGAAACAGAAAATGAAACTGTAGGAAGCAGACGAGAGAGTGGGAAACGCAACGCAACGCAACCCACACACACACACATATCAACAACACATTAACAAGGGATGGAGGGGAACTGGAGAACCGCGTGTGTGTGGTGTGAAGTGTGAACATCGGTGACGCAGGTCTCCAAAGGTTTGTGTTTGGGGAGGTGTCATTTTTCCTTCACGTCGGAGTGTTGTTTTTTTTTTGGAGGTATGGGTTCCCTTACGATGATTTTTCTTGGCAATCAAAGGAAAAGGAGCAACGGGGCACCATCCACAGACCCAAACAAACAAACACAGTGGAGAAGGAGGAAACAACTCACTCCTCACCTACCATGCAGCTCACGGTTCTATTTTAAAGTCGTGCAGTCATCCAGTGACGGCCTCATGTGCTATTGGGTAGATTTCTCCTCTGACTCACCCTTCCCGGAATGTGCGATGTGTGAGCGTCTGGTCATCGACACGTGATGACTTCCCGGGTGAAATCCATCAAAAACAAACAGCTCACCGTCAAAATCCCCCTGGACGTGGCACAAAGCGCGTCCGGGTTTTAGCCGTACGCGTTTTGTGCCACCACCAGGGGGGTTTTGACGGTAAATCCTGAATTTGCCTGGAAAACTGCACGTAAAAGGTGATGCAATCACTTCAACCTTCATGAGTGCCCCTGTATCTCTAAATGACGATAGTGTCTCTTGTTTCCAAAAAAAAAAAAAAAGTGTTCTTGTTTGGGTCCTGGAATGTTGAGTCTTAAAATAAGGCTTTTTTCTTTTTCGGCCGTCATAGTCAAAAAAATGAAAGCGATGGTGAAATGGGTGAAATGTACCCAACACTCAGCCTTGTTTTAATTTGCTTGGGGTCAAACTTTAAAGATATGTGCAGAGACGAGGTTAGACGGAAAGAATGTCAATCATTTTAATGGCCAGCAGGTGCTTATGTTATGGGTTTTGTGTTCCCGGTGATTAATTAATACTATGATTGTCTCCATTATAAACAATGAGCGTATGGATTTGGGCATCGATGAGGCCCAGGGCAGCGGGAGCAGAGGCTTAATAACATAAATCCTCACTTTCTCATTATGCTAAAATGAGAAGTCGCCATAGGAAGTCGGACAATCGCTCTGCCGTATGGATTTCAGCTTCCGGACTTGCACTCAATATGTTCAGGTATGAAATTTTAATGACCATAGGGAAAAAAATTTGAACATTTGTACATCCCAATAAAAAACATATTTTATTCAAGTTTAGCTCCTTACAGGCTACACTTGAAAGTAAAATCACTCTGTTTCTCCCAACCAAACTCTCACATGAGGAATCAATCTCACTCTTACAGAGGTATATTGTTTATTGTTCATTGTTAGGTGCCTCCTTGTTGTTTCTTTAGGTTTAGTGTATATTGTCAAATTTTGTCTGTTGTTTATTTCTTATCTTATGTTATTCATTTGATTTATTATGTAGTTAATTCATTGTTTATCTTTTGGTTTATTATTGTTTATTGCTTATCATTAAGGTTGTTGTGTATTGCAAAAAAAAGTATTCATTGTTTATATTTAGGTTTATATTTCCGATTAATTGATTTTTATTGCTTTATTTTTTATTGTTCGTTCTAGTTCATTCCTGGGTCATTTTATATCCCCAACTTCTCAGCAAACTAACCCCTGGGTTCATCGCATATTTCTTCTGTCCATCCGTCCATCCGTCCATCCATCTACCTATCTACCTATCTACCTATCTATCTATCTATCTATCTGTCTGTCTGTCTGTCTGTCTGTCTGTCTGTCTGTCTGTGTCTGTCTGTCTGTCTGCCTGTCCGTCTGTCTTTCTGTCTGTCTGTCTGTCTATTAAGCCTTTAAATAGGTATTCATGACCAAGATAATATCTCAGAACAAATTATCTGACAATACTGTCCTTGAGTTCTTACCCATAGGTAAATGTGGGTCACAGAATAGACAAATATAAGCAACAATTCCCGGCATATGAGTTCAGCCCAGTCCTTTGGATTGCTTGAACGGGAGGTTGAAGGCCTCAGGGAGGCTCATCGACGTGACCTTCAGTGCTGCAGTTTCCCTTTTCCATATCAGGTGACCCCGCACCGCTCTCAAATCCACGCTGGTTAAGCAATGTTATTTTCCAGCCAGGCTGTCCAAGGTCAATAACATTATGTACAGTATCTTACAAGACTCAAGCAGCAGTTTTGACATTTCAGTCCTGTAGAATTATCGTGGAGAACAGATAAAGATGTAGGGATGTTGCTTTCTACACAGAGTGTAGTGTGCTAAAGTACTATTGAAGTGTCGTGTTTTCAGGGGATGTAGAGTTTTTTTAAAGTAAATTAAAAGAGACAGCGATAAAGGAAATAAAAAACCGACAGAAAACAGCAGGAAGCAAAAATATCCTGCACATACTTTTAAATCATATAAAAACATTTTTTTTTCAAATAAACTAAACTATGTGGGGCAAGCATTATTTTAGGTACCTTTCCGTGAGTATTTGGATCCAATTTTCCTTCGCTAAGCTGTCTGTTCAGATCGATCAGTCAACCATAGAAGGGTTATTCCTGAAACCCCCAGCAGTGTTCCTGAAAGACCTCGGCGTCCCCCGCGTCTGCAGCCCATGGCGAGCGAGCCGCTCAGGCAGAAAGACTAGTTGGACTCAAGAGGCATTTTCGACGGACGACCTTGAGTACGCGGCGTACGGGGAAGCTTTGTGGCTTCAGCTTAAAGCTCACGGTGACCTTATACGCTGCCACCCCCGAGAAGACCCGACCTGAGTCCGAAAGACCACGTCCAGACCTATTTGGGTGCTACGGGGCCGGAGGCTACGCGCTGGTTTCCCGTTTAGACCCAAGCCACCCTGTAAAGCAAGTTCCTGTTTGCGTTCCAAGGAGAAACAGATGAATATGTTGAGTACAATTTGAGATAAGACCTTATTCATCCTCGGTGGGTAATTAGGCATTACAGCAGCAAAAACAGTGCAGTTAGGAAAGAGATCAAAATGAAAATGATATAAGAAGTAATGCATATGTACACATCTATGTACACAAAGTGATCATGGAGTAGCACTATGGTAACTAGTAGCGCTACGCGTACTAACAGGTACAAGTTGCAGTATGCTCAGCATAACAAACAAATAGAATTTTAGAATTTAGTTATGTTACCATTTAGCATTTTATAGCATTTAGAAGACGTTACTTTTATTTTTTTTTGCCTCTGTGCCAGCTTTTAACCCTAGCACAGATGCTAAGATAGGTGGGTACCGGTCTCATCGTACAATGACACATACTCTATGTTCATTTTTTGCCATGTTATTACAACTAACCAAAACCATATGCAATTTGATGCCTAGCTTCATCCGCCGAAATGTGACCCACTTTCCCATCGGTCATCGTAAGTCAGAGTTATTTTTCAACAAATCCAACGGCGGTCAGAAAGTAACACTGTAAAATCCTCATCTGGCAGGCGGAGCAGGATAGATGGATGGAGCTCATTGAGGGCAGGATAGCGAGCGGTGCCGGGGGGGAGGCAGCGCGAGGCTATCTCCCACTGCAGGAGCCAAGGGAACCAAATGGAGGGTGGAATCTAGACGAGCGGCCATCGCCGGCTGGTTGCACCCAAATACAGCGTATTGCAGCGGGGAAACCTGAGGTTAATGGAAGTTACAGCAGGAACATAAATCAGTGTAGCTTCAATTATTTGGTTTTTTTTTTTTTTTTTTTCCGCCCAGAGCATGATATTTATCAAGCCCAAACATTAAGGGTTGATTGCCGCCGCTACTGTTCCGCCATGAATTCAAATGTGGTGGTTTATAGCCTTCATTGGTCAGTGGTTATGGTGGATGCATTCGAAGCTAAATTATGATTATTTGATCGTATGCGGGCTCCAGAAGATTACGATGAATTGTGTTAGATCACTGTTCTTACCATATCTACTTAATGAATGGCATATCAAGACCTGTTCGTTTTGGGTTTGTCATTGGGAAAATGAGTGTGGATTTCCACTAAGTAGCAGTAGTTTTTTCCTCTGTGGAAGTTGGATGGAAAGTATGAATAAGGGTTTTCTTTTGACTTGGAGATGCCGTAAAAACTTAAAATGTTCATTCTTACGCTGTGGGGCTGGAACACCTAATGTAAAAGGAGAACATGTGAAATATGACATATCTTCCAACCTCTTCACTCTTCTCAATATTGTACATTCTGCCTGGAAAATCTGTGGGATGATCTGGGATTTAAGAATCAAATATTTCATTATATTTATATATATATATACTGTATGTATATATATATATATATATATATATATATATATTATACAGTAAGAAACCTCATTCAAACTACAGGGGCTTACATAGACATCACAAGATAAACAGAAACATCAGTTCCTAACTTCTATATAAAGTAAACTCAGAACATAGATATACAAGAAATCCCATACATCACACACGTATGGCCAAAATTAAAAGGTTCAACGAAACAAAACAAAAGAATCGGAGCCGCGTTCAGCCGCTTGGAAAATGGATATTTGTTGTATTTGCTCAGCATTATCTTTGCGTAGGCTTATCTCCCACCTCCCCTCCGCAGGCGACCGCGTTCAACCAGCCAAACGACCCCGATGTGTATGTATGGAATAGATAACTCAGGAAAGGAATCCTGGAATAACTTGGTGTTCTGTGAACTGAATTATCACTGAGGAACAAGGTTGTTTTTTCTGCCTTTCTGAAGACTGAAGTTAAGCCTGAGAGTGCTGATAAAGAAAAAAAACTGTAATCCTGAGAAATGAAATATGGACTATATCCAAAGTTAAATGCAGTTAACAAGCGCAGCTTACCACTCAGTCACACTGTGCTGGACACTTTTGTTTTTTTAAACAAACAGGAAGAAAGTGAAAATCCTAAATTGAATCGCTGGTGTCTGGAAATTATTTGGATAGGGAACCAATGACAGCGGTTGTGCTTTTGTTTCGCATCGCTGTGGTTATTAAAAGTCAGATGTCATTGAGTTCAGGAGAAGCGATGATGTCCATTTGCCTTATTCTCGACCTCCTTCCAGCTGGTGTTTTCCGACATTGCCCAAAACCATATCACAACAAGGTCAGCTCTCCAAACGGGGACCAAACAAAAGAGTAGGCCTACGGGCGGATCGGCCCACGCTCACCTGGAGGGGAGGTGTCTTATAATCCGCGTGACTTAAGAGCAGTTGTTTGTGTGGCCACTCCTGGATGGTGTGGTGGAAACACGGGAGATCCACGCTAATCTCTGGCAGTGCTGAGAGTTGAGTCACGGCACCGCTCAGTGGGAGAGGAGTCACATGACCTCTTGTTGTTTGGAGATGGAAAAATGGCAGAGGTGCTCATCTCTCTGTTGAGGGCGGGAGGGATCAGGAGCTAAGCAATAGAGGCAAAATATGTGTGTATGCATGTGCGTGTGTGTGTGTGTGTGATATGGGTCATTCTCCAAATACGGGACACTTCCATATGCGTCCATATGGAAGTCCAAAAAATCCTTCCGTATGCATCCATACTCTGAGAGAAATAATATTGAAGCTATAATAGTGGTATTTCAGGAGGTTTCAACTTTGAACCTTTTGAACAGCCAACTGTACCCGTGACTGAAGAATACATTTACCGTTTGTGCTCTTGAAGGCAACGTAGCCACTTAGACATTCATGTTGGTTTGATTTCCCAAAAGGTTTTCGACAAAATGGATTCCAGAAAGTCTGTGAAGCGTATTCCCATGCAGGTGGTAACAATACATTTAAAGTGACACGTCTGGCTAATACTAATTATTGCCATATTCACATTACATGCGATTTGAATGTTGTATGCTTTCTGCCTTTTTGGAGAATAAAGCCATTTCCCATGTTAAAGGAGTACAGCGACTAGCAGTAATGTAGTGCTAATGAATTAACTCATAGAAGGGCCAGGTGCACGGGGCAAGCTTTCAGCCAAGAGCATAACGAGATATCCGCTATGAGGACTGATGGCTCTGTCGTGATAGACAATGTTTCCCGGAGCAACAAAAGCTAGCTATTCCATAATTACCCACTGAGCCGGCCTGATTGCATCTGAGTTGTCTGGAACAATCTCCTGTTACGGCTCAAGGCAAAGCGCATTTTCCCCTCGCAGGTTGAGCACGATCCCAGACAGAGCCCTCATCGCAGAAACCAAGGCATGACTCTTTACTCCCAGGTGCGTTTCGACTCCGTGTTCACACATGAACACGGAGTCGAAAATGAGTTGATATGTTTGACAAGTCCAACGGTGCACCCCAACAAATTAGAGATAAATAATCATATGGTCGGTCAGGAAAAACTTGATAATCCAGCTTTAATTGATAGCTATACATGACGCTTGCTTTATAGATCTGGATGTATGTTGCTCCCTGGGTTCGCGATCGTCACCTTCACTTGAGTGCACCGAGCAGTTTTTCGAGCCGCATACGAGTGAATTAAAGCCATTTAATTAAAACAATATTCGAACGTTGAGATGTTGAATATTGATGTATTTGTCTGTTGCTAAACACAGTGTCAACATTCTACAATGTTGAGCGTGACATGTTTGTAAAGCTCTGCACATGCACGCGTTCTTTTCAACGCATTAGCGATGGTTACAGTTCACAAGAGCATCTGATTCCGCCCGACAGCAGCGCAATCATGTCCATCAGTCACTGAATAAGAACTTGGTAATGGTAACATTTATCTCTGGGTTCCATCCTCCGCAAGCTGAGCGGCTTATTAGAAGGTAATTATCTGTCACCACCTCCCAGTAATTTACAACAATTATCTTTGCATAGGCGTCAAAATAGTTGACGACAGAATATTTACTTTAGGACTTGGTACAACCAAGTGGCTGGTATTCTGAAAGTGCAGCTCCTTCTGTACGCCGAGATGTGATGCTAATGCGCAACACGGACACATTTTTGTTTAATTGCGGGAGATTCACATCAGGGCAATTTCGGTGGTCCTGGAGACGCTGGCTAGACGTGCATATTCAATCACCGTTTGACGAGTGTCAAGGCCAGGGCAGCGGAAGGAGCATTGGCACATTAACGTCTCCCCCCGAAACCGTGACAGCCACCCATGGCAACAGGAAGTAAAGCATAAATCAAGCTGTCAAATCATAATTAAAGAAGGGGGCCGCATGCATGTGAAATAATACATAACACCGACTTCTACCAAGGTTGACCCTTGCTGGTTAAACCGCTTACACATAAATGATTGATAAGCGGCGTTTGGCTTCCAAAGTAAAACGACGATAGATGAATACTTAGATGAAGGAAAAACAAAGAGCGATGCTCTTTTGCACAGACTTTCCTAAAGAGGCTCCACTAGCACCATTTGGATAACTGCCACAAACTTTTATTCAAATTATGTCTGAAGCAAGCTCCCTTGGGATGGGAGAGAGAAATCTGAATGGGTCTAATAGGTCTGACTCACCGGAAATGGGGAGCAAAAGAAAAATATCCGAGCAGCGCTCAACTTGTCCACGAGCTATGAGGAGGATGCTTTCCTCCTGGGACGCCCTTCCCTGTCCATTAGCGTTGGACCGGATTTACCAGAGGAGATCATTAGGACATTCGCAGATAAATAAGCAACGGCTTCTTTTTCGGGAACATAGAACGGCGTCAAAATGGTGCTGGGGGTGGTCCGGCGCCGTTGAAAGCCAAACCACCAACTCTAGCGAGCAAGAAAGTGGACAAAGCCGAAGAGAAACACCGAAGGCCACGGCTTAGAAAGCTTGCATCCTGCCATATGAAAGCAAAATGCCCTGTAAACACCAGCTGCTTTGAATGATGGATGAGTCTGATAGTGTGCATAAGTGTGACAAAGACATGTCGGCCTTGCTGTACCGCACGTTTGAAGTTGAGTAATGGCCGTAATATGTTATATGCATAGGGTTTTCCACTTCCATAAATCATAGAACAATGGTGGGCTTGTATATCTCTATACAACACTAGTAACTGGGACTGTAATTAAAGCCAAACTGTGTTGTTCATTTAGGCGCTTACCTTCAGTAGCACACACACACACACACACACACACACACACAAACACACTGTGTCTACATGTATAAATATTGAATAAAAGACTACGTTGACCTCTAATTTTGGGTTGAATATGGGCAGCTAAGTTAATTGCAAGTTAAAAATGACACAGCCTATTATTAATGTTTACAAGGTGAAAATGAACCTTGCGTGTTTCTGATTTCTGCGTCGCTCAACCCCCCCCCCCCCCCCCCCCCCCCCCCAACAGTTTTGGTGAAACCGAGCTGAGAAGCCAAGAAAACAGGATATTGCTTCACCTGCTTTGATCCCTTTAACAGAAAACCCTCTGCAATGATTCCCTCAATTACACAAGAATCAGCTCGGCATAAATCTGGCAGCAGCCCACAGCCTTCCCCTGTGATTCACGATGCAAGATATCCAACATGTTTGGTCCAGGGAATTCCAAAGTTGTGTTGTAACACCGTAGCTGCAGTGTTAGATATCGTCTATGTAAATAGTGGGAACCATCTGAGTTAATGAATTAAAATCTCTAATATTAGTCGGTGGTAAGAGACCACAGTCTAAAATAGTAAAGGGGGGAAATGTACAGCTCGTGAGTTTTGGGAAATTTCGCTGACTGCAGCTGCAAGTCTCTTGTACCGGCAGTACAAGTCTCTCTCCAAGTGCACAAATGAAGACCAGATGTGTGCCTTTTTCCGGGCTACACACTTCCTGTCTGACCTGGATCAGACCTGGATCTGCGGCTGGAGACGAGCTGGGAGCGGTGCTACAATGGAGGGCGGTGGTGGATTGTGGTTGCCACATAGCACTTTGTGTATATAAACTAGCATTGATAGGTGTGTGCATGTGTGTGTGTGTTTGTGTGTGTGTGTGTGTGTGTGTGTGTGTGTGTGTGTGTGTGTGTGTGTGTGTGTGTGTGTGTGTGTGTGTGTGTGTGTGTGTGTGTCTGTGTGTGTGTGTGTGTCTGTGTGTGTGTGTGTGTAATTCTGAACACGCGGCCGATAATGCCCTATACAGTCTCAACAATGAGTGTGTTTGTGTGCTTGATCACAAGTACCTGTTATTGGCTCTTGTAACCAAAATGACACACCTCAACACACACACACACACACACACACACACACACACACACACACATATGTGAACACACAAGCAGATCATACACATACAAATGCTCGCTATTGAGCAGTCTAACTGCAGGGGGGGGGGGGGGGGGTGATTTCATCAATAAACAAACGGTCATAAGACAAGAAGTTGTAGTAGTAGTAGATAAGAAGCATCCAAACTGAGGATAAGATCTAGGATATTTATTTTTACAAATAACAATAAACTATTAAAATCGGTTTTGTGTTCATCTATTCAATTTATGTTACTGTTAAAACCTGCAGCAATGTCATTTGTCGGGAGTGCAGAGCAGCTGTACAGAGCTTGAAGGGAGCTATGAGGGTGAGCTGGGACGTTTGCGAGGATCAGAGGCAGAAGACATCCACCCCACTCTCCACCCCGCTGCATGTCTCCCATTAAAAGAAAAAGTTGTTACTGCAGTGCAGATGCTGACACCTTCTCCCGTCGGCTTGGACTTATAACAACCTGGGGAATGTCTTTGATCCCTAGTTAGGAAGGAGGCATCTGAGTGAAACTTTCTGCTGACGTTTTACCAAAGACACACAAACAAGGCTCTGGCATGCCTGTGAGTAGGCGCCCCTTGGCGCTGGGGGCCAAGCAACCTTCCAAATAAACTCTTGTGCACAGATAAACATTTGCCATCATTGCAAAATCGATGTAAAATTTGTGTTCAAAATACTGTTTTTGCCAAGGATACGGAAGAGAGCCATCGTTTTTTTTAGAGCTCTGGCTTTTTTAAACCCGACTGCGGGGTTTGGGGTTCGACTACAGCGCTTTGAGCTCATAATGTTCTCGCAGCCATAGAGTGTCTGAGCAGCTGCGGGGCTCAGAAATGCTGTGAGCTATTGGAAGCGGTTCTTCAATATTATTCAAGACTGGCTTTGCAGGTTGAGAAGTAGAACTCCACTTGTGGATGAACTCTGTATTGGATGCAATGGCAAACAAATACCCTGTGTTGTATGCCCAGCTTGCTGACAGCACAGGTTAAAAAACGTAACACTTTTTTTCCAAAACAGTTTTTGAAAAACACCTCACCACCCACGATTATGAGTTGAATCCTGTCTTGTCCACTGCGATTTCCATTTCGCGAAGCATAAGCAATGTGGCAGATTAGTGTCATCTGATGTTTTGCTTCGAACCTGTCACTAATAAAAGTGTCAGCCTCCCTATGCAATATCACACGTACGCCGTGGTGTTCATCAGCATTAACGAAATATAACAAATGCTCACTGCGCAGGAATCTAGTCGCAGCCGGAGTACACACACACACACACACACACACACACACACACACACACACACACACACAACACACACAAACACACATACACACACACGTGTACACACACAAAGATCACAAAAACTTGTGTTGATTTCAAAACGCTATTCTACTGGGTTAAATTAGGATGACTCACACTGAGACCATCGTCCATTGCACATCTGTTGGAGCTCCAGTGTTGTTATATCAAAGCTGAACTGGAACCCTTTCCATGGAATCCAGTATATTCCCCTCACAGTCGCTGACCAGAGTGTGTGTGCGTGTGTGCGTGCGTGTGTGCGTGCGTGCGTGCGTGTGTGTATCTGTGTGTGTTTCTCTCCCGCTTCCCCTCGCTCGGATCAGAGGTGATCAACTTTTAATCATGGCGGACCAGGTCTGTTTGCTTTCTGCCGAGAGGGGAGCGCGAGGCTCCTCTTTTATGAGTCAGAGGGTATTAAATAGTCGGAGCGGGAGCCAGAAAGTATTCTTGTCAACATCAACACGTGCACACTGTATATGCGCCTGTGTGTGTTGTGTTGTGTAACATTCAATAAAGTGATGTTTTTCACACGACACAATGTGTATAGTATTGTATATATACACATTGTTTACATTTGGTTGTCACGGTTACGCCTTAAGTTTGTCTCTACAGGTCTCTGGAAACACGTTGTCTCTAAAATAGCTAGTGATACTTTTCGATAACTAGTCAGGTTTAATTTATGACGAACTAGATCACGTTGTATAGTCCATTGTTTTCCCTCTGTTGTCATAGTTAGCCCGTAAGTGGCTTTCTCACTGCTGTCCTCTGAACAAAGCGTTATCTCTTAAATAGATGGTAATGTCTTTATTTGCGTTTCATTAAATGACAAAACCGTCCCCTGTACGTTCAGTTGTCACGGTTACGCCGTAACTTCGTGTGTGAGATTTGAGGACCGTGTACAACCCGGAACAAAGTATTTACCACCTCATTTTACAGGACAAACAAGAACCAAAAGTGTTACAGTGTGTGTTTGTGTGTGTTTGTGTGTTTGTGTGTGAGTGTGTGTGTGTGTGTGTGTGTGTGTGTGTGCGCGCGATAACTGTCGGTAACCTAAATGAAAGCATTTCCTTTCCTTTCCACTCTGTGCTGGCACCCCACCATGGAAAAAAACTCTAACTTGGCGTAACTGGTCGGTGGTTCCTTCTAATGTGGCGCGGGCTTTCCACCATAAATTCCTGCGGCCGGCTGGGATCAGACGAGCCGCAGGCCAGGCAGCCTCCCAGAGGGCAAAGGAGGAATGTGGAAGATACAAGTTTGCATGGACTTCAGTCTGGTCCTTCCCTAAAACTGAACTGGGGCTGGTACCGCAAGGGGGGAATTTCATCTGAAATTACGGTCTGTGGACTTTTCCTCGTGACACGTTTCTTACGTTTCAGTGCCTTATTTTACTCCTTACCTCATGAAGTGGTTGCAATTGGGCAGCGTTGGAAAGAGAATAAGAACAAAATCTTTGTTGCTGTTCTTAAGTGTATTTTTCAAGCATCTGTACTTACTTAAGTATATTCAGTTTCTCAGACTTTCAACTTTTCCTCCATTACATTTGAAAGGCAATCTTTATTTTCTTTCACATTATTGAAAGAAAATATAGATATTGCCTGAATAAATCAGGGACTGGTTCTATCAAACAGCTGATTTAGAATTGCTAATCATAAATTACTGACTCCACCCTACTATTACAGTATTTTTGTAAATTGCAAACAGGATATTGTAGGCCACCGATTCCCAACCTATGGGCCATGGCTCACTGGTGGGCCGCGAGGGTATTGCAAGTGGGCCGCCAAATCATGGGCAAAACACATTGATTTTATTAAAAAAAAAAAAAAAATTATTAATTACAAAAAAGTTTTGAAATGTAAAAAATTTTTTTTTTTAAATGATGCATTTAAAAAATGCATCATCACTCATAGCTAAGAACTTATGGTAGAGCGTACTACGTCCAAGCTGGACCACGATTGACTTGCACCTGTACATTTTTGAACTTGAGGTGATAATCCTAATGGATAGTTGGCTAGCATCAGTCACACTGAAAAGGAACAAAGCCATTGGTACATCATCCACAAGTGAAGTCCCAGCAGGACAGTCCCGTCTGTCAAAGAAAAAATAAAGTTTCAGAGAAAGTTTAGCGCTGAATATTTATCATTTGGATTTTTTTGGACAGGCACCGAAGAGGAACCGTTACCGCTGTGCGTGGTGTGCTCAGAGATTTTATCAAACGAAGCTCTGACGCCATGTAAACTGCGCCGTCACCTCGAGACAAAACACCAACAGGACATGTCCAAGCCGCTTGAATTTTTTGATAATAAACTCAAGGAGCATCAGGGCAAGACGAAAGTCATCGAAACGCCATGTACGGGCACCGAGAACGCAACGGCAGCGGAAGCGTCCTATCGGTCGCCCGACTCATAGCCAAGCCTGATAAGCCGCAAACAATCAGGGATAATTTAACTCTTCCTGCCACAAAAGAGATAGTGGGGGTAATATTGGGAGAAAAGGCGTGCAAGCCAATCAACCTCACCTCATTGTCTGATAACTCAGTCAAACGCAGGATTGATGAGATGGCAGAGAATGTGTCAGGAGAGCTGATAACGAGCATACGAGAGAGTCATTTTTATGCCCTTCAATTGGGTCAATTGACAGACATCAAAAATCTGTCAAACCTGCTTGCCTATGTAAGGTTTGAAAACAATGGAGAGATAAAAGAAGAGTGCCTGTTTTTGCAAATCTTCAACTGCTGAGGCCATTTTTGACAATTTGAACGCATTCATAGTTTCAAACTAAGTGTGGGAGTGAGCACTGATGGGGCCCGTGCGATGCTGGGCCAGCACAGTGGAGTCATTACCCAGGTGAAAGCTGTGGCTCCACTCATAACATCTGGTCACTGCAGTATACAAAGAGCAGCACTGGCTGTAAAGAAAATACTGCAGATCTAAAGACTGTTCTAGATGAGACTGTCAGAGGAGTCAACTTCATCAAAAGCCGTCCACTGCAATCACGTTTATTTTCCATTTTAGGTGACGAGATGGGCAGTGACCATAAGCAGCTTCTGTTACACAGAGAAGTCCGGTGACTCTCGAGGGGGAAGGTACTGATGTGACTTTTTGAATTGCGTGAAAAGGTGAGGGTGTTTTTTTTCTCGACGCAAAGTTTGAACTCGCTCATCGCTTCAGTGATTTTGAGTGGCTGGCATAATTTGGATACCTGGTCGACATTTTCAGCCACTTAAATGGACTCAACCTCAGTCTCCAAGGAAAAGCAGTGACCATGTTCAATGTCCAGAATGAAATAGACACAACCATAAGAAAAATGGATATGTGGGCCAGGCGATATGACCAGTCAAACTTTGAGTCATTTGAGAATCTGTCCGATTTTTTGACAAAGGAAGAAATGTCACCGCAAGAAGCCGGAAAGAATTATTTGAGGACCAAACTGCGCAAACTCTTCCCCATCGCCAGATGTGCACTGCAACTGGATCAAAAACCCCTTCACCAGCCACAGTGACAAGATCTCTGTGTGGATCTTTCCTGCGACAGCACATTGAAACTGGCTTTCTCACAGAAGTATCTCACAAACTTCTGGCTTCATGTTGCTTCTGAGTATCCCGATCTGTCTGACAGACCTGTGCGATTTTTCTATATAGCGGTGGATGGGGTGGCTTGAGTAGCCCCACCTGATGCTCGTTGGTTGGGCTAAGCATCAGGGTTAAAAACCCCGTCCACACATTCAGTCAAGAGGGGAGCCCTGTGTCACGACATGTTCCATCTGCTCCTGGTTAATTCCACCTAGCCTCATCTCTACAAGGCTAGGTGGAATTCACAACCCCCCCGTCGTCTGTCTCTGTGCCGGAGGTCCCTGAGCAAACCACTTGAGTGGCGTGTGGTCGTGACTCTGCCACATAGATATACGATTATTTTTAACCCACCTTTTTTGTTTTACCACTACTGCAACTGAAATGCAACTGGCAGTGCCGGTGCATTTCTAAAGTCGAAACTAACTTTTAAATGAGGCCTTGTAGTTCGAATATGAGTGAAGATTCAGCAACTGGATTGCTTATTTCTCGCCTCAAATTTGTTCAGAAACAGATTTTGGTGAAATAAGGTGAGAGCAGTAAAAGTTTAAAGACTAAATACAATGGAACCCGGAAGTGAAGCTCAAGCCGCATTGGCTCACAGAACCCGGAA
Source organism: Zeus faber (assembly GCF_960531495.2). NCBI lineage: Eukaryota > Metazoa > Chordata > Actinopteri > Zeiformes > Zeidae > Zeus > Zeus faber. Next base: position 8,001,911 of record NC_137210.1, read on the forward strand.
CTTGTGTTCAAACCCCATTGGCTCACAAAACGGGAGGGTGGCTCCTCCCACTTTAACAGAGCATCAGGAACACAATGGATTCAGAGGCATGTTAGAATGGCTGAAATGCATGATCTGAGTGGTATTTCAGCAAAAAACTGTTTTGACAAAGATGTTTTTAGAGTATAATCACCTCTCACATTCGCTCTCTTTCACACTTTGTTCAGTTAACAACCTCAGACAGACACACACACACACACACACACACACACACACACACACACACACACACACACACACACAAATCAAAACAAGCATCTCAGGGAGGCCATGCAGATTTCCTTTTACGCACACAGACCCCTCGTCTCCCTCCTAGTCTTGATGTGGGACATTTCTCCTCCACCGCTACTGTTTACGGCGCATTTTCTCCGGCTGCCATTCGTCACGTGCCGTGGAATTTCATCTCCACAAACTGTCACGACCCTCTATTTATAGCCTGCACTGCTGCTCTGTCTGTCTGTCTGTCTGTCTGTCTATCTGTAACCCTCCGGTAGTCAGGCAGCATGGGTTCTGATGATTGGGCAATATGACGGCATGTGACAGGTTTAGCACAGGTCTGGGTGAAAAATCGAAATATTAGTATGTGTGTGTGTGTGTGTGTGTGTGTGTGTGTGTGTGTGTGAGTGAGAGTGTGTGTGTGTACCAATGAAATATAAACAACATTTAATTTATCTGACTCGGTGTCTTCACCTAAAAAGTTACACCAGAGCATTACACATTGATAAATCTATCTATCTATCTATCTATCTATCCATCCATCCATCCATCTATCTATCTATCTATCTATCTATCTATCTATCTATCTATCTATCTATCTATCTATCTACCTATCTATCTATCTATCTATCTATCTATCTATCTATCTATCTATCTATCCATCCATCCATCCATCCATCCATCCATCCATCCATCCATCCATCCATCCATCCATCCATCCATCCATCCATCTATCTATCTATCTATCTATACATCACATATCACACACTTATAGTACAAGCACAACCATCTGAAAATATATACATTCAAATTGTAGTTTAATGGCATGTATAGCATCCTCAGGCGTAACATGTCCAATGGTGCAATGTGGTTGAATTTTCATTCCTCCCGTTTCCACTAAATGCGTCCACCTCCTTCCACCATGCCTACGTGCTTAACTCTGACACCTGGGAATCATTACCAGAGATGACCGAACAAGTATGAGGTTGCTGTAAAGGAATTCAGGGCTGAAACAAAACCAAAAAAAAAAGACATCTGCGTTGTCGTATTTTCTGTCTTGCCAACCGCTGTTGCAGTATCCCGGATGTGCGGTAAATATTAACGTTATGCCAAACAAACAATAAAAAAAAAATCCAGCAATGGTCGGTTGTCAACCCAAGAGAGTAAACAAGGCTGAAACCTTTCCTATTTCATAAGAGGTCATTCCCATTCACACCAGAAGACTTTCAGATGGTTTTTCGAGGAAATCAAAAGGGTCTTCTGCTGCAATTACATCTTCCATCTTGAATATAGTTTTCTCTGAACAATTCCACAAAAACGCACCTGTAGACCTTTGGCTTTGGCGTTAATGTGGCCATGAACGCACATTGAGGAATGAAATCAATCTAAACAGCGATCCCCATCCCCATCAGACCCCACGATACCAATGGCAACTTATTTATTTATATATACATACAACACAGGGCATTTGTATGCCATTGCATCCAATACAGAGTTAATCCGCAAGTGGAGTTCTACTTCTCAACCCGCAAAGCCACCACTGTGGGATGACAAGAGCACAGCTTTTTGCTACACAGAACCGCTACCAATCCCCCTCTTTGGAGGACAATCTTACCATCTTTTGGTCACACACACTCACACACACACACACACACACACACACACACACACACACACACACACACACACACACACACGGACACACCACCAGCACCTGCTTTGAACGAACCCTCCTGGTTGCATCCCTCTCCTTTTCGCCCTCATTTACTGCCATAACTATGACATGAAGAGGCCACGTGCCCAATTTCTGTTCCAGTTTTCCTGGACTTAATTAACTCTGTTTTGTCGATACATGTCATCTCATGTTTCTATCTTTATGTTTGGTACATGGTGTTTGGTTCTATGTTTGTTTGTCTCACCCGTGGTGATTCTCCCCCTCTTGGAGTAGTCATGATGATTAATTGTTTAAAGACCAAAACATTAGATCGTTCTCCAAAGAGGGGGATTGGTGGCTGTTCTGTGTAACAAAAAAACTGTGTTCTTGTCATGCCACAGGTCGTCCACAGGACAGAGCAATTGCAGAAGTTCTTGATGATTAAAGAATGAATAAAAAGAGGCATTGCAGGTTGAGAAGTTCCACTTGCAGATTAACTCTGTCCTAAATGCAATGGCAAACAAATACTCTGTGTTGTATGCCCAGCATAATAACAGCGCAGGTTAAAATTAATTAATTAATTAAGTAGACGAAAATTGGAACAGCAATTACGGTGCGTGGCCGTAGAGAAAGGAGAGAAAGGGAGAGAATGTAATCGGGAGGGTGTTCGGGGGCAGGTTCGAGGCAGATGCTGGTATGTGTATGCGTGTATGTGCCTGTGCTGAGTCTACTTGTGTATTTCTGTGTGTGTGTGTGTGTGTGTGTGTGTGTGCGCGCGCACGCGCACTGGTGAATGCATGGGACTTCCCAATTAGTTCTGGTGCAGGGAGTCATAACTTTTTAAAAGCCCTCACAGCCACCCACGAGTCCCGCAGCACGACCTTGAGAAAGCAGAATGCACCGCAGCCACAGAAGGCCCCCCCGACCCACAGAGAAGCCGGTAACTTCACCCGTGGACCCAGATCTGCTAACGCCACCCCCCCCCCCCCCCCCCCCGGCACACTGCGCGATTTTGCGAATTGGGGAGCGACGCATGGGAATAGCATGTTTCTGTGGCTTGAAAAATGTGGTTGGCGTGTGGGTCATTATTTGTTTTACAACCTCAAAGGTTGTGATTTAATGGCGGTCAAAACACCGTTAAAAGGTCCCTCTGCCGCCCCTACTGAGAGGAACCCCAAACAGATGGAGCATGCTCTCTCTCTCTCTCTCTCTCTCTCTCTCTCTCTCTCTCTCTCTCTCTCTCTCTCTCTCTCTCTCTCTCTTTCTCTCTGTCTTTCGCTCTCTCTCTCTCTCCCTCTCTCTCTCTCTTTCTCTCTCTCTCTCTCCCTCTCTCTCTCTCTTTCTCTCTCTCTCTCTCTCTCCCTCTACCCATTTAGTTTAGTCATTCTTGGCAAAGGTGAGTTAAAAAAAAAGGGGGGGGGGGCTTGCTAAACACGCCGGACGTCAGTTACCGGGTGAACAGTACATGCGATGAGGTGACTAAAGCCCCCACACCCCGCTAGGAGGTATTCATTTCACCCGAGAGCTTATTTGCGAGATGTCAAAAATAAGGAATGAGGCAGCAGGGGCTTAGGATGGTTATATCCATCCCCAAATGGATGGGGAAATCACTGGCGTGTATTAAGCCTGCCCTGCATTTGAAACCATAAATGAGGCCTCCAGTCCGATAGGATCTTTTCCTCTTTCCTGGTGCTTACGCGACTCCCCTAAGTGCTCGGACGAGATGGAAAGTTCAACTCTGACATCGCGTAGATGAACATTGGCCGCGGGTTTCGAGTTTCGCCCGGTCACCTCCACAGCGTCGACAACGCGTCGCTCAATTCCGAGGGTGATTTCACTTCCAGCGGCCTCCTTTACACATTATTCAAAGCTCTACCTTCTCACTTTCAGCCTCTCAACTCAACTGTTACAAGGCTTCAAGCCACAGGAAAGTCAAGAGCGCTGAGATAGCATTTCAGTGGGAAAAAACAATCTGGTTTGTCATTTATATTTAATATTTATTTTTATTTTAAGTGCTGGAAATCATGAATTTGCTTTTCTATTTTTTATTAAAAAAAAAAAACCTGATGGCAAGTTGGTGATTCATGTTGAATTTGACTTTCCTCTCGATTTTCATTTTGTGCGCTCCCTTTCTTTGAATAGGGCTGTCTGACCTTGAGGTGACAGGAATTGCTGAAGGTTATCTCAGCTCATTTTTGTCTTGCCCTGGAATGATGGACAGAGCTATTGAAAAAGTATAATATCAAGTTAAATATAAACTGATGGAGGTCTTGTCGTGAATTGCACATTTGAGAAATTGTGTTAAATAAATGAATCCATGAGTTTTATATGAATCATTATGGCAGGTGGGGGTGAGGGGTTGGAGCGCAATTCTAATGTGAATGGTTTGATTTCAGAGTCTCATTTGGTGAAAATTGACCAATTTTCCACATCTCAGTGTCTTCCACATAGCTATAAATCTTGGAAAAACAACTGCGATATGCATGTGGATTATGCATGGCTTCTGGGCCTGAACAATAGTCATAATAACCACCCTTTTAACAGGAGTGAGTAGCTCACAACATTAATCTTGAGTCTTTGCACAATTATATGCAATGATAATTGTGTAATGATAAGAATTGTAATTATAATCATATTAATTATATTATGCATTGGCCTAGAATAAGTACCAATCCAATAGATTATTGATAGTATAGACAGAACAGTGATAATATTTTAGACAGAATTCTCTTAATACAGTGTTTGATGCATAGCTCTTGTTCTAGTTTTTGTATTATGGGGTATTCCAGATACGCTAAAACATGTGAAACAATGTAATAAAACAAATGTAGCTAAAATAATCATTTTGGCACGGACCTTTTGGAAGCCCTTTTGGAAGCCCTAGGGGTCACAGGCACAGGGGTTTGGGCAACCCCCCCCCCCCAAAGAAAAAAAACAAAGAAGCCAATTCAGAGCCATGTTCAATCCACCCCTCAAAACCAGAGCACGCTATTCATTTCTCATCTAATGAATGCAGAGCGCTCCGTGGTTGTGTGTACAGTTGCTGTTGAAAGCCTTCAAAGGCTCTCTGCACTCACCCCAAGAGCCAAAGCGGTTTCTGAAGCTCAGCGGGTCAGCTGTTTCGTCTGTTTGCTGGAGAAAGTTGGAGATTAGTCGTCTCCTGCGAACGGCCCCTACCCGATTCGGTGTTTGGGATTTGTCAAATAAACTCCCCTCAGTCTGTATTACGCTGCATTATGCGATGCACCGCTTGCTACGGAGGCCTTCAGATATCGCCCTCTGGCGTAACGTGGGGTGGTCTCTGTTATCAACCATTTGTCATGCACCTCATCTTACCGTTGGGGTTTGCCAATTATGTAATATTTGTTTCCATGGTTACATCGCGAATAGTGTAGTGCGTTTGTGTAAAAATAGAAAATATGGGTGAAAAAAGCATGACGATGTATGTAAACGGCTTACCTCCCAAGAGACTTAAAGCGGGATTTTGTGTTCATGCAAACACAAAATCAAGGCTATTTCAAGAAAAGGGATTGAGAAGTCTTGAGAAGCTTTTTAAAAACGCTCACGGAATAACTTTTGTGGCCCTTTAAATAAGACAAGTCAGTAATAAACTTTAAATTAAAAACACTGCACACCCCAATGAAGAGGCCGTTTATCAGTTGGTCCCACAAATTGGTGTCTCAACCAATCACAATTTGATCACTCACTTTCTGTCAAATGACTGCACATTTTTGAATAATCCAGTATATTACGCATATTTGGATAATAAGCACAGAATCAAGTAGGAAAACATATTACGCATATTAAACTGATAGCAAGATGAAAATCTTTTGTAGAGCATTCCAGTTCCTTGTGTAGAGAATTCAATTCAACTTTTTTTTTTTTAAACCAGTCAGGTCTGGTTTTTACTTTCAACGCCTAAAAGGAGTTCTGTATCGTGTTGCGGTGTAAGATCCCTTCTTCTCCCAAGACTCGGCCCACGCCTGTCAGCCGATATGGAGATTTACGCTCCGCTCTTAGCCCAGACAGGCTGCAAGCCCCTGTCTTGAATGGATTCACACAGAGGGGGTGGGAAATTGGAGACTTGGTCCGACACCACGGCAGCCACTGACCCCCCCACTCGGTTAGAGACCCCTGTCTGACCAGAGCCTCCCTCCCCCCCACACACCCACCACCCCCCTCCTCTATATTTTTGAAAAGTCCATTGACTGTCTAGTTGGGTGATTTTAAAGCCATGACCCAAGAAACGATTTGTGGTAGCAATGGGGGAAAAAAGTAATTTTCAGTTCCAATTTTCATTTTCACGTTAATAAACTTTTAATAAACTATAACTGTCCAGGATTGGGCACTGATGAGATTTTATGGCACCCTAATTGAACATAAATTGTAAGGGATGGCCTGAAAAGGAGAATATTTCCACGCTGATTTGCACAATTAATTAATCTCGCGACCTGACAAATAATAATTAGAAACCTATTCTCAAATGAACGCCTCGGGTAACTGATATCGTTATATGGCCGGCCCCAACACTTACCTGAGCTCCTCTCATTAGCCATGTTGCCACTAGCCATGAATACCATTGTTGTCCTACTGTCCTAATAATTCCTAATATTCACAGCTGAAAAAGTTGTCATTTGCCAGGTATTGCACACTCACATTTACATATAAATCACTTCTTTAAATATTCATGCCTGGTTGGTGTAGGATTGGCCAGACAAGTGGAGGCACTTGTGCAGCGCCAGCCCACTGAGATTAATGAACACGGCTCTTCCCCACAATGCCCCCATACCTCCCTACAGCGAAGATGAAATATTCATTAGATGGATTGCCATTAAACTGTCCACCCCTTAATGTGCAGCTAACTTCATTCGGAGACATTCTCCTGATGACTTTCCTTCCGCTCTGTGTTGAGTCGTTACCGCTCCGCTGGCACCGCTGCGCCCGGCGTTTAACACAAACGCATCTTCCCCGAACTGCAAACCTCTTTGCTTTTCTGTCCGAGCACATAAATTATAGAGCTGTCCAATGGAAATGACAGTAATTCAAAGACGTCTTCCCACCAGAAGGTGATGGAATGTTGATCAACTCAGCGGCGCTGTGGTTAAGACTGGGATGAGTCATGGCTGTGTATTCTTAGAATCTGTAAGGAAAGCTGGTCGAATAGAAATGTTGAAATGTCCTCTCCAAATGTTGGTGGTGGCGTAGAAAAGTTGAAGCTATTGCCAAGTTGATCTGGATCCTGAATGGTTCCCTAACGGCTGGATTTCTTCAATAACGTTCTAGCTAACAATAGCACTGAATGCATAGACATGTTATGATATTCGCTTTTAGGTAAGCGATCCATTTGGCTGTTATTGGGTTATTAACTCCTCCGGAATTGGCCGCCATCTGATTCGTCTCATCCTCCTGATTCCAGAGTTATTTCAGTGTTCAACCCGAAGAATAGAGAAGCATTTTAAAAAAAGACCAAATACTAGGATAAGGTTTTCAACATTGTTTCCAATGTCTTGATGTAATTTTATCATAACCTTCAAAAGGTACAGTAAGCGACGGGTAAGACGGCAGCAGTGTAGCGTTTAACAGTTGCTCAAGTCTGAGTAATGAAAAAAAAAAAGCTAATCACTGTGTTGATATCTCAACCAGAACATGAACCAAACATAAGCCGAACTGAAACCAAGCCCGCAAAGAAGGGGATCGCTGATTTCTGTGTGAAATGTGGACTTCGAGACGATACTGTGACTGGGGCTATATAAATAAACTTGACTTGACATTAATCGAGGCACAGCAGGGGTTTTTGGTGAGCATGGGAGGACGTTTTGGTAAATCTATATATATATAAATATATCTAAGTTTGAAAAATGTTTAATATCTTTAGCAGGGCATTGAGATTCACTGAAATTGGTCAATTGAGGGAAAATTGAATAATTGTGCATAAAGCGGATCCCGATTAGAATTTCAAACACACTCTAAATTGACTGATAGCATATATTGTAGTATACCAGTGCTTAAAAATCAATAAAATATTCTACTCTTTTCAGATGATAAATATTGGTATCGTGTTCCTTTCCTAGGGGGAATTAATTTCTGCGGTTGACTGACTGGACAGGAAAAAGGGGACCAATCCTTCCATGCTGCTGCAAAACTAAACATATCACTCCTACTGCCCCCAACACCCCTGACACCGGTGTGACTAGAATATAGAAGTGCTTCTGGATGCTAAAGTGTTTTTTTGTATAGATCTCTCGATCCTCCCTGTCTACTGGTTTGTCCAATCTGAATGAAGCAATCTGAATGAAGCCCCTATTTTTCAACATACAGTTGAAAAATAGGGGCCTGGACTGCTTGAGGGACATTGTCTATTTCCAAGTGTCTGGCTCTTGGGTCTAGTCACATGGCTCTTGTTTGGAATGAACCTGAACCTAAACCGCTCGGATACACCCGCTACAATGATTGAAACTAGGATTGTGAAACCCTTACCAGAGATAACGTTACAACATGGGTCTCTCACGCCAAGCCCACCCACACACAGAGACATGAACTTCACCTTTGCACAGAGCAGAGGAAACGTTACTCCGCACTCTGTGGAGCCCACGATTACTGAGATAAACCATCCCAGAGTAATGCGAGCAGGGTCCATGCCATGATAAAGCATCCTGTCACACACTGGTACACCCACCCTCGCTGACGCTACCCGGTCGCCCCTGCCAACATTCCCCACTTTTCATCACACCAAGGCTGTGGGGGGGATCATCCATCAGAGCAGTCTACCTGGAGACACAGGCAATTGAACTTACTAGGTCCTGGCCTATGTTCCCCACTTCCTTCCCTCCCCACCATACCCCGGCCCTCTGGGACCTACGCCTGGGCCACTGGTTGAAGGTCCTCGGGGTCCTCTTCAACCAGAGCGGATATGTCTCTCAGGAACCAGGCCGGGTCAGGAAAAGACCCGGGGCAGACGGTGCCATCTGTCATTGGGAAACCACACAACGGCACCACAGTGCCTAGAGCCACTCTCCTCTGGCCCAAAGACAGGACAGCACAGCCAAGGTCACACTGCCATGACCACTCACACTGACCTCCTTCAAGCTTTGTTTATGACTGACCTGCAATTTCCTTTTAGCAAACCAAAGGTGCTGATTACAGGCCCAAAGTGACATATTAATTTCTTTCTGGACAAATACTCTGAGACCCCCCGTAGAAAGAAAACTTTGCCCTCCTGAAAACTTTGCTCACTCCAAACTGCCGAGAACTAGCAGCCCTTCTATTGCTTGTGTATAACAGTGCAATGTTTGCTTTTGTATTGCACATAGCAATCTCAGTATGCAAACAAGGTGTACAAGGGACCTGGATTTAGTTTTTTTGCACATTACCCCCTCACATTTTTTGTCAGTAAAGCCAATATTAACGACTCAGTTGGCTGGTACAACTGGAAAACTATGGTCAGCCAACCAGCTTTCCAACAGCAACAATAAAACGCCTGGTATAGTTTCTCCCAAGGGTGCCATTTGGTAGCCATTATGGTAGATGGAGGAAATATAGGTGGGGGGGGGGGGGGGGTCAGTGATGTGGGGCATGGCAGTTCAGGGGCAGCACACAGGAAACAGGCCGGTAGACTTGCTCCATATGCTAGACATTAGCCTGTGACTCCAACATCAACCCCAGAGAGAAACACGGAGAAAACATATACATGCCCCCCCGGAAACTACACTCTTCCCCTTGAAACCTCTTTTAACAGGATGAAGAAACATGTTTTCGCAAACTATTTTCCATCAACTGTAGCTGTCTACTTGACCCTTTTGATGGAGAATCGAGATGGACGGGTCATAATGACGCTTAAGTAACTGCCAGCTCAAGTTGGTAAAAGACAGGTATGTGCTGGCCGTTCGTTTGAACCACAAAATGTCAAAGAGCCCATGAACAGATTTGGTATTTTGATTATGGAATAGATCAACTCAACTCACAGTTTCTTACTTCTACTCAATAGTCATTGCAGAGGAATGTGTATAATACATCAATACTTTTGTAGGTGATGCGATCTGTACATTCTGTATGTGAATAATTAATAAATTTTTTGGTTTACACTGATCTAATACAAATCTCTAGGTAAACCGGATAAAAGGCTCATTAGGTACAGGACACCCATACATACTAAGCTTTCACTAGTCCACACCACAGCAGATAGATTGAGTTGTAAAGCTGACCATACGATGCGAAATACGAAGTAATACAAGATAAGAGATACTGATGATGGTGATGGCGGATGAGAGAAGAGATGGTAAGGGTGTGATGTTGGTGAATCGGCGGCTTTGGCGTGCTGAGGGGTGGGATGATGGATGGCGAGCTTGATGAAGGATGGAAAACCAGGGGCCTTGACTCGGGATGGGGGAAGGAGTCACGAGGGCGTCAGGCCTCAGCTGTGCCTTGGATCCCCCTGGTGGTTGCTAAGGGATGGAGAGCGCGAGAGGGAGAGCGAGAGAGGTGGAGACTGGGGAGGTGGTGCGTTGCGAAACCTAAGGCAACCGAATGTTGGGTGGATCTGACAGGTATAATGTATGTATGTAAATGTTGATTGGTAGAAGGTGGGATTGGGGTGTGGTCTCCACTCCTGAACTTCGGTTAATTCTAACCCCATTCAAAACAGAGAGCAAGATCATACATTAAAGAGAACCAGTGCCGATGATGCAAATTCACGAAAAATGGATTGGTGCCGCTAATAGCACCATATATTGCACATCAATTGCGACGCTATCTGCCCTGAGTCAATGTCCAATTAACAAAAGATATTGCACTAATATTACAGTATGATAGTGTAAACACAGCCACAGAGTTTTGCTGCTGAGTGCAATTTGCTCTTGTTTTGCGTCTGATTTTGGATCCTCAGAGATGCGCAGATTCAAACACGCCATAGTAGACTGAATTTTAGTCTAAAACTAAAATGTACTTAGTATTTTTAGGTTGATGTGCCTATAAAACATTTAAATAATATGAGTAAATCTATAATAAAACTTACTCTTCCTACACAGTTCACTAATTATATGAATAAAATGTGGATATATTTCAAATTTTGCTGGAGAAATTCTAGTTCTCACTAAATTTTAATATGACAATGTAGAGAGACAATGTAGAAATTATGACAGTTCATTTGAAGAGGACCTATTGTGCTCCTTTTTACACATTCACACACATTTACACACACACACACTCACACACACACACACACACACACACACACACACACACACACACACACACACACACACACACACACACACAGACACATAACACACACCAAAATACCGCTCAGATTATACATTCTAGCCATTCTAACATGCCTCTAAATCCATTGTGTTCCTAACACTGTGGTTAAGTGGGAGGAGCCACCCTCCCGAGGCCACAAGTTCTGTGAGCCAATGGGGTTTGAGCACAAGTTTCGGGAGCCAATGGGGTTTGAGCTCCGGGTTCCATCTATTTAGTCTGTGAACTTCCACTGATTTCATCTCATCAGTTCACTAAAATCTGTTTCTGAACATATTTGAGGCGAGAAATAAGAGATCCAGTTGCTGAATCTTCACTCATATTCGAACTACAAGGCCTCATTGAAAAGTTTGTTCCAACGTTTACCGCAGTGTCTGGAGTGGCGAGAGGGATACGGCTTGGGGCTTTTTTGTTTCATTCAATTACGGAAACATGGGAAAATAAAATAAAATAACTGAAATAAATCCACGGTTTTGTTTGGAGAAACGCGGAATAGATCGCACGCCGCAGCCTATAGCACAGTCAGCCTGGACACACCCACATACACAGAAAGTAACACACAGCAAAAATAATTTTTAAATACTTACATTTCCATCGTCTGCAGGTTTGTCACGGACACTTGGTATTAATTCCTCTTTCTTTTAAAAGATTTGTGGTGGTCTCTGAAACCAACAGAGCTCTTCCCATGATTTGCTCTTAGCTTCAATGCTAGTGTGTCCTGCCACGCTCCAGCTGTGGGTGGAGTTACTCAGATGGAGGCCAGACAGACAGCTTACAAAAAACTGACTGGCTTGTCTTATTTCACAGTTTGTGTGTGTTTCAGTGCAGCGCTGAAGTTCCGGATGTTTCTGCGTAAACAGACAGGAACATCCGTGTATCATTCCATCATTTCATATCCCATTTACAATCCAAAATCAAGAAGTTAATGACTTTTTTCCCTGCATGGGGGACCATGAAATGTTTTGAGTGTGGGGATCGCTCCGTGCACGCCCGAGTGCAACAAGTTGTTTTTGGAGTGCGTTTTGAGAACCACCACGGACTGCTACTTGTTCAAGACTTGATCGGAACCTTCATCGCTACCTTCCGATGCCGTAACATTAATAATAATTATAGTCATAATGTTCGTGCGTAACGGGGGGGAAGTTGCGGAGGAGGGGGACCTGTGTATGTTGTAGCTCCGATTGTGCAGGGAGTGGAGGCATTGCTCTTTTTTTTTGTCTGCACAGTTACCACCAGCTCTCTGCAGACGGTAATAATTTCACTCTAACGTGCGTGTGCCCATTAGATCGGTGTTTGTGAATTGGACTTTTTTTTCAATGTGGCTCGTTTGCAAAGAAAGGGGCCAATTTTGCACCAAATGTATGAATAATATCTAATTTAAATAAGTGCAAATTGCACGTAACACCAAGACACTATTTGCCTGGCAGCGCAGTTCGTGGTGCATTTCACCCTCTTCGGTGTGAAATTAGACACTTGCTATTTCTGCTAATTGCGCCGGTTTAGCGGCCGAGAAAGCCACACTATCCTTTTGTGAATCCGCCCCTCAGTGTCTTTTGTCTGAGTTCGCTAGTCAGAGACCCCTGCTTCACAATAATTATCAAGTCATCCATAACATTTAGCTCCCATACTTCAACTTCAGCACCCTCCCTCCTTTCTCACATTGTGATTACATTTGAAAAGTTGCCTATGGCGAACAAGTGGCTGGATCATCCTGGTCCACACACTGCAGTCGGTGTTATTCGAAAATCAGCTACGGAGCCTGGAGAGGCACCCGAGCCTTGGCCTAATGAGAAGGAGCCGTCATGTCCAATAAGCATCTGACGCGGCAACACATAAACTGGCAGACAAGTTTTGGCCGGCGTGCACTTTGGACCGGGGTGCAAGGATACGCAGGCTCTCCCAAGGTTGGACGCCGGCGAGCACAACTCCAATTTACGCTTTCAGGCTGTAATAAAAAATATATAGCTGGCATTTGAGTTGGAAGCAAGTTTAAAGGGAGCAGCGGAACCACAAAAGCACTTTCACCGCTAATGAGGTGACAGAGGTTTTGGACGAGAGCCACTGAAAAAAAGTGAAGATCGTAATCTGCAGGGTTGATTTTGTTTAGGGAATATTCTTTTAATTCATGAAAGGTTACTGGCAATTTCACAGCAGACTGCTCCATGGAAGCACAGAAATCATGAGAGACAGCAGCCACAACATTGTTTTTTTGTTGTGAACACAGACCTATTTCTGTGTTACACACATGTACACGCATACAGTACATACACACACACACACACACACACACACACACACACACATATAAATATACATATTTGTATATACATATTTATATATATATATATATATATATATATATATATATATATATATACATACACACACACATATATATACATATATATATATATATACACACATATAAATATACATATTTGAATACACATATTGATATATATATATATATATATATATATACATACACACACACACACATATATATACATATATATATACACACATATAAATATACATATTTGAATATACATATTGATATATATATATATATATATATATATATATATATATATATATATATATATATATACAATATATATATATATATACATACACATCAAGACTGTACAATGTATTAGCTCATGATGGGTGCCATGACAACAGCCAGTAAAGGCAAATACAATGTGAGAGTCCAAGAACTACCACAGACTTCCCTCGGCGGGCCAACAGGGGAGCCATGGCTGTTTGGCCTTAACAATTCTAATGTCACATTCACGCTCAAATCCTTTCGCTGTATATGTCATCTCGAACAAGATCTCCTGTCAACCATGTCTCTTGTGTAGACAAAATGACGCCGAGGCTGGAAGGGATTTATTTGGCCGCCACCTTGTTTTTTTTTTTAAACAGAACCGCCGTTGTTGGAAAAAGTCGAGTTCCATTTTCCCGAGTTTGGTTTTGAATTTGCTCTTCAAATGCAGCCAGATATGTAGTCTGCGCAATCCCGAGTTTGTGCTCCTACTCACTTTGGAAGGAGTTCACATCAAAGAGCGGGGCTGTCTGGAAGAATGAACAAGCCTGGCATTGAGATATGATTGTGAAACTTAGGACAATCTAATATGGCTGCACAAGACCTGTAATCCAACATTCGGTCTGTATTTGCTTCAGTGTTTGTCTGCAGCCTTGTGAGAGTGCGAGAGAGAGAGAGAGAGAGAGAGAGAGAGAGAGAGAGAGAGAGAGAGAGAGAGAGAGAGAGAGGGAGGGTATAATAATACAAAGAGAGCGGGGACACTACAGCTCACATGTATTACTATTCTCCTTTGTTATCACTGCGCCAACATATTGAACGGTAAAGTAGTTACATTTTGCACGGCGCTCGCCTCCCTCCATAATTGCATCTTGTTTCTATGGAAACGTATGTTCCCAATGGGAAACACATTTTGTGAGATATGATGAGGAAATTCTGTCGTTTGGAATGACTTTTTTTTGTGGAAAAATATTTGGCTGAATGGAATTAAACAGCGCTTGCTTCTGTAGATTTTTCTGCTTTCCACATGTTGGGGGGGCCTCATCACCGCCTGGATCTGTGCCGCGGTGAGTTCAGGTGAACAAAGTTACTGCTGTGAAGAGGAAATGAACGCGCCTGCATGCAATTGCACAGGTTGATCTTTTTTTTCAATCTAGGCATTATTAAAATGTTGGTTTCCATAACTGTTCATCCGTTCACCTTTTACCAGTAAGATTCGCACAGCTCTGCTGAAGCTTTAACAATTAATAGACTGCAGATTAATCGCTAATAAGAATTTAATCGATTAAGATTTTGTCTTATCGATAAGAACTGAACAATCTGCGGTCTTGTTGTTATTGTACCAACGGGAGTGTTTGGGGCGTTTTAAGAAAAAAATACCAGCCAGCAAGTAGTAGTACTGACCGGAACTGGCAGATTGTCAAGAAAGCAATACCCAGTTTAGTAATTTTATTAGCCTCTCGTTGGCCATATCTGCATCGGACTTGATCTGCTATGAAACATCCGACTCATTACGTCGCAGAGGATGGCAAAAAGATAAAATATTTAACTTGCGCAAACAGCGGTTGTAAATATTCCTGTATGCGTGAACGAGTTCAGCGAGTCTTGCCTCGAACTTCTCCATTAGGAAATGAAATGAGGATAAACATTCCTCACTCCCCTCACGCCCAGGCAAAAACTCCCGGTGGTGCGCGATGTTGCGTAGGTCCCCACGCACCATGGCACCATCGATTGCAAAACATAATTCATACTCTCTTACGTTGCTGTGGATGTAGCCAAATTAAGTGATTTACGGAAGTTCAATGGAACGAATAAAAAGACGGATGAATCTAATAAGAACACCGGTGTTTGCACGTTTGATACATGATGGGAACAAAGGTTTTAACATGGCCTGGGTGGAAAAACCATAAACCTATCTTATAATTCTCCCAACCATTTTGTTTTCATTTTATGTCTTGGACAATTATCCATTCACAATGGAACGGTAGATACATGTACTTCTTGCGGCAAACAGTGGGAGTGAAGCTTTCGTTTATTTATTTTCATCCTTTGATCCAACACCGGGAAGCGGTTCCAATACCTACATTTGGAGCCTAGTTCTACAATTCTACAAATCTCCCACAATGTTGCACAAGATACTGTACCGCAGACGGCCGACCTACAGCGCCGTCCAAATAACAGTGGGAGTGCAGAAGTGTGGAAACATGTGCCGGGGATAAAGGACTGTTCTATTATGTTTTTGTTGTATTCCTGGACTTGAAACCAGTGGCCCAAGGAGGGGTAGGATAAATTCAACCCAGGGCTGGAGGCCACTTTGTCTGCTGTCCGCGGGGTTGTGGGTTTACAAAAGTTGTCCAGGCCTTTCCTTAACCCCCCCCCAAGGCACCAAGCTGTTCGCTGGCAGCGGTGGGGATTTTCCTTAACATGCTTTCCAGCAGCCCTGGCAGAGCAACAGAATACACAAAACATTTAAGCACCTTTTGTGAAAAAATAAATACAATAAATCAATATAAAAATAAATAAATAGGGCAGAGGTGCGGGGGAGGTTTTACACAGGTATTTGGAGTGTATCCCCTCCCCCTGAATGTCAAATCCCCCAACCCTAACCCTGAAGTGAAAACCCACTCATTGGTTCCACTGTAACGCCTACATTTTTAGGTTTCTTACACTTAAAACCGAGGCATTAAGACGCACATTCTAAGTTCAGAAATACTACAGTAGGTCAGAAAATAGGTTAGACATGTGCAATTTTTAAATGCGGTCAATAACTCAAATACATTTGTATTCATCTTCGGGGTAGCCCGGGTAAAAGTATGTCATATCTGCTGTTTACAGCAGATATGACATACTACCATTGCTGTTTACAGCAAAAAAATTTTTTAAACCTAGTCCAATAAAGTCCAATAAGACCCATTGCAGATTGTACAATCTGCTGTTCGATAGTGTGGTAAAGTCAGTGGATGTCTGTTGATCTTGAAGGTCGTCCTAGTCCTATTAGTTATACTAGTTATGCTAGTATTTGCACTAGCATTGATTAGCAGGATTAGTTTTCTAGTTGAGTACTAGTTGAATGGACTAGTATTATGTGCAGTATTTGCACTAGCATTGATTAGAAGTTCCAGCTTTCTAGTTGAGTACTAGTTGAGTAGACTAGTATAAGTTGTAATATTTGCACGAGCATTCATTAGCAGGATAGGTTTTCCAGTTGGGTGCTAGTTGAGTAGACTAGTATAAGTTGTAATAGTAGCACTAGCATTGATTATTAGGATTCCTTTTCTAGTTGAGTACTAGTTGAGTAGACTAGTAATAGTTGTAATAGTAGCACTAGCATTGATTAGCCGGCTTCCTTTTATTGTTTAGTACTAGTTGAATAGATTAGTATTAGTTGTAGTATTTGCACTAGCATTGATTAGCAGGATTAGTGGTAGTTTACAGACTAAAAGTATTACTGCTATTTCTTCCCTTTATTCCCTCCTTGACATCCATAACCCAATTTGGCAGATAAAGAAAAACAAAAAGGCTATCAGCCAAAAAAACAGAACCCTGATCCCTATCTCCAGTCCAATATGTTGCCATGACATCAATTAAGACCTAATCCGCCAGAATCCTGTTTTCACTTTGCTCACTTGCCCCCCAGCGCAATATGCACCAAATGGACGGCTAACTGGTTCAGCACCAATGTAGCCGGGGGTCTCGGCCCCCCCGCGTCATCCATATCGTGAATTATTCATTCGGGAGAAGCGCTAATCTCATCAGGAAAAACAAACAACAAAAAAAAAAAACCCCACAGAGGACCAGGGGGAAAGAGGCGAGATCATTCAGGATTATTTTGTTTTCAGGAAATTCGTTTGGCTTCCGGCTCCCGAGTTCACGCCTTTTTAATGAGCGATGGGCCCCGGCGGACTAGGGCCGGGACTGGGAGCAAGGGGATGTGTCGTTTGCTCACTTTTGTCTTTCTGACTCGGTTTCCCCTCCGCCTGGCGCTCTCGCTCGCCGTCCGTCTCCCAAGGTCTCCCCCGTCTCCCCCGTCTCCGCTCAGGCATTGACGCCGCCGAACCGTTTGCTCGAGTAGGTTGTAGTGCCTTTTCGTCTTTTCTTTCTGACGCCGCGAGTCCGGGCGGAGGGCACACGGCCCTCGCGCTTTCGGGAGGGACGTAAACGCAGTTAATGTTGAAATCGTGCGGGGATCTCTCCTTCCCATTTCACGTTTCCGATTTTCACCGCAATACGGGAGCTTGTTGTTTGCTTCTGCTCGAGTCCGGCTCGTCCTAGAACTACCGGACAAGCAACGTTTCGGGTCCGTGTTGTGTGTTGGTTTCCAGTTTGACAATCAAGCCACTCGGCTACTTTGGCAGGATTTTGATTCCTTAATGGGATAATGTGCAGCCAGCCGCTCACGCTCGCAAAATAACCGCTGACAGTCCCCTATCTCTCCAAAGTGATAATGACCGCTGGCTGCACGCTATCCTGCTCGTGACACGGCTCCTTACTAAAATAAAGAAGGGAGTGGTCGCCCATAGCAACGGCCATTATTAACAGACAGCTGTCATTATTCAGAGATAACTGGCAGCGGATTGTCGGCTGTTGACCAATCGGAATCGAGTATTGCACAGAGCCGTGTTATGGGTTTGGGCAGATTGACAATTAAATCGGTCGTTGGCGTTAATGACGGATGTTTCTATTTTTATTTTTATCCGCCAGGAAGAATCTGAGCATTGAAACGGTGTCGGTCAGTGCAGGTCACTGTGTTCAGAAACTGAGCAGAGGGAGAGAAGGAGAGAAGAGGAGATGAGGAGAGAGGGAGAGAAGGAGAGAAGGAGAGAAGAGGAGATGAGGAGAGAGGGAGAGAAGGGGAGAAGAGGAGAGAGGAGAGAGGGAGAGAAGGGGAGAAGAGGAGATGAGGAGAGAGGGAGAGAAGGGGAGAAGAGGAGAGAGGAGAGAGGGAGAGAGGGAGAGAAGGAGAGAAGAGGAGAGAAGGAGAGAAGAGGAGAGAGGGAGAGAAGGAGAGAAGGGGAGAAGAGGAGAGAGGGAGAGAAGGGGAGAAGAGGAGAGAGGGAGAGAAGGAGAGAAGGGGAGAAGAGGAGAGAGGGAGAGAAGGAGAGAAGAGGAGAGAGGCAGAGAGGGAGAGAGGAGAGAGGGAGAGAAGGAGAGAAGAGGAGAAGGAGAGAGGGAGAGAAGGAGAGAAGAGGAGAGAGGGAGAGAAAGAGAGAAGGGGAGAAGAGGAGAGAGGGAGAGAAGGAGAGAAGAGGAGAGAGGAGAGAGGGAGAGAGGGAGAGAAGGAGAGAAGGGGAGAAGAGGAGAGAGGGAGAGAAGGAGAGAAGAGGAGAGAGGGAGAGAAGGAGAGAAGGGGAGAGAGGAGAGAGGGAGAGAAGGAGAGAAGGGGAGAGAGGGAGAGAAGGAGAGAATAGGAGAGAAGGAGAGAGGGAGAGAAGGAGAGAAGGAGAGAAGAGGAGAGAGGGAGAGAAGGAGAGGAGAGAAGAGGAGAGAAGAGGAGAGAGGGAGAGAGGGAGAGAAGGGGAGAAGAGGAGAGAGGGAGAGAAGGAGAGGAGAGAAGAGGAGAGAAGAGGAGAGAGGGAGAGAGGGAGAGAAGGGGAGAAGGGGAGAGAAGAGGAGAGAGGGAGAGAGGGAGAGAAGGGGAGAAGGGGAGGAAAGAGGGAGAGAAGGGGAGAAGGGGAGGAAAGAGGGAGAGACAGAGAAGGAGAGACTTTTGACTTTGAAGCTTCCTTTATTTGCAGTAAGTCACGTCACGGCAGCAGCAACTTAATCACGAACGGAACCAAAAAAAAACAAAAACAAAAACAAAAAAGACAAATCAGTCAACCGGTAAACAGGCGGCAAGAGTACAGACATCCCTCGTCAGAGAAGGAGAGAAGGAGAGAGGGATAGAAGGGGAGAAGGAGAGGAGGGAAGGATAGAACTCTCTCCCTCTCAGAGCTGTTTTGGATTTACTTTTTGATCGTTTCTGATGTTCATTGCGTTGAAGGGTGGGCATTGTGTGCACTGCCTGTAAAACAACGCACTGTGACGTTCCCCCTCTCGTGTGCTTCTGCTTCCTTGCGATGGGGTGTGATCCAGTAAAAAACGGGATGTTTTTGTGTAAATGCTTTGCCTGTAAATAATAAATCCTGCACTTCAGTGATGGAGAGACCACATTTGTCACATCACATTACGTTCTATGCGAAGTTTGCACGATCTCCCAAGCCTACCGTGTAATAATGCTTCATAGATCTTGCTCAAAAATAATTCTTGCCTAAATACTATGCGACTATAACTCTATCAATCACCTTTATATTTTTCTTCTAATTTTAAACCTTTGTGTTTCAACCACTTCAGCAAGGTAAGTGCAACATTTCCCAAGAGACGGGGGGATTGAATATCTATTCATCTGAGTAAACACCAAGCTTGCTCTGCAAAACAATTTAGCACTGAAGTGGAGTGCTTTCAATCCCAGGGCGAGAGAGGAGGATATTTTGAATTATAATACCCGTCCCTGCTTGTAATAAATACTCATTTATGTCACGTTTTAATTTGTGGCGAAGGGTCGAGTTGAGACAAATCCATAAATATCATGAATGGCCCGACTGACTCATACAGGGTTGCACGGCAGTGACTGGACAGGAGCAGTGCACCGTTCGGGCTTTTCAATTAGGAAATGAGCCTGTAAAGGTCATTCTAAGATTTACTTCGGTGGCGATATAAACTGCACAGGACGAGCACCATCAATAACCTTGATGTGTTGTTTAGAGAATGTTTATTATCATATGATACACACGTTAATAGTTGGAGGACTTCTAAATGGGAAGTACAAGGTTATCTTACGTCAATCACAATTTGCGTCCCTAACAGATGGGACGATTCGTGTCCTGGTTTGGACTGTTGGTGTTTCATCGCCATCTGGAGGCTGCAAGCAGTGAGTACAGATTGTGTGTGTGTGTGTGTGTGTGTGTTTTTTTTATATATATGAAAACATAGTATGAGGTAAAGTAAAGTGTAAAGTTATTAAATTATATCCATTTTAAGCAATGAAAAAAATCTGGCCTGTATCTTAGCTCCTTACATCCTTGTAGGTGAACCTGTCTGACTGCCCTGGCAATCAGCTGGCGTTCTAATGGCATGTTGTGCTGACATGCCTAAAATAAGCGTGTCCAACTTCCAGGGACAGGGAATTTTCATGCCTTTGTATACATCCTTCAATGTGTTCCCTCTGTAATTCGACTCTAAACACTTTGAAACAATTGAAGGCCGGCATCTATTTGTGTTCCATTGAAGCAACCTATGATATATGGATTTGTAGAACACAACTTACGTGGACCATAATACCAACCCCAGCGATCTGGCTTAACCCAGCAACCCCCTGGACCAGTGTCATACAGCCCAGTATATTCAGTGGAGTCTGGTGGGATGGGGGTGGTATAGTGAGAGAGAGAAGAGTTGAGCTGCTCAAGTCAAGTCAAGTGTATTTGTATATCCCTTAATCACAATACAGTCTCAAAGGACTTCACAAACCCACATTTCACATAAGGAATTCATTATTCGGCCGCTGTCTTAGCCGTCAACTCATTGAAGAAGACGTGGAGTTTCTTGTCAGGCGAGATGTACTTGATGTTCTCGATCTCGCCGCCGTTGTTGCTGGGCTTCTGGAAGTAGATCTCCAGATGGTCCTGGACGTCCTCCTCGTCCTCAATGGCCTCCATGTCATCGATGCTTCCCAGGAGCACGGTTCTCTTGGCAGCGCCGCAGAAGGTCTTGGGTAAAGCAGTGGATAGAGTAGACAGACCGCTCGGGCAGTTTGGTAAATTTGTCACACCAAAGTGGCTTCAACTTCTTCAATTTCTTTTTATCCTGGTCTCATTATATGTTGCCTAAGTAAATACTTCACTTTATTTGTGGCAGCGCCACTCGTCAATGTCACATTATGGTCGCTTGTTTAGCCAATCACATAAAAAAGCTGGGTTGTAAAAGTTTTCATTACTGATAACGTCTGGTTCATACAAACTGTCAGTTATTTCTTAACATGTAACATGTGAAAAGGATATGAAAAGTAATGAATTAATGAAAACGGTTTTGTTAAAATGATATGACATCGTTGATCAAAAACGCAAGTACGTTTTGTGTCCTCTGTGTGTCCTCTGAGGGAGCGATCGCGATGCAATTTAAGCCCCTGTCTCCCTCTCCATGTGTTATGGAGACATTGCAGAGGGAGCGGTTGAGCGTCACCGTTCCTCTACTATAAATAAAAGCAAATAAAAACATTGTGCTTTTATTTTAGATGAATTATATTTTTCTCAATTTCCTTGTTGAACGAAAGCAACGTGCCTGACGGGTACACTCTCTTAGTCACTCTCTTACCTACACCCCCCCAAATTAAAGTTTTCTTTAATTTTACCTTTTCAAAATGACTATTCCTGCTCCTGACAATCGGAGCTTTGTAAAGAAGTATTCAGGACAACATGACTATATCCAGCTAAGGAATCGCTCAAACAGCTTAAAAAATGGCTCCTTTGAGAAATAAATTTGTTTCGCTTAAAAGATTTTTTTTTTTATTCTGTGTTTTTGTTTATTTAAAAATTATTGTTCGTCTGCAACTTTTATCTACTTCTGATCTTCTAAGGCCACTCGAGTGGCCCGGTCTCCCTTGAAATTGAGACATCAATAATTTGTCAGGTTAAATACTAAATAAACTCAGATCAGACATCCGATACCAGTAGGTAATATGATATCAGTGTCGCGGAATATCCCAAATATAACACCAAAAACCATATCAAACATGTCAGATATTTGAGAAAAGCAACTTCACTTCAGCAAGCAACTACACTCCTTACACTTTCTTACACGAAACATATGAAATGTCAGTTCTTTCGCCCTACTGACCCCAAACAAATGGTCTAAAGTAAAGGATCGGATGGTTCTCTGTTTCAGCTGATACTTCAAATCAGAGCAAGAGAGTGATGATCTCAGCGTTTTTATTTTGTTTCTATCTCTTTTTTTTTTTTACCTGAAACTTCCGCATCTTGTAGTTGTAAACGGGTGCGACCCTCACGTTCACTTCCCCGTCCAGATCGACGCGGTACGTCCCGCTGAGGGCCAGGCTCTCTGCCACTGGATGAAACCAGAGGCATTATGTTACGCTTATTTTAAACATGTAAAACAATCTCTGTTTCTATTCTTTCTTTCAGTATTGGATGGCTACTTCCTCTTACGCCAGATTTGACATCCACTGGGTTAGGTTCCAACATGTGAAATGAAGTTGAGTTCTTTGTTATTGTATCGAATTCCAATGATATGTAGGTTTGATTGAATTGTAGTCTGGCTGCTGGTTCACAATTAAGATTTAATTTGTATTACATGTAAATGTTAAGTTGGCTCAACCTATTAGAATCAGAATCGGGCTTAATTGGCGAAGTACGCTTGCACATGCAAGGAACTTGACTCTGGTTTTTAGTGACTTTCGGTACGTACAGACCAAAACAGCAGAAATTTGCAAAGAAAAAATAAAATGTTTAAAAAAAGGTAAGCAAAGTTTGAGAACAATATTTACATACATCTGTAATAAACAGGCAAGCAGAACATTCGAAACAGATAAATACATAGATATTGAAATATCTACAGTGGGTGAGTAAGTCATTGAGTGATATTGGACACACTATTAGGCGATTAATGAAAAACAAATATTGAAATGGTCTTCTATTGAATATTGTATAATTAGCTTTGAGCCAGATTAATCAGCACTACATAGACACACACACACACACACACACACACACACACACCCACACACACACATAAATCGAGGCTAAAAGTTGTACCTCCTGTGTTGAGGAAGGTGACATGACCGATGCCGGTGTTCTTGTCGTACTCCACCTCCTCAACCTCTCCACCTCCTCTGCTGGGCCTGGAGAAGCTCATCTCCAGACAGTCCCTAGTTTTCTCCTTGGGCATGGCCGACTGAGCGCCGGAGAACATGAGGCGTTTCTTGGAGATGTCCAGGAGGACCTGCAGCGTTCAGCCATGGAAGGGCAAGCTATTCGTTTGGCATTGTTCCCACAAAGGCAAAACATACCTTTGATAAAATACACTGCTTAGGGTTAGGGTTAGGGAAGACACAAAGTGTACCTCAAACTTCACGGAGGGGGTCATTGTCATTCTTTTGGGTTTCAAGTTCAACTTGGTTGTCCCACAAGGCACGGAGCATTTTGGCATGCTCAGGATCTGCAAAGCGACTGGAGGGACGGTCAAAGAGACAGAAACATTGAAATGGAAGAGGCCAAATGAGAGATAAGCTAAGGTTGATTGAGTAACTGACTCGGAAATAGGCTTCTCAATGGTAGAGGTGTATAAATCTAGATATAAAATATGTAGGCCACCTAATTATCGCACATATTTCGTTCACATACATGTGTCTTTGTCACACGAACGGGCCTTTGTAACACATTTACAGACAAAATCCTTCAATATGTTTGAGTAATGCAATCAGGTTCTAAGAGGGGACAACACCTCCCATTTCCTTGTTATGTGTGCGCGCAGTGACGTACACTCCTTTCTGCTCTTTGTCTGGCAGCCATAAATAACCAGCTGAACACGATAAAGGATCGCACTCAGGGACTTTCCAATAAAGGCAGCAGGGTATAACCTTCAGCACCTGAGTCATCCAAAGGAACTTGAGCCCTGTCTGTTGCTACCATCTTGGCTTCAGGTCAAAGAACTTTGAATGAGTTTTGCATTTTAAATCATGCAAATGTAATTCTCTTATCCGATTGTGTGTGCCACTGCTTTTCGTTTGTCGACCCTGAAGGAGTTTGAACACACTGGATGCAATGGTACCCAAGGATAGTGTCCAACTAGTATCAAACGACCCCCTAGTATCAAACGCTCGGACCCTCAAAAATAACGCCTGCCTATTCTGAATGACCTGATAATCATATGGCAAAATCATATAACTTCATGATGACTTGTTAACTGTACATAACTGGGAGTCAGTGCTGGCCATTTTGATTAGGAACATACTCTACTGTGTGCTGTAGTTAAATATATGTTTTTTAATTATGGATTTTCATTTGTTGCTTTTAACTCTTTTTACTTACATTTTTTGCTTCTTGTATACTCTATATTTAGTCAATATTCAAGATATGTATAATCTTATTATAAAGATTATATTATACATAATATTTTTCAGATTTTAATTAATTAATGAATATCCCCTCCTACTTTGTTTTGCACAGTTTGCCCTTGAATGACAAAATGTGACAAATGAAAATCTGTGTAAATTAAAATGTAAATATCACAGCATCCATACCATGTGATGTAATTATGAAATAAAAACAATTATAGATAAAATTGTAATGATCTGCAATGCACCAATCAAGTCAAAATCCTTCAATATGTATATGTAAAGAAACATATACAGACTTTGAGTCTGAAAGTCTCTAAACTAGCACAAGAACTAACCCTAACTTTAGGCATCCCGTTGTCTGCCTGACAGTTCACCTTTCTCCTCCTCGAAGGTGATGAGCGCCTGTCCTCCGCGGAGGAGCTGCGTCGGCCTCTGAGTGATGGTGAACACTCCTTTGATATACTGTCCGTCACTCTCGCCCTCCTCTTTGCTCTCTCCGGTAAACTTCATCTTTGTGTCTGGAATTTGGACGCAAACCTGAAAAGCGATTTGGTCTCAGTAAACGCCGTGAACTGTGTGATTATATGAAAGAGCTGCGGCGTCAGCCGCTATCTACCTTGTGTTTCTGCCTGAGTTTGGCAAACTCGAGTCTCTTAAGTTGTAACTCATCTTTGCACCTCTTCAGCCTGGCCTTCAAGTCCTCGTTATCCTTCTGTAGGATGGAGATTTCACCCTACGTGGGTGATATTGTTTAATCCGCAATACGTTAACAACAGCGTTATTTAGAGGGAAAAAAGCCATAACATTTTCAAAAGAAAATGCATCTTCATTGATATTATATCGAATGGAACATCGCCATATTTAGGCTTTTTAAAAGCATTTGAATATGTGCTCATATAGGTCTAGTTAGTTATGTATGTGCAGATGAGGCTGAAAGCAGGGTTTTCTACCTTTATCCCTTGCATGATCTTGGTAAACTCCTTCTGGCACTGCTCTTGCTGTTGCATAACATCATACAGGTCGTCTGACGCCTTCTTCTTGACTCCATCTTCATTGAGTTTTTCTAAAATGAGCCTGGATTTCTCATCGTCAGCCTTCTCCACCTTAGCCTTAGAAATGACGGGATTCACAGTAGTTTGTTTTCAAATGGAATAAAATAATTAAAGATCTAAGTGAAGTTTTTGGAAGGCCTTGTGATTGGGGGAAGTTCTGACATACAGTATAATAATAATAATAATAATAATAATTATTATTATTATTATTATTATTATTATTATTATTATAGCTGCAGGCAGCAATACACAGAGTCCAGTTTAGTCGTGTTAGGTACGTATTACAGTTTTCCGAGGTTCCTCCACATCCTCATTCCCGCTGCACTCCGTGCTCTCTGGCCAGGGAGAGTGCAGAGGAAGCACCGGCGCTCCTGCTGTACAATTGGCTGTTCTTGTCACATGGTTGTTTCTCTGCTGTACGATTGGCTGTTCTTGTCACAAGTTTTGTAAAAGAGAGAGGCCCGTGTAGATGTAATATCTTTAAAATAAACCTTCTATGTTTGCCTGTGAACCAGAGCTTCTCATTGTTATCACTCACCGTGCTGTCTGTGGAAATAGAGCTGCACTCTCAGTGATGGAGAGGTGACCATTTGGTGCCGTGTTGGGCAATGATGATGTAGTGACAGAAATGTGACCGTTTGATGCCGTGTGGTGCAACAATGATAGAGTGACGTAATGATGTAATGACGCAGTGAAGATTTTCCAGGATTATTTATAGTTTTCCGGGTCCTACTTTTCTGATGCGTTCTGAGTCCATGAAACGCATCATGGACTCCTACATTTTCTATGTCACGACTTCCTCTAACCTCGCAAAGTAAGGAGGGACACGGCAATCACAATACCTTTATTTACAAACAGAATAAGAGATAAAATATCAAACAAAAAGCTCAGTCGACGTCGAGCAGGTAAGACGACGAATAGAATAACGAGTAATAACGAATTGGATGATGACATCATAAAGCGTCCTACTCAACAAACTCATCTCTCTCCAGCACCTGAAAGGAAGTTTTAGAACCTTGGCGTGTCGGCAAAGCAGGAAACGTTCAGCTACTTCCAGTAAATGCTTTCGTTTTTTCACTAATTCCCGCTCGGAATGTGGATTGTATGGTTCAAACTTGAACCACGAGATGTCTGTGACGTCCAAGTTCTAACGAGACTCCAACCATGTCTGTGGGTCCAGCGGGTAGGTGTCAGGGTTCGCCCGGGTCCTACCAGCATCAGCCACTAGATGCCGCCAGTACTGCCTTTTCAAGGTTGCTCTGCTTCACCTATTTCCGTTCCTGATTACCCTGCCTCATTAGGTTATATGTTTCACCTGTGTCTCGTTTGGTCGTCCCTATTTAGACCCTGTCGTTTGTGTCCTCGGGCGCTCAGTCTTGAGTTTGTCTAACCTCATGACAACGCTCTTGTTCCAAGCTTCCGAGACTTCTTATTTGTTTTTGCCCAGTTTTTGTACTTGTTTTGAGTAAACCTCTATTTTTGCCACCTCGCCTCTGCCTTGTTCTCTGCACCTGGGTTCACTCAGCATACCCCCTAACAGCAAGACTGAGCCACAACATGGACCCAGCAGAGAGCCAGCCTCCAGAGGTGGAGAGCCTGCGGGTGGCCTTGACGAACCAAGGGGCTGCGATTGGCCGACACGAGCGGGTTCTCCAACAAGTCCTGGACAACCTGCAGTCGCTCGCCCAGGCCATCCAGCAGAGCCAGGCACAGGCTCCACCTATGGCCCCTGCGCCAGCCCTGCCTCCCATGGACCCGCGTCCTCCAGAGCACCGCGAACCACGACTGCCGGCGCCAGAGAGGTACGACGGTAACCCAGGGGGCTGTCGTGGCTTTCTGACACAATGCTCCCTGGCTTTCGAGCTCCAGCCGTCACAGTTCCCCACCCAGCGCTCACAGGTGGCATACGTGGTCACGCTACTCACCGGCAAAGCACTCTCCTGGGCCACAGCCATTTGGAATCGGCAAACCCCGGCCTGCTCCAGCTACCAGGCTTTTGCCGGGGAGATGCGCCGAGTGTTCGACCACTCAGTATGTGGGAGGGAGGCGTCGACACGGCTACTCCGGCTCCGCCAGGGGGGACAGAGCGTGGCGGACTACGCCATCGCATTCCGCACCCTCGCCGTGGCGTCTGGATGGAACAGCGAGGCACTCATCGCGGCCTTCCAGGAGGGCCTCAATGAGGGGGTCAAGGACGAGCTGGCATCCCGGGAGGCGCAGGAGGACCTGGACACGCTCATCGATGCAGCGATTCGGGTGGACAACCGCCTCCGGGAGAGACAAGGGGAACGCGTTTTCCCCGCTTCACCAATACCAGCGCGCAGAGCGGCTCTGGGGACGAGGCCTCCCGAGCATCTCCTGGCTATCCCGAGCTCGCCTCCAGCATCAAGGGAGGAGCCGATGCAAGTAGGCAGCACACGGCTCTCTCGGTCCGAACGTGACCGGCGGATGAGAGAGCGCTGCTGCTTGTACTGTGGGATCCCGGGGCATTTCCGTTCTTCCTGCCCTGAGCTCTCGGGAAAAGCCAACTCTCGTCCAGGGTAGGGAGAACTGCGACGAGACCAACCTTCTCTCCCGAGCTCGAGGCGACCAGGGTCCTGCTGGCTGCCTCCCTCGCCTGGGGAGATCAACATCACTCCCTCCAAGCTATGGTGGATTCCGGCGCTGCAGGAAGCTTCCTGGATGTAGGGCTAGCAAAGGCCCTAAAGCTCCCTCTGGCACCTCTAGAGCATCCTCTCACGGTGACAGCCCTGGATGGAAGACCACTGGGGTCCGGTAGCGTGTGCCATCTCACCGCCCCCCTTTGGCTGTCACTGGAGGGAAAACATTCAGAGGTAATCCAGCTCCACCTCATCCACTCTCCTGAGTTTCCACTGGTCCTGGGCTACCCATGGCTAGCCCGTCACAACCCACATCTGGACTGGGCCTCCGGGCGTCTCACCGAATGGGGCCCTGCCTGCCACACCACCTGTCTTCGTTCTAGTCCGTCTTCTCACCCTCTCGAGTCTCCAGTCCGTGTCCAAGCTCGGGCCCCTTCCCAAGCCCCTGCCCACTCCGGAGTTCCTGTCCGTGTCCTGGCTCCAGTCCGTATTCAAGGTCCCATCCATCCCGAGTTTTCACGAGTGCCCCACGAGTATGCCGATCTGAGGGAGGTCTTCAGCAAGAGACGGGCCACCACGCTTCCTCCCCATCGGTCCTATGACTGCGCCATCGACCTTCTGCCTGGCACCTGCCCTCCTCGAGGACGTCTCTTCTCTCTCTCTGCCCCTGAGACTACAGCCATGGAGGAGTACATCCGGGGGGCGCTCACCTCAGGGTTCATCCGCCCTTCTACCTCCCCGGCGGGCGCAGGGTTTTTCTTCGTGGGTAAGAAGGATGGCGGCCTGCGTCCCTGCATTGATTACCGTGGTCTGAACAAGATCACGGTCAAGAATTGCTACCCCCTTCCTCTCATGTCCACATCTTTCGAGCAACTGCAAGGCGCCACCATCTTCACCAAACTCGATCTTCGAAACGCATACAATCTCGTCCGCGTCCGCGAGGGGGATGAGTGGAAGACCGCCTTCAACACACCTACCGGCCATTATGAATACCTGGTCATGCCTTTTGGATTGGCCAATGCTCCCGCTGTCTTCCAGGCCTTTGTAAACGACGTCCTCCATGAGTTTCTCAACCGCTCCGTGTTCATCTACATCGATGACATCCTCATCTTCTCCAGGACCCTTCCCGAACACATACAGCATGTGAGACAGGTCCTTCACCGCCTGCTCGCCAATGGCCTCTATGTGAAGCTGGAGAAGAGTGAGTTCCATGCCACCACCGTTCAGTTCCTGGGGTTCGTCATCACCGAGGGTCACGTCCAGATGGATCCTGCCAAGACCGAGGCCGTCCGGGACTGGCCACCACCCACCTCGGTCAAACAGGTGCAGTGCTTCCTCGGGTTTGCCAATTTTTACAGGCGATTCATTCGGGGTTTTAGCACGGTGGCAGCTCCCCTCACCGCCCTCACTAGGACATCCACAGCCCGCTTCGCCTGGCCTGCGGAGGCTGAGGGGGCGTTCAGGGCTCTCAAGATGCGGTTCACCGCTGCCCCTGTCCTGGCCACACCAGAGCCTACCCTACCCTTCGTGGTCGAGGTGGATGCTTCCGATGTGGGAGTGGGGGCCGTTTTGTCCCAAAGGACTCACTCAGGAAGCTCCATCCATGTGCTTTCTTCTCCCGTCGCCTCACCCCAGCGGAACGGAACTATGACATAGGGAACCGGGAGCTACTGGCAGTCAAACTGGCGTTGGAGGAGTGGCGGCACTGGCTGGAGGGGGCCCAACACCCATTTGTCGTCTGGACCGACCACAAGAACCTGACATACATTCAGGAGGCCAAACGCCTCAACTCCCGTCAAGCCCGATGGGCCTTGTTCTTCAATCGGTTCAACTTCATCCTGTCGTATCGTCCCGGGTCCAAGAACTTCAAGCCCGACGCTCTCTCCAGACAGTTTGACCCTCCTGAGCTGGTTGAACTCCCCGAGCCCATTCTCCAGAGCTCCTGCATCTTGGCTCCGGTCCGCTGGGGAATCGAGACGCAGGTCCGGCAGGCCCAAAGGAGGGAGGCGGATCCCGGCAACGGGCCCCCGGGTCACCTGTTTGTCCCGAAGGCTGTCCGATCACAAGTCCTGCAATGGGGGCATTCATCCCGCCTCACTGGCCACCCGGGGATCTCCAGGACCCTCGAGTTCCTCCGCAGGCGTTTCTAGTGGCCTACCATGGAGCAGGACGTCCGGTCCTTCGTCGCTGCCTGCACCATCGCCACCCAGAACAAGAACCCCCGGTCACGTCCCATGGGGCTGCTGCATCCCCTTCCCATCCCCAGTCGGCCCTGGTCACACCTCTCAGTGGACTTCATCACCGGCCTTCCACCGTCTCGGGGCCACACTGTCATCTTTGTTGTTGTAGACCGGTTCTCCAAGGCTTGCCGTTTTATTCCTCTGCCCAAGCTCCCCTCA
Source organism: Zeus faber (assembly GCF_960531495.2). Classification (NCBI taxonomy): domain Eukaryota; kingdom Metazoa; phylum Chordata; class Actinopteri; order Zeiformes; family Zeidae; genus Zeus; species Zeus faber. The sequence continues at coordinate 8,032,781 of NC_137210.1, forward strand.
GCTCTGGAGACTGCTGAGCTCATGGTGCAGCACGTTTTCAGGGTGTTCGGCCTGCCCCTGGACGTGGTGGCAGACCGCGGTCCGCAGTTTGCATCCCGGTTCTGGAAAACATTCCACCAGCTCCTCGGCGCCTCCGTCAGCCTGTCCTCCGGTTTCCACCCGCAATCCAATGGCCAGACGGAGCGGGTCAACCAGGACCTGGAGACAACACTGAGGTGCCTCGTGTCCTCCAACCCTGCCTCCTGGAGCGACCATCTAGTGTGGGCGGAATACGCTCACAACACTCTGCGCTGCTCTTCCACTGGCATGTCCCCGTTTTGAGTGCCAGTTTGGGTACGTACCTCCTCTGTTTCAGGAGCAGGAGGCGGAGGTGGGAGTGCCGTCAGCCCAGCGGTTCGTCCAGCGGTGCCGACGGACCTGGCAGAGGGCTCGTCAGGCCCTGCTGAGGACATCCCGGCAGCAGCAGATCCAGGCCAACCGACGGCGCAGACCAGCGCCTATGCTCCGTCCGGGCCAGAGGGTCTGGCTGTCCACCAGGGACCTTCCATTACGGGTGGAATCACGCAAGCTCGTGCCATGGTATGTTGGGCCCTTCAAGATCGTGCGGCGGGTCAATCCTGCCGCATACCGTCTTCTGCTCCCCAGGTCCATGAGGATAAACCCCACCTTCCACGTGTCGCGGCTCCGACCGGTGGTCACCAGCACCTTGGCGCCCACCACAAGGCCTCCTCCGGCGCCTCGCATCATCGACGGTCAGCCCGCCTACACGGTCCGCCGGGTCCGCGGGGCCCTGCAATACCTGGTGGACTGGGAGGGTTACGGGCCGGAGGAGCGCTCCTGGGTTCCGGCCCGGGATATCCTGGACCCCTCTCTGATCCAGGATTTCCGCCGTCGCCACCCGACACTCCCTGGAGGAACGTCGGGAGCCGTTCCTAGACGGGGGGGTCCTGTCAGGGTTCGCCCGGGTCCTACCAGCATCAGCCACTAGATGCCGCCAGTACTGCCTTTTCAAGGTTGCTCTGCTTCACCTATTTCCGTTCCTGATTACCCTGCCTCATTAGGTTATATGTTTCACCTGTGTCTCGTTTGGTCGTCCCTATTTAGACCCTGTCGTTTGTGTCCTCGGGCGCTCAGTCTTGAGTTTGTCTAACCTCATGACAACGCTCTTGTTCCAAGCTCCCGAGACTTCTTATTTGTTTTTGCCCAGTTTTTGTACTTGTTATGAGTAAACCTCTATTTTTGCCACCTCGCCTCTGCCTTGTTCTCTGCACCTGGGTTCACTCAGCATACCCCCTAACAGTAGGGGTAATAATAATAATAATAATAATAATAATAATTATAGCTGCAGGCAGCAATAGACAAGGTCCAGTTTAGTTGTGTTTAGAGCGTTTTAGAGTTTCCAGGGTTCTCTCAAACCAAGTTTACTTAAACGCGGCATGGACTTCCCCTGGTCTGTCGTCTCCTAGTTGCTTGTCTCGCGGAGCAACCACTGTGCGGTCTACACAGCACAACCCTCCTGTTTTTTAAAACAACCGCCCATGTTTGCCTGTAAACCAGAACCTCTCATTATCAGAACTCACCGTGTTGTCTGTGGAAATAGAGCTGCGCTCTCAGTGACGGGTGGCCGTTTGGTGCCGTGTCGGGCACGTGATATATATGTTGAGCTGTTTCCTTGGATTACATTTTCAGTAAATTACGAATGTATTTCCGTGAAATACGAAAAACGTTGTGGTATTTGTGAGTAATTACCACTGCACAGCTTCTATTTTCCCAACGCCTCGCTGGATCTTGGAGGCATCACTGAGTTGGACAATGGTCAATGTTTTCAAGGGTAGTGCTGATGACATTTTAAGGTTTCGTTTTTATTATTTTTTTCATTAATCCGGCAAAGTAATGTGGACCACGGATTTAAAATATCAATCGAACAGATCTACTGACATCTACCAGTTAAGAAGCTGTATAAATATACACTTAAATAGATCGTTTGGTAATGTCTAAAGACTACAAAGTGACCGATTCCAGGCCACCCAATGGACACGGTCCAAGTGGACATTCTCAATCGGAATCTGTACATTTATAGTTAATAATATGATGACGTCACAAAGCGACAGTAAATCTCATCTGGTTCATTTTAGAACGATACGAGTGACGTGTCAGTTAACAGAGACCAACTGAATATTTCTGGGCAAAGTTGTTCGGTTTTTCACTAATATCTGCTCCGTACGTGGATCAATCTGGATTATATTTAAACCACGAGATCCTTGTGACATAGCGGTTTATACGACACTTCAACCGTGTTCGTAGCATACGTCGAAGTATGTGTTCCAGATATTTTTAGCGGGTTAGACGTATTTCGGCGTCAGACATACTGGCTCATCAGCCTTAAAATCGCTAAAAATGTGGTCAGTTTTAGGCTTCAAAATTCTGATAAATTTTCCTCTTACAATAACAACCAAATGGACCCCTAAAAACAGTTAAGAAAAGGGCAAACAATCAAAATCAAAATGTAAAATAATACAAGATTACAAGAAAATAAACAATATAATATAATAATAATTAAAATATATATGACATACGTATACTGTATACAGTAAAGTCCTATGTATAGTTTAATAGATTTCTAGAAAAGAGATATAAAGAGTAATTCATACTCTACCCTCCAGACGTTCAGCAGTTTTTTGGCTTCCGCAATTTCACTGTCTTCGTCAAGACCATTCTCCACCTAAGAACCATATGATTACATTATCATTGCATTATCGACGTGGACAATGGAAGAAAAAACTTCGAAACAGATCATATCATTTACCGTGTGATCCGCCATGTCGCCGACGACCTGTTTAGAAGGAATCGAAAGCAACGTCTCATATATCAATATAAACGGAAATATCAGTTACGACGATAATTATAATAATAACAAAAACAATAATTATCATTACAAAAAAGAGAACAAGTATCCCCTTTTCATAAATACGTATCTCCCCGTTAACTTACCTGGAAGTTTTATTTTCAAGTGAGCAGCAAAAAGAGTGGTTGTCGTTGTTGTTGTTGGCGTCCAAGTGGAAATCGGAATTGAAAGTGAAAGTTAAGAACTCGAGCTAGTGCCTAAAATGGACGTTTAACGCCGGTGGAGCTGGATGTCTGGGTGCGAGGCGGACGACGCAAAATGGCAGAGAGGATCCTGGTTTTAGAAGGTCTGCCCGCCGACCTGGACCACGGGATTGAATCCAGATTGTCTCTGTACTTCCAGAACAAGAGGCGCTCCGGGGGCGAGGTGCTGCAGGTGCGGGCGGACCCCGCAGACCGCAGGAGGGCTCTGCTGGTCTACACCGACGACGCAGGTACACCGGTGCCGTCGCGATCCGTGTTGGCGAAACGCGCGTCGGCCACGACATATGATCGACTTCACGTTCCCCCCCGTTTAGATTTGAAGAGAGTTTTGGCCAAGAAACACCACCAGGTCGATCTCAAGGGACCGTTCGGATTGTTTCAACCGCGGCTGAAGTTGGCAGAGGATTTGAAAGCAGAGGTGCATTCAAATATAATTGTATTTTTAATGGCGATTTTGTGTGTGTGTGTGTGTGTGTGTGGTGTGTGGTGTGTGGGTGGGGGATGCTTTTATTTTCGGTGTTAAAAACATGGTTAATTTACTCATCAGCAAGTGTTCATTCATTTTGCAGCCAGCGGTGACCCCCCTACCCGGTGAGACATTTTCACGGATATTAAAAATAATAATAATAATAATAGAATATGTATGTGTGCGATGGAAATGAAAACGACCCAAATAACTTTGAACGAATTACTTTCAGAATCAGCCCAGGAACACTCCGGCGCATGCGCACGTGTGCTGCGCGTCAGAAGCGAGCTCAAGAGGGACTTTCTGCAGATGTACTTTGAGCAGTTTGCCTGTGGACCGGTCCTCAGCAAACATGGGAAAAATACCTGGCTCCTCCGGGCGTCCAATGAATCAGGTAAACCTGATACACTGTTTCACTGAAACATCAACCCACGGAAAATCACATGGGTGACAATTGCATGTTCTTTAACATGGTATTATTGACTTATTAGTATCAGATTCTGCTCAGATACCAGAGCATGATAATGCAAAGACCTGGAAGGTAATTTCCCTTCAACATCACCCACCTCTTAAATAATTGCACCTCTTGACATTCCATGTACATGTAGTCGTCAGAATATGTTTGTATCATTTCATTACTTTTGATTGTAGCTATAGAAGAACATAGGCAAAGACTGAAATGAAAACGGTCTCACAGTTTCCCTTCTGATTTGTTTTTTAGTCAAAATGAGAATCAATATAGGAGTAATTACATGTATTTTACAACATAATTTGATGACAGTAACTGTACACATGGAAATACATATATTGATATGGATTTGTTTTTAATGCATGGGGTGTAGCAGGGGAAATAGAATTGAAGCATCTGCAGATTTGAAATTGCCCAACCAATTGGACAGATGCACTTCCATGTTAGTGTTCTCTAGCATTCTGACAACCGAGATTAATAAAATTAGATTCATGTTTTTCGGCCCTCCTAGATATGGAGAAGATCTGCTCCAAAAAGCCCCATGACCACGGGATATCTGTGGAGGTCCACAGCAGCGGGGAGGGGAAGGCCCAGCTGGACCCCAGGCGTTTCATCCTGAGCGGCTTTGACGATGCCTGTCTCTCCAGCTTCGTCTCTGTGTACATCGGAAGCTGCAGCCGCGGGGCCCCGCACACCTGGGAGGCTGTGGACGACGGAGACAGGATCGTGGTCACCTTCACGGAAGACATTGGTGTGTGTGAGACACGGACAGACATCTGTCAGAAAAGCATCTCAAGCAAGCTATTATGTCCATTATTAAGTCCTTTATTTCAAATGTGTGTGGCCACAGATGCAACCCCCTTCATGAAGAAGATCTCCGAAAAGAGGTTTGAGGACAAGGAGATTGGCGTCTGCCATTTAGAGCTGACCGCTTCGGTTTTGGTCCAAGGAGACATGAGTGAGATCTCGGAAGAGGCCTTAAACACCTACTTTTTCAAGAAAACAAGCAACGGGGGCGAGATTAAGTCCCTTGAATGGGTTAGCCGAAACGAAAGCGTCGTGATAACATTTGAAGACAGACAAGGTGAGATTATTTCAAAAGTTATTTTTCCCATTGTTTTACATCACACAATATAATAATTGGATTAAGATATTTCAGTAAAAGGCATATTTTAATCATACACACTGTGACTGTGGCACTGTCTCTCTCCTCTTGCATTATTTTGGCTCCTTAATAAATGTACATCGTTGGCCCCACCTAATATTTCGCGACGACAAATTCATTTATTGTGATTTAATTGAAAATATACCTGTAACACAATGATGCATTTCAGGGTTCGTATTGATGTCTATTTCTATGTATTGCAGCATTTAATGATAAATGATTTTAATGTATCGCTATATTATTATAATTATATTTTCCAAAAACATTAACCAATGCCTTTGTAAGTCTTTGATATTTTACTTGTGAAATCAATTAATTATGTAATTTACCAAAACGCAGAAGTAGAATTACTAGTCTAAAGAAATGTAAAAGCAATATACATTACAATATGCATGCATTTATTGCTGCATATCTTTTGCTGCAAATATTCTATTTATTGTGAATGAGTCGTCATGAGCTTAATTCATCCCTTTATCACCATAGTTGCTCACAGGGTGGCGGAGCACCAGCACACCCTCCTCAGACAGAAGCTCACCGCAGCCCTGTTCTACTCTGACCTGCAGAAGGCTTTGACCGGACGAACACACCTCCAGCCAAAAGTCACTACCGATATAGCTATGCCAGTCAGTAGAGAACGCCTCATGTTTATCGGTCGCAATGAGGTCTACAGGCAGGAGCTGACATCTGCTCTCCAAAAGGTCCACGCAACAGTTTCCTTGAACGTGGATTCTGGAATCCCTCAGATGGAGCTGAGTATGTCCATTGACAAGAAGTCACTGGGAATGCTTCGACACTGCAATTCCTGGGAAGGCAATGCTCTGAGAGAGGCTCAGGCCCAGTTGAAAAGACTCACGGAGGAGCGTATCCCAACTGAGGCAGAGGTCTGGCAGGCGGTGGAGAGTAGTTGCCTTGAACTCAACAAGGCTAACACTTCCATCTCTTTTACCATTGGAACTTCTGAGATAGTGATTGTTGGGATGCAAGACGAAGCAAAAGGTCTTATAGAGAGGGTTAAGAACTTAGTAAAACAGGCCAGTGATAACCTCCAAACCAAGAGAGACACAACGGAGACAAAAATCCAACTTGACTCCATGGAAAGGGTAGGCCTCATCTGGAATCTTGTCTCCGACAAGTTGATAAATGATGATGTGGGGCTATGCAAAGATGATGATAGCTTCACTGTTCATCTGAAGGGCATGAGGAAAAGGGTAGAAAAAGCAGAAGAGATAATCAAAGAAGCCCAAGAGAATGTAATTTCCAGAGAACTTGATTTATCCCATCATCTGACAAATTTCTTAAAGGTGATTGACTTAAAGAACTTCCAAAGCGATCACTATACGCAAAACAACATAATGGCTGCATTGCTCTGTGGTGAGGAGTCCTGCCAACTTATTGCTACCAAGGCTGACATCGACAGAGCTCAAGAAGAACTGGAGAAGGTCATCAGGCATGAAGTTATTCAAATTTCTGGAGAATATCCTCGGGTGACTTGTGTTAAACAATTGGAGAGCTTTTTGGCTGAACTCAAAGGAGATATTGAATATAGCCAGAGCGTTCAGATCACACTATCAGAGGAAGCAATCAATGTATGTGGCTTCTCCGCTGCAGTGGAAGATGTCCTGGTGAAGGTTAAGAGATATCTGGAAGACAAGAAGCCAGTGACGGTAGATATCCCTCTGAAATCGGTGCAAGAGGTGGAGTTTGTTGAGACTTGCATGAAGCTCTCGGTGGACCCTGAGCTCAAAGCTCTTGATGCCACTGTAGCACCCGACAAATCCCCAGGATCCCCTTGCCTGAAAATCACAGCACCAAGTGACAAAATAACGCAAGCTACAAATATAGTGACTCTCCATAAAAATACTATAAAAACAGAGAAGTACATCTACGCCAATGCAGGTGAGGCTAAGGTCCTGGAGAAGAATGAATTGATTCTCATAAGTAAGGCCAAATCATTTGACTGTGAACTCAGGCTATCACAACCATCACCAATCAATAGTCAGCAATTCAGCTATGATGTAGATGGGAAGGTCACAGTAACTCTCCGTCAGGGTGTCATTCCTGAGCAGACTTCGGATGCTTTAATTTGCCCATTGGCCAGCCTTGCCTTTGATTGTGTGGCTGGAGATGTTGTCGTAACTAACCCAGGAACCATCAAATCCAAAAAGATTATTTATGCATTAATCCCAGTTTGGGACAACTCTTCAGCTCTAAACAAAGGCCAGCTGGTGACAGCAGTCCAAGAGAGTCTTTCGAAGGCAGCCAACAACCAGTGTGTCTCTTTGGACATGCCAGCACTAGGATGTGGAAAATTTGGATTTCCTGTAAAGGAAAGCTGTGAGGCCATTATGACGGGCATCCGTAACTTCATGGCGTTGGGCTCGGGAGCCTTGACAAGCATCTATGTGACGGACTCCAATGTGAAAACAGTAGCAGAATTCAAGTCTGCTATTGAGGCTTTGGTAAGTTGGAAAAGACAAAGACACATTTCCAGACATGATTTGTCTGGAAATGCATGGAGTGTTTGCACTTTCGTAAACCATTGGACCTTTTCTAACCATAGTGCCACACTTTACTCTATTATCAAACAGGGTTATTGTTCAAAAATGGAGACCAGCAAGACATCATTAATTCCCCCCTCACTGGGTGCTTCAGGTCCATCCCCAATGCCTCCTCTAGACCCAGACACAAAAGGTAAGCTGTCTTAACCTGAAATTAAATGTTACAATATTGAGGCCAGGAGAGAGAGCTAGTTGTACTCACAACCTTGTTCTTTTTCATTCTAAGTGATTGGAGGGGTCTCTGTAATCCTGAAGAAAGGAGACATCACTAAGGAGTCAGTAGACATCATAGTGAACTCAAACAGCCAGAATCTGAAGCTGAACTCTGGTAAAGGCCTCTGCTGTAAACACTGTTTAGATGCATATTGACTTGTATTCTAAACCGTAGGTATATCGTTTGTACATATTCGTTTGCACAGATTTAACCACTCACGCTGTTTTCTGCAGGGGTGTCTGGTGCCATCCTGAAAGCAGCAGGACAATTTGTTGTGGATGAGTGCACGAAACTTGGTACACAGAACATATTTCTAATGTGCCTATACTTCTAAAGGCTAACTGGAACCATTCGAATTCTGCATTTCACAATACAGTAAATCTAACGCATTCATTCATCATATTGGGTTTTCTTAGGAGCCCAGGGGCCTGGCAGTGTTGTGCTGACAAGTGGCGGCAGCCTAAACTGTAAACACATAGCTCAGGTGGTTGGACCTGAAAAAGCTGCTGATATCACTGCCTCTGTGAAGAAGGTCCTTGAGTTATGTGAGACTAAAAGGGCAGCCACTGTGGCTCTTCCTACCATCGGAACCGGTAAAACAAACTCCCTACAATTTTTACAATCCAACATGAACCGACTTGTGTATTTGAAAGTTTCTATAAATGTGATTTTGAATGCAACCGTTATTTTCCAACAGGGAGAGGTGGCATCGACCCTGTGGACTCTGTCAAGGCCATTCTAAAGGGAGTGGAAAGCCACACATTACGTGCTACCTCCTACAGCCTTAAAAAGGTCTTTATTGTGGCCTTTGAGGACCGGATTTATGACTCCATGGAGAAGCATTTCAACACACGGTGCAGGGGTGCAAAGCGACAAGTAAAATCACATTCAGTATTAATTGATTAATTTGATCAGAGTGTTTGTTTTGTTTTCTTAATGGTCCTTTTGGGTATATATGCTTTTGACATTATTGACATTATCTTCTTTTTTTTAATCTAGATGATGAAAGCACCAATAAACGAACATTTTGGTCTCCCCCCACACCAAGGTGTTTTTTTTTGTTTGTTTGGGTGTTTATGCAACTTGGCTATTTTGCTTACGAAGGTACAGGGTGCTCATTAACAATTGCTTGATGGCCCATATCCAAAGTGGGTTATAAGAATGAAGTATGAGTATAACAATTATCAAAGAGTTTTGACTCAGTTAACAGAGTTCACTCATGCATCCTTTCTTTATTACTTTCCTTCAATTCTTATCTTGCTGTAGTTAAAATTGACGGCGTACTGATCGAAATAAAGAGAGGCGATATCACGAAAAAAACTGTCCAAGGCATTGTGAACACCACCAATAGTGACGTCAACAGAGAAGAAGGTGGGTGCATTTGAAACTTTTGAATCTTTTGAACTTTTGAAAACTTTTAAGGTAAAAGCATTACGACTGTTCGTCTCCGTCTCCCCCAGGGGTCTCTGGGGCCATTTTAAACACCGCTTGCTACTGTTACTACTGTTGTGCTGCTGTTTTTTATTGCTGGGTTTCAGTTTATGAATAAACTAAACAAACTAACAGGGCCTCTGAAGAGTCACCAGTGGTGGACCAGTGGTGGTGGTCTGCCGTCCGACCTCATCCCCCACATGAGCGGGTGGCACAACGTGGCAGACACCGCCGCCCGCTTGAGCAAATTGTTGGAGCGCTGTGAGAAGAGAAAGATCACCACAATGTCGTTCCCGGCAGTTGGAACTGGTAGGGGAAATGGAGAACCCATGACATGTCACATAATATTGATTTTAATCAAGTAAATATTTTCCTGATGAAGGTCTGAGACCAAAGCATTGCTTGTGAAAGGTTTGGCAGAAGAGGAATAACTAGGTCTAGTTTATGTTCTTCACGGGCCCCTCAGTTGAAGTGAAGGGGACATCTTAATGCTACAGCATAGAATTTTCTCCATATATTCTAGATAATCTTGAGATTCTGTGCTTCTAAACCTGACACTAATAGCTTGGGGGAGGCCTTTTTTATGGTTCGGCGTGACGATACCCCTGAGCGCAAAAGGAGCTCTATGGAGAAATGGTTCCTCAAGGCCGAGCAGAGCCCTCACCTCCACTGCATCAAGCACCTTTGGGATGATTGGAACACAGACCACGAGCTCCTTGTAAATTAATTGAAGCAAATCCATCTAGCAATGTTGCAGCATCCAGTAGAACGCCTTCCCAGAGCAAACTGTTATAGCAGCAAAAGGGGCCAATTATTTTAGAGTGAGACCAAAGTCTTGTCGTGTAAATCTTTACCGGCTCTCGACTTCCCATTGCAGGTGCCGGTGGCCTGGCTGCCATCCATTGCGTTAGGGTCATACTGCAGGGCATCAAAGACCATTTATCACAGCGCACGTCAACCGTCCTGAAGCTCATCTGCGTGGTGGTGGACCACGAGATGATCATGCACTTGTTTACACTGGGCCTCAACGAATGGAAGTTGACCGAGTGGAGACGGGAAGTAGGATTACAAGTAGGTTCCTTTCAGGGAGTGCTCGTGGCTGCAAGAGCACACAACGTGCCGGTTAACAGAAAAGTAGTGGGACCTAACCCTTGCTTAACCCTTTCCCCCTCTCCAACCAGGTATTTAGTGATGATGACGATGACGATGATGATAATGATGATGATAATGATGATGATAACGACGACGACGATGGTGATGATGATGATGATAACGACGACGACGATGGTGATGATGATGATGATAACGACGACGACGATGATGAGGATGATGCTGATGATGATGAGATGGTGGAGGAGGAGGGTGAATGCGACAGCAGCAGTAACTCTTCCAGCTCAGAGGATGAAGATGAAGCCGGTAGTTATTCCACTTGCTTATGCAAACTTTGGATTTATCTTCACAAACAAAAAACATTATTTGAGCATGTAACTTCATCCCTCCAGCAGCTGCTTCTGAAGCAATGATCGGGCCGGTGAAAGTCAAATTGGGTTTCGGGGACATAACCAAGGAAAAAACGGACGTTATCGTCAGTAGCACCAACACCAGCCTTAATCTGAACTCAGGTAAAATATATATAATATACTGTATGTATAATATAGAGGCAAGTTTTGGCCAAAACTCACATGATCAAAAACATTCTACACACCACAAAGTCTACGCACCACAAATCAATTTAAATTATTCTTATTTCAAATATGATTTCAATTATTAACAATTTGTATAATTGATTTATTCTTCTGTGTGTTATAACCATAAAATAATCAAAATACTTTGAAATGAAAAATTGATTACTTATTTTGCTAAGCTGGTGATTATAAATCCTTTGGAAAAACTGTACTCATGATGGAACCCCCTAAAGGAAGATATGAAGTGAAACACTGCAGCCAATCAGTTAATGAATGCAAGAAAAGATAGTAGTGAAAACAACTGCAACGTCCCCTTACAGGAGTGTCGGGGGCCATCCTGAAAGCCGCCGGACAAACAGTGGTTGACGAGTGCAACAAGCTGGGTATGATAGCTCAGATTAATGGTTCATTATCGTCAGATCTTTTCTGGTTTCACAACTTAAGAGTCAACTGAAGAAGACGAACGTGAACAGAAGGGTCGTGGAGAGATGCGGAGATGCATCGATGTAATGTTGATCCTTTATGAAGGAATGAGAGCACAGCTTATATGGGACAATATGCAGCTTTCCAGCAAGGGACATTTTATTCTCATTCTCATTCCCAATATCTAGTGCGTTAACTACAGTTCTGAATGATAACTCTTAGATTTACTTGTAAATTATCCTTATGTATTATGCATCATTTCAATTCGGCATCTGGGCTCTACTGCTCATCACTCCAGGCAAGGTGGACGGCATTATAGGCAAAGTTAGTCGGCTAGAATTATAGGATTTAATGAGCTTGAAACCTCTCCTGCATGTGGATGCAGGAGAGGTGGAGGGAGTGCAGTAACCCAGCAAGAAAGCAGGAAGCAAAGCAAGTCGGCCCATTATGGGTGAGGAAGCATCCAGCTCCGCAGGCTATAAATCATTTTACTCATAATGGTGACATGTTGGTCAGTGTTCATTTTTTTTAAGCCTACACGACACAATATAAAATAGTGGATTGCTTCTGTCAAAGCAAACCATTATCAAGTCCAAATGTATTTTACATTAACTGTAGCATCTGTTTTAAAAGAGCTCTCTTGTCAGGAAACTCTGTTATCGGGATGTGCAAATGTACTTCTTTTCCGACCTTAAGGGACTCAACCCAATGATGGCGTTGTCATCACCAAACCTGGCAACCTGGCAACTAAACACATCGTCCACATGGTCGGCCAGACCATGGAGAAAAACATCACCAGCTCCATGTTCAAAGTTCTGAAGATGTGCGAGGACCACAAAATTCAGTCTGTCGCTTTCCCTGCGCTCGGCACAGGTAGTTACAATAATATGTTACTTATAAAAGGAAAGCGACTTTTATGTTCTGATTTCAAAAAATGAAACAAACCCATAATTCGATAATTGAAGAGCACAAAATGAGAATGCTTGTGTTTTCACGTTGTCCTTTTAAAATTGAAATATCCAAGCTTCTCGTTTCAATTATTACTGTAGCTTTTACATATTTGACAAATCAAATTAAAACAGGCTGTGCTCTAGACACCCAGCTAAATATTGGTTATAAATAGTTTTTATTGGATGTACATTGGATAATACACACATATATATATATATATATATATATATATATATATATATATATATATATATATATATATATATATATATATGTATATACACACTGTATATAACAGACCACTTTTAAACATTCTTTAAAAATGTGTTCAGGGCTGTCATTTAAACTCTAAAAACATTTTTCACTAGATTGAAAGTGTGTAATATCGAAATATATATTTGAAATAAACTGAGTAAATACAATTTGAACACATGTCTTTAAATGGTTAAGATTGTGTGCTCCTCAGGTTACAAATTGATTCTTCTTTGACAGGGGCTGGAAATCTGGGAGCAACGCAGGTCGCACATGCAATGATTCGCGCTGTTGAAGATCTCGTGAAAACAACGAAAACGCCGTCGCTCAAAATCGTTCACATTGTGGTTTTCCAAGTCAACATGGTGAAGGACTTTGTGGACGTCTTGAAGAAGGTCAAAATGGTGATGCCAAAGCCGGCTGGTAAGCGCAAGGACTAAACCTCGGGCCACACTGCTCTGTTAGTAATCTACTTTTCTACAAAAGATATCACGTCATGCAAACACATGTCCACATTCCTCTCTTAAGCTCTGTTATTATAGTTTCTATGTCACGTCACAACATTTCGCTATTAACTAGTGTTGGCAAGAGCATGTAGGCAGAGCGATTCGACGGAAAATGACCGCCTGTGGCAATGGTCATCATAAACAGACAGCAGCCATTATTCAGAAGTAACTGACTGCTGATTCATATTTGAGTATTCCACAGAGCCTTGTAATAAATATATATAAGGATTTCATTAATTGATTTCAATATTGAATGTTGCACTCCCCTAACAGCAGCTGGAAACATTTTAAAACATGGCCTCATGTTGAGTCCTGCCATGAAAAAACTGATCGCACACAGCCAACAGCCGACACTGTGCCTAGCCAGCGCCTGCCAGGGAGTGCCCTTCCCGACGGTGGAGGCAGAGGTGACTGGCTGTTCCGCGGACAGTGTCGGCCGGGTGAAGAAGATCATGGACGAGCTCGTGGGCGACGAATGCCACAGCGAAGATCTGACCTCGAGCCAGCTGCCGCTGCTCCTGGAGCCGGAGAAGCAGGTAGTCGTGGCTCTGAGCCAGAAGCACCAGGTGCGCGTGCGCGTGTCGGCGCCGGACAAGGCCACCGTCTCGGGAAAGAGGGACGACGTCCTGGCCATGGTCGTCAAGATCCAGAACTTTCTGCAGAGGGCTCAGGAGAGGGAGAGCCGGGAGAAGGAGGAGAAGAGGCTGCGGAAGACGGTGCGTTGGGAGGCCGCCAAGGGCGAGGGCTGGGCGGAGATGGACCAGAGCCTCAGTTTGGATTTGGAGCGGGCCTGGCACGGCAAGCAGCGGAGCGTCACTTACAGCCACAAGGGGAGGACGTACACCGTGGACCTGAGGAGCATGCAGAGGAAGGACAGCAGAGGAAGAGCCACAAGAGTACAGAGGGCCCTGAAGGCTGATCGCGATACAGGTATTAGTGATGAAAGGTTCGGCTCTTTTTTGAGACTCTTGGTTCGTTTGATTCCGTTGGCATGACGCTCAAGTGAGCGAGTCAGAAGAGTCGTTGGCTCTTATGAGGGAGGCAAAGTGTAAATCAATCACATTTAATGTGAATTATGCCAAATGCCTTGGCCTTTGTTCCACGTGTATTTATTCCTCAGTAATTATCCTCAGTTTGTGAGTTGAGGACTCCCTCTAACTCAAACATTCACTGAGTTGAACTTTAGCTTGTTGGGCTCTTTTTGTTTGCGAATCAAGAATAGACTCAAAGACTCAATTAAAGCCTGTGTGCCTGGCCACAGTTACCGAGTCCCAAACAAAGCAAATGAATGAATGTCACTTTAAAGATTTGATTCATACGAATCGTTTGCGAGTCTTGCATCACTAACAGGAAGTGACACAAGTAGGTGCAGGTACGATCAGTTAGAATTTGGTATTTCCGGGTTCAGAGAGCAAAAGTCCCTCCCTACCCAGCGAAACACAGAGCTGCAACTAATGTTGGACATCAACTGGCTCCGTGAATGATTAACGGCTGGGAGCAGCAAAAACATGATGGATTTTCACTCTCAGAATCTGGGATTCCCCACCTCAACAATATAATTGACTGTATAAAGTAGGACTACATAATACCGCACATATACAGTACATACTGATAGCAACCAATTCAAGGCTTTTCATATGCTGTGTGAAGGATTTTCATGTTTTTTTTGTTGCAAATAAATTCCATTCCTATGTTTGTATTTTATTAAGCCATTATACAGCTTCCTCCAAAATGGACCAAAATGGACAATAAGGATATAGACATCATCAACCTGTTGCCAACCTCAAGGGAGTACAAGGAGGTTGAGACTAAATTCATTAAAACATCCAAAAACCCAGATGATGCGACCCTCCCAATGTTTACAATAGTCAAGGTAACCAAACAGGAAACGGCTTCATTGCGGTGCATTTACATCCACAACCACAAAAATGAACAGTATACATTTTTTTTATCATCACCAATTGGTCAATCACCAATACATTAATAGTCAGGTTATAAATATACAGTTGATAATATACCTGTGCTGTCATTGTCGTGTAACATGTGTTATGCAGCCGCTATTCAGTCTAATCTAACGGTGGTAATATGTTTTAGATCCAGAGGGTTCAGAATAAAGACCAGTGGCAGAGATATGCGGTGAAAAGGGAGATGCTGGATAAGAAATATTCCACCAACAAGAATGAGATGAACCTCTACCACGGCACCACCAGGGATGTTTGCAAAAAAATCAACATCTGTGGCTTCAACAGAAGTTTCTGTAGGGTGAACGGTAAAAACACGCACAAACGCACTCCAAAGCCTGCTTCACATTAAATCCGACAAACGACGAGAACAAAGAATAAGTCCCTTCATTCCTATGACGAGTCGGATTCCACACACGAAAAGCCGCGACACGCTACGGTGCCGAATTTCAAGGGTCTGGGATGCAGTCACATTTTTCAATCGCGAAGCTTCAGTCAATAAAATGTTTTATTGGAACTGGCTTAGAACTAAGTAAATAAGTCATGCATATAAAATAATGACGTTATTAACATCAAGATCACTACCACTATCAATAAATCTGTTTTCATATAAGTGAATTGCGCATATTTTTTATTTATGAATTTTGGGATTCAGTGGGAATCAGCCTTAACGTAATGTTAAAGTAATTTTTCCACTGACGTCTCTGAATTTCTGATTCCTCAGCCACTTGTTATGGGAACGGAACCTACTTTGCCAGAAAGTCGTGGTACTCTTGCCAGGACATCTATTCTAAGCCCGACGCCGGTGGGTTGAAATACGTCTACCAGTCGCGGGTCCTGGTGGGGAAGGCGTGCCTGGGGCTGCCCAAAATGATGGAGCCGGAGCCTCTGGACCCCAACGACCTGCACGCCGGCCTGCACCACTGTGCCGTCGACAACCTGCAGAAGCCCTCCATCTTCGTGGTGTTCTGCGACGCCGGGTCGTATCCAGACTACCTCATCACCTTCAAGGCGGCATGACAGCGGTCTCAGTTAAAACAATATATTAGACTCTTAATTCTTTTACTATGGCATTACTAGAGGGGAATGATTGGTTTCTGAATGAATGAATGAGTCTGACGAGAAAGCCAGACTTGTATGACAAGCCTGAATATAGGATTGAAATATCACTTAAATGTTGCTTTATAATTAAAAAAAAAAGGCTCCTGAATGTTGTCTTTGTAACTGACCTCTTAACTCTTTCTAACTGATCTCTATTTTTCTCTTCATGTCTATTACAGATGAAGGCCAGCACTATTTTTGTGATACATTTTTCCTTGTAACTGTGCTAAACCAGTCATCAGAAATTGATGCACTATATACACTAAATCACAATTGTGCCTTGATTTTTTTTTTCTTGACAAGTAATCAATGTCATCAAAGTGATTTCAAATCCAAACACTCCTAAATCCTGTGTGGAATTAGGTTCGTAAGTCCTTGATCGTGATTTAGTAATTACATCCCGGTGCAACTCAAGTCTCTGTAAACCAGCAATATTTAAATAAAGTTCATAGGATACATTAAATAAAAAGACTTATGTTGTTTGTTTATTAGAAATAGACATTCTTAAATGGCTGCCCATAGTGAAAATAAATGCATGTCTACTGTCTGATTGTAAGCTAAAGTAATTCACATTTGTTCATTATTAGGGGTCCAACCCGCAGGGCTTGGGCAGAGACGCTAAGAGGCGCAGGGGGATCTGCGGCAGGTCTGGATGAGAGGGAGCAGGTAACTCGGAAAATGTAATTCGGCTCGATAGGGAGTGACGCTGCATTTCATGCAATCTCGGAAAACTGTAATGCATGAGCAATGCCACTAACCTGGACCCCATGCATTGCTGCCTGCAGCTATTATTATTATTATTATTATTATTATTATTATTATTATTATTAGGGGTCCAGCCCACAGAAGCTATTGTTGTTATTGTTCGTATTGTTATTATTATTCTCTTTGTCATTTTTCGGGCTAAAAGTGTCTGGAACACGACAACCGTTGGAGCCAGGGACACAGTTGAGGCCTCGTTACAACCAGGACGTCTCAGGCATCTCATGGTTCATGTTTCATCCATATAGATCTACATTTAAAGCAGGAATTAGTGAAAAAACAATTATATTTGGAAGTAGCAGAACATTTGTGCGTCACCGATACGCCACGGTTCTAAAACCTTTGGTCGGGTAGTGGAGAGAGATCAGTTTGTTGAGTAAGATGCTTTGTGACATCATCATCTCATTCCTTATATGTGCACAGGTTGTGGCTCCAAACGTCCATTTGCATCCTGCAAGCTGCATAGTGTAGACTCCATCGCTCTGTAGTGGTTACAAACTAAGCGTCTGTCGACGGGCTGTTTGAGTGATATTTTATCTCTTTCGCTATTTTTGTAAATAATGGCATTCTGTTCACAACTAACCCTGTGTTAGGCGTTGTTTTCCTCCTCACTTCCGAGGATTCGAGGAAGTTGTAACATACAGTGGGGCAAAAAAGTATTTAGTCAGCCACCAATTGTGCAAGTTCTCCCACTTAAAAAGATGAGAGAGGCCTGTAATTTTCATCATAGGTTCACTTCCACTATGAGAGACAGAACGGGGGGAAAGAATCCAGGAAATCACATTGTAGGATTTTTAATGAATTCATTGGTAAATTCCTCGGTAAAATAAGTATTTGGTCACCTACAAACAAGCAAGATTTCTGGCTTTCACACCTGTAACTTTTTCTTTAAGAGGCTCCTCTGTCCTCCACTCCTTACCTGTATTAATGGCACCTGTTTGAACTCGTTATCAGTATAAAAGACACCTGTCCACAACCTCAAACAGTCACACTCCAAACTCCACTATGGCCAAGACCAAAGAGCTGTCAAAGGACAACAGAAACAAAATTGTAGACCTGCACCAGGCTGGGAAGACTGAATCTGCAATAGGTAAGCAGCTTGTTGTGAAGAAATCAACTGTGGGAGCAATTTTTAGAAAATGGAAGACATACAAGACCACTGATAATCTCCCTCAATCTGGGGCTCCACGCAAGATCTCACCCCGTGGGGTCAAAATGATCACAAGAAGGGTGAGCAAACATCCCAGAACCACACGGGGGGACCAAGTGAATGACCTGCAGAGAGCTGGGACCAAAGTATCAAAGGCTACCATCAGTAACACACTACGCCGCCAGGGACTCAAATCCTGCAGTGCCAGACGTGTCCCCCTGCTTAAGCCAGTACATGTCCAGGCCCGTCTGAAGTTTGCTAGAGAGCATTTGGATGATCCAGAAGAGGATTGGGAGAATGTCATATGGTCAGATGAAACCAAAATATAACTTTTTGGTAAAAACTCAACTTGTCGTGTTTGGAGGAGAAAGAAAGCTGAGTTGCATCCAAAGAACACCATACCTACTGTGAAGCATGGGGGTGGAAACATCATGCTTTGGGGCTGTTTTTCTGCAAAGGGACCAGGACGACTGATCCATGTAAAGGAAAGAATGAATGGGGCCATGTATCGTGAGATATTGAGTTAAAACCTCCTTCCATCAGCAAGGGCATTGAAGATGAAACGTGGCTGGGTCTTTCAGCGTGACAATGATCCCAAACACACCGCCTGGGCAACAAAGGAGTGGCTTCGTTAGAAGCATTTCAAGGTCTTGGAGTGGCCTAGCCAGTCTCCAGATCTCAACCCCATAGAAAATCTTTGGAGGGAGTTGAAGGTCTGTGTTGCCCAGCGACAGCCCCAAAACATCACTGCTCTAGAGGAGATCTGCATGGAGGAATGGGCCAAAATACCAGCAACAGTGTTTGAAAACCTTGTGAAGACTTACAGAAAACGTTTGACCTCTGTCATTGCAAACAAAGGGTATATAACAAAGTATTGAGATGAACTTTTGTTAAAGACCAAATACTTATTTTCCACCATAATTTGCAAATACATTCTTTAAAAATCAGACAATGTGATTTTCTGAATTTTTTTTTCTCATTTTGCCTCTCATAGTTGAGGTTTACCTATGATGAAAATAACAGGCCTCTCTCATCTTTTTAAGTGGGAGAACTTGCACAATTGGTGGCTGACTAAATACTTTTTTGCCCCACTGTATAAACTGTGGGAGTTCATGATGCGTTTCATGTACTCAGAATGCATCGTAAAAATAGGTCTAAATTACACCCGCAGGTGTAATGTAACTGACCTTCTTTTTGGATGTAATAGCCTTAAGGAGACTGAATTCATGTGAAGGAAGATACATTTTGATTGAAAGATTTTTACATTTGAGTTTGTTTATTTTTATGTTTACAAAATACATTATTATTGTAAAGGCACTTTTCTGTTGATTGAAAAGTGCCATAAAAAAAAATATGTCCCCAAAAATGGATGAACAATCATGATAAATAATTGTGTTCCCAATATCGAATAAAATAATCGTGATTATCATTTTATCCTTAATCATGCAGCCATACTTCAGAATGATAACTGCCGTTAGTTGCAGCGTAGGAAAGCAACTCACAGCTACAAACACCGCCCGATCATAGAATTACACCGTAACCAGGCCAGAACAAATGAACTCCTGCAGTCACAAAACACTGGAACAGAGAGCCAAAGCACACTCCTCCATTGAACTTTAAGGAAGGGCCGACTACCCTGCGTATTGCTGTCTGCGCCTATATTAAGTATAAGTATTGTTATTAATATTTTTAAATAACGGCAATCTTAGAAACACACCTCTGAAGTTCAAATCCCAATGTCAATAAAATAATACTTCTGTGAATGATGGCAAAATGCTGACGACAATTTTGTTTGAACAATTTTAGCCTTGAAAGTAAAAGTACGATTTGAGCAGCAATTACTACTACTATTAGAATTTGAAATGTTATTAAATCATGAGTCATTTTTAATTATGTATTTTATATGAATATAAATATATATTCATATATATATAATTATAATAATTCTTATTATAATTAATTAATCGACTGTATTTACAAAATGAATAAGGACATTTTGAATATAAACTTTTGTCAACTTTTAGAACCCCCCCCCAATTTTTTTTTTTTTATATTGGACTAAATATACTTTAAACTATGAATTTCAATTGTTAACTGTGTCTTTTTTAATGCACTTTGGAGCAAAGTTTTGTTTTGCTATTTTAAAGTGCTCTATAAAATAAAAAAAACTGATTTCATTTGAATTTCTTATGATTTCGTTTTTTTTGTATTTATCATTTGAATTAGTCACAAGGTATTCATGCAAGTTTTTGGATGTTGTGTTTTATATGTTTTTCTATTCACAGCTTTACACTAAAATAGAGGTGACGCTATCACACTATCACATGTAAAAATACATGATATTGTAGTACTGTACATGTACTGTACTGCACTGTACTGCACTGCACTGTACTGTACTGTATGGCACTGTACTGTACGGCACTGCACTGTACTGCACTGCACTGCACTGTACTGTACGGCACCGTACTGCACTGCACCGCACTGCACTGTACTGTACGGCACTGTACTGCACTGCACTGTACTGCACTGTACTGCACTGCACTGCACTGCACTGCACTGCACTGCACTGTACTGTACTGCACTGCACTGCACTGTACTGCACTGTACTGTACGGCACTGTACTGCACTGCACTGCACTGTACTGTACGGCACTGTACTGCACTGCACTGTACTGCACTGTACTGCACTGTACTGCACTGCAGTGTACTGTACAGCACTGCACTGTACTGTACTGCACTGTACTGCACTGCACTGTACTGTACTGTACTGTACTGTACTGTACTAGAGGCTTTTATCGCAGAATGCCAGACCGGAAGTGAGTTGAGCTATACTCTATGATGCTGCATTCCAGTGAAGTTGGAAATCGGACAAAACAGACTTACAACGTGTAAACGCGCAAATTAATTGCCAATTAAGGCGGAATTCAAAGTCGGACTGATGGAAGGGATCTCTCTGGCCCCAGTTACACCGAGATGACAGATCCCACGTCACAGCCACAACGCACCCACCGTTAACGGTAAAAAAATAAAAATAAAGAAAGAAAAAAAGTTCCCTTTGCATGGGTTTTATTGGGAAAACGTGCTACTTTACCCCTCTGTTCTTATAGTTTATGTTCACATACGTTTTTCAGCTGCACGATTTGCTACCAAACGCACATTCACCTCATTTAACCGCGTGGCCTTCCGACGAGAGGCAACGGAGCGCACGGAGCCGGGAGGGGAGAACCACGGAGCAGGAATTACCGAGTTCCTACCTCTAATGGAACGCAGCATTAGCTTCACCATAACTGTGTGTGGCTTGGGGCTAGCCGTGCTAACAACCTGACTGATTGATGCAACTGGTCAGCGGCGTCACAAACACGGACGACACACTCTACCAATATGCGTTGGTTCGAGGGCTCAATACCTGCCGCCATCACCTCCGCCAAACAACAGAGCTTCATCTTTGTCGTTGTCATTACAGGTACGTTGTCCCTTTATGTTTCATAGTCAGCGGAGAGCTAGTTAGCTTCTGGCTAGCCCCTTGACCGTACATATACACGGAGTTAGCCGTTAGCCCGCTACTGTAACTAGCATGTGACCACGGTTACGCCGATAAACCACGGAAATGTTCCAGTTCCTATTATAACCACATGGATATTTGAAATGTGACAAAGGCGTTAATGTGGAAAAATCGCATGACGACGTGCCGTCCCTGTTATAGTTGAAAATGTCAACCATAACGAGGATAGTCACGCAGAGCTGTCAAATAACACATACCCGCTGGATCGCGATCTGTTTGTGGAATCGTTGGATTCTCCACTGTCGAACCGTCGCGGTCATTTTTTTTGCCACTGTTACAAACGTCCCAATAGCATGTGAATTGGGTACATTTTTATCTGTTGGGTTGACGGAGATGAACGATCTAGCTAATAAATCTCTCTTCTTCAATAGGTAGACATGTGTTATTACAGTTTGATGTTATGTCTTCGTCATAGTGCCATCGAAAGATAATTCAGTTGATAATAGCAATTTGTATGACAACTACAATGTTATGATAGTGTCTGCCCTAGAGTTACTCAGCAGTTTCTCCTCCAGGTGACAGCGCCCCAGTTTGACAGAAGTACTATTGGCCCCAGAACCATGTGGCAGTTGTTTATCTTGGTGTGGTTTATTGGTTCTGATTGGTTTATTTGTGTTTAGTGCAATGGGAGTCCCAGTGGCTGAAACTTAACTCTGCATTAGTCAGACACAGAAATGTCCCTGGTAACTAATTTCACAATCCCTCATCGCTATGCATGATGTGGCTGTGACTTTTTAATCCTACTCTGTAAAGCCTTCACAGGGATGCAGTCATGTATTAAGAAAACAAATGAATGTCCAGCTCTGTAAGTGGAGGAGTTTATGTCGTGGGATGTGATACATGACTCATCACTGGGAAACATTCTCACACCTCCAAGGCGAAGATGAGCAGTCTGCCCAGTTGATGTCCAGCTGGGAGGACGACAGAGTCTCCGACGCCGCTCGGCGCTGCTGCGTGGCAATAAAAGTGGATGCTAAGAGGTACGGATGTTTGGGTGACAAGGGGGCGTGTGACACGACTTTATTGCTTCGGGGACTTTACTTGCCACGAGGCTGTAAAATGAGTGTACAGTCGGTGGCCATTTACAGATGAGTGACTTGATCTGCCCCTTTATGCTGATGTAAGACAGGTGTACGCATCAGTGATGTGTTTAATGTTTTAATGCACCACATTAAACTACAGTCTCACTTATTAAACTACAGTCTCACTTATACAATATGTATAGAGCCAACATTATGTTAATGTTGTCATGCGAGTAGATGCTATCCCATCTTGGGTGCCTAGGTTTTTCCATTGTCCCTGCTATGTATGCTTAATTCTATCTCCTTCAACCATACATAACCATACTCCTTACTGTATCCTAGCTAGTCATTTATTGTGTCACAACGTCATTGGCAATTGTTTTTCCTGTCTCACACAGACTGACTTCGGTGAACATTTATACAATAAATGGGCTCAAATAATAATTTAGCCAAATTACATTTTGACTGTAAATTACAGTTTTAATCATTCTCAGGCTTTATAACTTAATGACATTGCTGATTCATTCACATCATAACAACCTGGTCATTTTATATCATGTTTTGGGGAAGGAGGTTTACAGAGTACCATGGATTGAAGGAAAAAAAAGGTCTGTCCAAGGTATGACCTTGAGTCTGACTACTGACCTGTCGAATAAATGCCACAAATGCCCAAAAGACATTAAAATAAATTGAATGTCTAAAGTGCGTATGCTACTGAACAGAGTTCCTGAATTAACCTGGCTGTGTAATCTCCTTTGCAGTGAGACATGTGTGCAGTTCTCTCAGATTTGTATCCTTTTGTGCACTCACCAGACCTGTGGAGATTCTTTCTGCGATGTTGTGATATTGCATGTGGTTATTGATTATCATTGATTTTCTTTCCTGCTTTTGGCTTTGATAGAGTGCTGCGTTTATGTCGCCAATAACATCAAAGAACTAGATGGCTCCCAGATGCCTATCGCAGCACAAAAAAATGTAACAGCTAAAGTGCGACGACTGCGATCGTTTATAACTTCAATCTTGGCAAGTCGGCCAAAAAGACAAGCCCATCTGCGCAGCGGTCTTTCAGTGGCGGTCAAGGTTTTCCCTTAACCAGCCGGTTCGAAAGACCCTGTGGTGTGCATACCGTCCAGCTTCTTCATCGGGGAGAATGGCATTCCCCTGGAGGTCGTAGCTGGCAGCGTGTCGGCAGAGGATCTCATGAAAAGAATCTACAAAGTCCGAGAGGTAAGTGGGCGGCTGGAACATTCCGCTCGCCGCGTCGTACGTACAGCGTGCGACCTGCTCTCATTCTTCCTGCCTCCTCCTGGCAGATGCACGCTCAGCAGATGAGCGGCTGCGTAGCAGCGGTATCACCGCAGCCGGTGGTTCCCATGGAGGCCAGCCCGTCTCTCAGCGTGTCAACAGAGCCAGCCCCACCAGTCTCCGCCCCTCCAGAAGCTCCTCATACTCCACTCGTGACCACAGAGGCTGCAGCGGCCAGCACATTGAAAGGTAAGTGCATTTTAATAAAGATTTGATGTTGTGTTTCTGTTCTCAGTAATCAGATCATAGTATGCCTTACTCAGTACACTTCTTTTGAAATGGAAAAAAGCGTTCTCAAGGTCAAATTTAGGTAAATGTAAGAATTGCGATTAATTATTTGACAGCCTTACTAAGTCATTCAGACTACCACTGAACTGTTTGAAACTGCTAATCTATGATGAATAACATATAAAAAACTTCAATATGTGTAATATATCTACAATTAATCATAATGAAATGAAACTTATGTGCACTTTTTGCTTTTCATTTTCTCAATGTTGTTTTTTTTTCCCCCACTCCTATGGTTGGAAGTCCGTCACAGTAAATACAAATGGGAAAAGATAAATACTACACTCCACAAATTTCTATTAAGAGGTCCACAAATACATAATACGTTATTTGTGTTGTGTAAACCGTTTTGGAAAGCATCATAGCATCATTAATATTTGTGACACAGAAGTCCTTCTGTATCTTGTAAACTGGCAAAACAAAGCGGTGTCCTCCCCGTTCTCTTCTCCCCAGAATCCCCCTCGAGCCAGGCAGATGAAGGCAGCCTTTCGGCAGCCGCGCCCTCCGGGGAGGATAGGGACAGGAGCACATCGTCGGACGACGCCTCCCAGTCCGAGGAAAACCTCGACAACAAGGTGGACAGGTGGGGAGACGCACACACCCTCACATGTTTGTCTCCCCAAAGGCAACACGTCTGAAGCCAAATCATTTGGCCACATGCCAGCGCTCACCACAATATGCCTCTATAAAAGATTATAACACAAAACTATCAGCTCATGTGTACTTTCTGTTGTTCAGGCTGACAAAGAAGCTGGAGGAGAGACGAGAACAGAAGAAGAAAGGAGAGGAAGAGGTATGGAAACCTAACTTCACTGTCGTTTCCCTTACGGGTACACAGTCGCTCCTTCAAGTTCCTCGTTTTAGGTCTTGGGGAACAGTTTGTGTGGGGAAATAAAAGGCCGCTCCCTCCTGTCGGGCTCTTGATTCAGAATGAGATCAAGAAGGAGATGGAGCGGAGGAAGCTTGGGAAGGACATGCTGGACTTCAAGAAGAAGCAGGAGGATGATAAGGCCAAGCGCATCCTGGAGGAGAGGAATCGGGAAAAGGCCGAGGAGAAGGCCGCCCGGGACCGCGTCAAGCAGCAGATCGCCTTGGTAACTGCAGTGCTCACCCGCTGTCTCTATAGCACCCTCTGGTGGTCGAGATGGGTGTTGAGGGCTGTAATTATTCCTTTTTATTTATCTTTTTTGTCCGATGAAGTGAGTGCTCAGTGACCGCTGCTCCCTTTCCTTGTCTGATTCCCGCAGGACCGAGCCGACAGAGCGGCCCGCTACGCCAAGAACCAGGAGGAGGTGCAGGCGGCCAAGCAGGCGGCACTACAGGCCAGGCAGGCGGAGCAAGAGGCCCGGAAGGAGGCCTCTACCCGGGAGAGGGGGTACGCACACCCCACAGTGGATTAGCCATTGTGTATATTGTAGTCACATTCCCCATAGAATTCATTAGAGTGCACAAATAAATTGGTACTCTTTATAAAACTGACCAACATTAGGTGAATGTCCATGACCCCAACCAGTTGTCGCTAAACCTGAGATGAAGTTTGCTGCCAGTCTTCTTTTGAGGACTCATCTGGCAGAAGTAAGAACCACCGTAACGCTGTTGTGCTATATATGCCCCCCCCCCTCCTCAGCGCCATAGCCAGGATCCAGTTCCGCCTTCCCGACGGTTCCTCCTTCACCAACCAGTTTCCCTCAGAGAGCAGACTGCAGGAGGCCCGGCAGTTTGCCGTTCAGGTTAGAATGCCACAGCCCTGATTACATAGTGGTACAGAGGGATGATAAGGATGTCTCCAGAAAAATGACAAAATCCCAGTTGCTTTCCTAAACTTTCCCAACCAGTTAGAATAATTCCACCAAAACTCAAGAAATCTTAAGAAGTCATCTGTGTGAAATTGGTCTTAATATTTACTTATTGACTTGGAGGTTTCTAGTGCTCTCTTCTGAAGCGGGGATTAGTTGCTTTCAATTTGTCGTAATATGCAGGGAGCTATTAATGGGGTTTTTTTTAAGGTGTGTTAAGATACTTCCAGTGTGTTAGAACCACCGTGTCTGAACTCTTAAAATATTGGTCTTCTCCCAGGAAGTGGGAAACCGCTATGGTAACTTCTCCCTGGCCACCATGTTCCCTCGACGCGAGTTCACGGGCGACGACCTGAACAAGACCCTGCTCGAGCTGGAGCTAGCGCCCAGTGCCTCCGTCGTGCTCCTCCCTGTGAGTGGATGCATTTCTGGTTTCTGCTATATGAGAGAGAGAGATTTTCTGATTTATTTCCATTGGTTATTTATTTTTATTCATACTCATTATTATTGCCTATCTTTTATGTGAGCAGCTGTGACACCAACATTTCCCTCTGGGATGTATAAAGTATCTCTCTCCTATTTAAAATTTGTCATCTGGGACACTCTCCATGCCCCCACTGCAGCAGCAGAGCCGGCCCGCCAACTCGGTGGTCCAGTCGTCTGAGGGCAGCATCTGGGCCATGCTGGGCACCATCCTCTACCCCCTGCTGGCCGTCTGGAGGTTCCTGAGCGGCTTTCTCTTTGCCAGCCCGCCCCAAGTGCCCAGAGATGCCGGCCAGCGGCCCAGCTCCTTCCCTAGCCAGGCGTCGGCCTCCGCTAGCGAACCAAAGAGGTAAGCGGCCCATCCGAGTTTCCACCAGCCTTGGCCTGGCCCTCAGCCAGCGGCAAATGGGTCGTAGGAGATTACAGACACGTTTGTTTGGAAATAGTCTAAGATTTCCTTTCCGGCCGCTTCTAACGTACTAGTTTCTAGAATCAGAATGTGTTGATTTGGCCAAAGTATATTTTCATATATATAGATAAGTGGATGGGATATTCTGTACAGCAGGGGTGCCCGATACGTCGATCGCGATCAACCGGTAGATCGTGATGGTAGTGCGGGTAGATCGCACGCCATTCAAAAAAAAAAAATAATAAAAAATCTGCAAGGAAAAGACAAAACTGTGGTCAACATGATCAGTTCAGTTCAGTAGTGCAACTTCTGTCCTCAAAGCTGCAGCGCCATGATTTGGGGAACTTTCAAAACCTTGCATCAAAGCTGGAGACCCAAGGGAAGGGAAGGCAGGGAGGGGTGCGAGGAGCGCCCCGACAGTGCACGCTACACAGAGCAGATTGAAAAGTGTCTGTCAGACTTTGACAAACGGTTTCAAGGTGCTTTACTCAAGCCAATCGCTACATTTATGTGCTACCCATTTAGGGAAGACATTGAGGTTGATTCACTCGCATCAAAAATTGCAACACTGTTTCACCTGAACTGGTCTGCAGTGGAGGATGAGATGTTGACACTACAGGCTGACATTCAGCTCAAGTCCAGGGCTCATGGACCGTTTTGGAACTTACTCACAGAGGAAAATTACCCAAACATGAGGAAATGTGCTACCTCCTTGACTGCATTATTCAGCTCTTCTTATTTATGTGAGTCAGCCTTTTCCCACATGAAGATCATTGAGTCGAAATAGCGTTCCACCATGACGGATGATCATTTGGAAGCCTGCTTGAGGCTGGCTACCAGTAGCTACTCTCCAGACTATGCAACCCTGGCCAGCTCCATTCAGTGCAAGTCATCAGAGTATGGTAGTGACCATAAATGTATTTAATGCTATTGTGCCGTAAGGGTTCATGCAGGGATGCAAGGTACGCCAACATACACTACTCACAAAAAGTTAGGGATATTTGGCTCTCGGGTGAAATTTATGGAAAATGTAAAAAGTTCACCCGACAGTGATATTATATCATGAAAGTAGGGCATTTAAGTAGAAGCATGCAATGGTGATTTCCTCATCTCAAACAATTTCTTGAAACAAAAGCCAACGACAGTGGTGGGTTTACCACAACAAAAAATGTAAATGTCTCAATAACTTGTCATGTGCCCTTGAGCATCAATTACAGCTTGACAGCGACGTCTCATGCTGTTCACAAGTCGACTTATTGTCTGCTGAGGCCTGGCCCCCACTCTTCTTGAAGGGCGGCCCTCAGGTCATTGAGGTTCTGGGGTACAGAGTTACGAGCCTCTACACAGCGACTCAGCTCATCCCATAGGTTTTCTATGGGATTCAGGTCTGGAGAAAGTGCAGGCCACTCCATTTGAGGTGCCCCAGTCTCCAGCAGCCGTTCCCTAATGATGCCACCTCCATGAGCTGGAGCATTGTCGTCCATGAAGATGAAATGAGGCCTGTGTTGTTCATGCAGGGGCACAATGACTGGATTAATGATGTTATTCAGGTAGTATGGGCTTGTCACTGTACCATTCACAAAGTGTAGGGCAGTTCTGTATTGACTAGACACACCTGCCCACACTGTAACACCACCACCAGCAAAGGCTCGTCTGGTGACAACAGTGGCTGATGTATAGCGCTCTCCTTGACGTCTCCAACATCGTTGGTGGCCATCATTTCTGCTCAACGTGAATCAACTTTCATCAGAGAACAGCACTGAGGCCACTGGTCCCTCGTCCAGCGTCAATGCTCCCTGGCCCGTGCAAGACCATGATGCCTGTGCCTGGTGGGTGGTCAGGTATCCTTGCAGGTCGTCTAGCACGCAGACCACGCTGATGGAAACGGTTTTGAATGGTCTGACGTGACACTTGGGTGCCTCTCAACTCACTTAAATGTGGCTGGAGTTGAGTGGCATTCATCATCCGGTTCCGCAGGGCACTGTTCACAATGAAGCGCTCATCAGGGTGGGATGTGGCCAAAGGACGTCCACTTCTATGCCTTTCTGTGACTCATCCAGTCTCTGTATCTCTGTTGCAACCTGCTGATGACACTCTGTGACACTCTAAGCTCAGTGGCCACTTCCCTCTGAGAACATCCTGTTTGAAGCCTCGCAATGGCGAGGTACTGTTGATCAATTGTTAGGTGTCGTCTTGGTCTCATGATGTCAAAATGTGAACAGCATGATGAAGAGGACTTTAAATACCAATTCTAATTGAACCAAGAAATGTATTGGTCGATTCATGGATCAAACACCTGTTGTGAATTTTGTCGTTCAGCTCCTTGTTAGAGAACAGCAAGTTGTGCAAAAAGTACTGAAACACTGAACCGTTGGACTGGGCATTCAAAAGTTTAGAGAAGGTCAAATTAAGTTCACCTGTAATGATTATACTGCATTTTAGGTTCATCCTGAAATTTCACCCGAAACCCGAATATCCCTAACTTTTTGTGAGTAGTGTTTATTGTATATATGAAGTTTACTCAGTATATACATATAAATAAATATATTTAGCATTTTTTTAATGCAACTAGATCATTTTGACCCGGTCATTTTAAAAGTAGCTCGCAAGCCAAAAAAGCGTGGGGACCCCTGCTGTACAGAATGAATGAATATGTAAACAATAATACAGGTATGGAGAACCATGGATGAGTAGATATACATTTACTATGTTATTACTAAAGGTTTTTATCTTAGTTATGTATATTGTGTCCACACACAAAATCCCATGTGAAAGTATGAGGTCCGTTACATTGAACTAGAAGATGATGGTAAGTATAAAAGTAAGACATCAGACCTAGAATTGAATCCTCTCGTCATCTTTCTTATCATACGACTGTTCTTTTTTGCTACTATAGCAATCAAAAACCAACCGGTTATGTTCTTGTATGGGTCTCATTTTCTTTTGGTCCGCTCTTTCCCCTCTTCCCTCCATTCAGAGAACCCCTGCGCAAGCGCACTCTGGAGAAGCGGCCGGAGGACTTTAAGAAAGATGGCAAAATCTACCGGCTAAGGACACAGGAGGACAGCGAGGACGACAACAACACCTGGAACGGCAACTCCACGCAGCAAATGTAGTGTGACGAGAGCGGCTTTTTTCCCTTTCTCGTTCTCTCTCTCTCTCTCTCTCTCCCCTTCCCTCCCTTTCTTCTCTCCAAACTGGTGGGAGTTCCTCAAGCCCTGCGGCGGTGAAACTACTGATGATGCATCAGGGCTACTGTACTACTTAGGGCTACTGTTTGTTCCATGTTGTCGTCCAGGCCTCCGCTCCTGCTCCTCACCTGCATGGGTAGATCATAATCCACCTAACCCCTCCTGTTTGGGCTTGAGCTGAACAACCGAGAGTTTTGGTTTTGTTTTTTTTTTGTTTTGTTTTTTATTATTATTATTATTGTAGATTCTACCCAATTCTGTCTTTTAGACTCTGGTCCAGGCGTAGCTCCAGATGCTGAGGATTTAATAGTTGGGACCGGTTTTGAGATTGGGGAGGCTTTGGTGGCCGCCGGTTCACCGAGATGAAATAATAAGTCGCTAGGTGAAGATTTGTTGTTTTTATTTAATAGCAGTAACCGCAAATTTCTAAAAATGCAAATGAGACGCTTACGAGGGCTCCGGATGGCCTTCTACCGAGGAGCCGGCCCGTTCTCCTTGTACCCGAAGGCCGGATAGAATAATGTGTTTCTACTATGAGTGGGGAAAAGGGGGCCACTGTACGGATTTCATTCAACGATGACAATAAAAGTGACCTGTTTTTTGAGAAACAAACTAGACATATGTACTCCTTTTCAGATGTCTCTGTAAGCCAATGTTGTCTCCGTACGGAAGCACGGAAGTTAACCCGGGATGTAATTAAATTATTAAACTGGATATTTATATCAGCGATTCAGTGCTATCAAATTGTTTTATTGCAACATTTAGTGTTTTTCTTTCATACTTGTCTTCACCCTGAACGATATTCATCAAACCAGTAATAGTAAATTTTATATATGATTTTATACATTTTAAAGTTCAATAGCTTCGGCTATGTCACTTAAGACACCAAAAATAGGTCTATATAGCACTAGGACCTACACTACTTGTTGCACAGCCTTTCAATTTCAGAATTAAAGTTCCTGTCTTTATATATGATTTTATACATTAAGTTCAATAGCTTTTCTGTCGTGACTTGAAGGAACATGGAATGAAGGAACATGGAATGGATACAAAAGTAAAAAATATAATGGGGAATAGTGGTATGTGTTGCTCCTTCAACGCTTGACTGTTCCGATTGTTTTCAGCAGCACTTCAACATTTTATTGGTCAAAAGCATTTTCAAAATTAAAATATGCAGACAAATTTTTAATTTGGAAAGAGACAGGAAGCAATATTAATAAAAAAAAATAAAAAAGGTGAAAAATAACCCAAGGGTGGATTGTAGGAATGATCCACCAAAACAGGAATTAATGGCATGAACAGCCACTGTGTGAAATATGTTGGTCTAGGGGGGGGGGGGGTCTCAGAGCCCTTGATTGACACTTGAGACCCCCTGAAAGTATCAATATCTAAATGTTGCAGGTCTTTGAAAAAAGATTAAAAGAAATCTTTGACACTTTAAATGCTTACCATATCCATTATTCAATTAGCGACAAATAATACATTTCCAAATATGAATACAGAAAACTATCTTAGCGGCCATGGTTTTGAGGCCGTCCATGTGTTGTGGCACTGTTTGCAAGGAGTGCAGCCTGCTGCACCTCACAGGGCCAGCTCTTCCTATAGACCAGTGGTTCCCAAACTCTTATTAGTAGTACACCCCCTCTAAGAAAAAACATTGTCAATATTTTTTAACTTTTTTAAAATTTTCGGAGTACCCCCTTCAGTACCCCATTTCAGAAACACTGCTATAGGTGACATACAATTTGCGCATGTCTCCCTCTCCATGTGTAATAACCTCCTAAAAAGGGATTATCCTGAGCGTTGGTAAATTGAATTCTGAATTAAAGGATATGATAAAAAAGTAAACAATAAAGATTAGACACTATACATTAAATAGTAATATTGCATGAGTGAATTGTCATTTTTGGTATGATTTACAGTAGTGTTTGTGTGTTCAAATCCTTACCGGTTACTTTTTTCGGGAAGGCTGGTTATTGTTTGAGTATGATCGAACAGCATTATTTTCATTTTTTACTCTAGAAGTAATCTCGACTTGTCATTGAATAAGGTAGCTGTCAATATACAATGTAAAACATAGCAAGTAGGTTAACAAAAAGGGATTTGTTTTGTTTTGTACACTGGAGAGGTGATGGAATGTGTGCGTTCACGTACTAAAGATTTAAACACTAAAACAAATGTGAAATACATTGGCTGTTTCAATGGTTGTTAATTTGGGCATTCCAAAGTTTACATTTGAAAATATCTTGTGAATCAATTTATGTTGTAGTTGTGTATCGATGAATATCAACCAACCCGTCTGTTCAGTGTTTTATTTCTGCAGTTTTATGCATTTAAACAGGAATCCACTGGATTGAAGTTTGAATTTTGACCCGTGTAGATGTGACTGCATCTGATTGGGAAGACCTGAAGGATTGACACCAGGGTTAACCAAAGAGAATTGCTCTACAATTGAGTAAGACCTGAACATGGCCAGCATTCAAAGGTCCTTGTAAATTATTGCTATTTGCAAATACAATTATTTAATAGGCTCAATTTGAATTATTGTGAGATGAAATGCATGCAAGCATATAAATGTAAAGACCATGATTTAATTTCGCTGTACACCTCATATTGAGCTCCATCATTAAAATTATTGCCAGATATTAAGTGCCCTGTAGAACCAGAATCATTTTGATTAGTTCTTATTTAAATGTGACATCCTCCTAAATTTACCTAATTATTGAAGCAATGTTCAGAAGTTGAGTTAATGATTAATGTGATATCACCTTGAGACATTGTTGTCAGTAAACCCTACAGTGTTTCCTTTATGACACTGCCCGCTACTATGGTAGACCTCTTCTTTCATCTTCTGACAATGTCTGCAGCAAGCACATTAAGCGCCCAGGGGCTTCACCGAGGCCCAAAGGAAATTTATATTGACCTGATATTCTGCTGGGAGACACTCCACTCCTGCATTGCCGAAAAGGTCTGTGAAGAACTTGTGTACAGAGATCCAGTTTGGCCAACATCAGGCTGAATGACTTCAGACATTTTCAGCGAACAAAGTTCTGTTATGTTAAATGAAATGCAAACATCGACTTCTGCTTCTCCTCTCCACCAATGAACAAGAAGTGTGACTCCAATTTGAATGTTTTTCTGCCCCAACTGGGATTTGTGGGATTGCCTCAAGTCCTGCTGGAAATTATATATTTGTGATCCCGGAAGGTTGCTTGTGTGTGTTTGCAGCCATTGTCTTATCAATCTGTCTATCCTGATAACACACAGATTATTCAATGTCCTTGAAGAAAAACTACATTGAAGTAAGAGTATTGGCGAATTTAAATTAAATATTTTTAAAAATTTTAGGAAATGGTTTTAATAGTTAGTAAATTAAAATCATTAAGTAGAAACAGGATTAAACACGGATTATAGACAAATGTGATTGCTTCTTTGATTGTGTTTACTATGTTAATAACAGCCCTTCTAGGGTTTTAGATGGTCAGACTTGAATGCTGGCTATGTTATTGTCCTATTTGGGGTTTTTTTGAGTAAAGCTGTTAACTTGATTGGAAATGCCAAACGGCCTATACATATTTCTCTAATCAGACTGCAGGATGATGTGTGATTTATAGTTTAATATTCCCTAGAGGCCAAGAGGTAAGACTAGCAGTTCAAAGCTAACACATTATTTTATTTTCATTTTTTTTAGAAGTTGTAACTTTAAGGGAATAACTAAAAAATACATAAATAAATTTGGAATAAAGTATTGAACGCTTAATGTTAAAATATTTTAGTATGTGAATCATATTTTTTTTCCTTACCCTTTCTAGTTGCTTAACTTATTGTTGAAGTTATGTGGAGCCTCTGGCAATGTGTTTTTCTGCCACATTATGGAAATTTATTTTAACTGATTTTGAATTGAAACTTGGTGCCGGGATTACTGGGTTGATTACATGCTGAAGTCTTTATCTTGCCACGGAGCAAATCGGCTCATTTCTCTCCAGCAACATCTCTCCATCATCAACATGTGCATGTTTCACTTCGCTCATGTCATTTTGAGGTGGTGCACTGCTCCTACTCCAGCTACATTTAGCGCCGTCTTATGGAGATTCACATGACTGCTTGGCAGAGATAGCAGTTGTGGCTTTGCCCTGCCCAGATCTTGCTACTGAAGCTCTTGAAAAGTAAAACTTACAATGATTTAGACTCATGAGTACAACTTTTAGGAGGATTTTCGTTTTTTCTGACTGTCCGTCATCTGTTTTTGTATAAAACAGTGTTTGTCAATTTTTTTTCAAAAACCGGTTGTTTTTGTGTTTCTTGTGTGTGTGGTGTGGCTGATTAATAAGAAATACAGGACATCCATTTAATGTTTTGATGTCGGAACCCTCCCTTTCTGGTCTTGCTATTTGTGTTATTTACATTAATGTACTTGACCCCATCTCTATAGGAAAGGTTGGAGCCAAGGCAGCCAACAAAGCCACCGTACCTGATATTGCTCTTGTCTAATAATGGTTGTTTCCTTTTCAGATGAGGACACGGGATTCCTCACTAATGTTGTCTTTTCCTCTACTCACAGGTATTCAACACTGAACTATAGTTGTGGCAAGCCAAAGTTTGGAGTGGCAGAGCCACTTGGTACTGTGTGATCTGCAGGGGGAATCCGTATCTCCCCTGCTAGTTTTTCATTGCTTTGCTTGTTTGGGATAGTTAGAGAATCAAGTAAAGATATCAATGGTGCTTGGAACAATGCAGGAAGGGACGTTTCTACTGCCAGTTTTCTGCGTTCTGTTCCAAGTGCTCCTTTAAAACACCTCATGATGGACTTTATCGAGCTGACTCCCTGTCATGGTTAAAATATTGTTTGATGATAATTGACATGATTTTTTTTTTTTTTTATAACCAGTGTTGTCAGCATGCTAGCCAAACAACATAGAGTATTTGTATGCTATTGCATCGAGGACCGAGTTAGTCTGCAATGGAGTTTAACCTGCAACTGCAATGCAACTCTTGATTAGTTCTTAAATCATCAAGAACTGCTGCAATAACCCTGTGGACGACCAATAGGATGACAAGAGCACAGTTTTTTGTTATACAGAGCCACAATCCCCCTCTTTGGAGAACTATTTTACCATGTTTGGGTGTATAAACAACTAATCACTACGCCAAGAGGAGGAGATTCACCACGGGTGAGATGTTCAAACATAGAACCAAACAACATTTTCACAGAAAACATAAACGTTGGACGACAACATGTATTGAAAAACACAGTTAATCAGGTCCAGGAAAACTGGAACAGCAGTTGGGCACGTTGTCTCTTCCTGTCATAGTTATGGCAGTAAATGAGGGAGGAAAGGAGAGGAATGCAACCAGGAGGGTGCTGGGGTGTGTTCAAAGCAGGTATTGGTGGTGTTTGAGTGTGTGAGTGGGTGTGAGGTGTCCACCAGTGAGTGAACAGGACTCATCCCAATAGGTTCTGGTGTATGAGGTTGGTATTATGTCATGGCACCTCCAAGCAGCGGAAAACCCCCACCCCTGTAGCTGCATAGACACCCCACGGCTGCAGGAAAGCCCAAGCACTCTACCCTCCAGCCAGAGAAGACCAGAGCAGACCAAACCCCACGCCCGGCCCCACATAACCCACTCCCATGGAGCACGAGTAGATCCCTCACCCCCGGGGGACACACTTACGACCCACCCCAAAGTGCAGCTGTAGGCACAGAACCTGGGCGCCAGGCATGGACCGCAGGCCTGGAGCCAGGCCCTACGCTGACAGACCGACACCCGCCCAAACCACAGGCAAGCCGGCGGGACCCACATGCCCACCCATGCCCCACCCTACTGCAAGTCCCAAGCGCTGATCCACGTAGCAGAGTGTCATGCGCCTCCGCCATGCCGGGCAGCTCCGCACCCCCATCAGTCCCCTGGTCAGCCCCCGGCCGCCAAGCATGGAGACCACAGAACAGAGGGCAGCATTTTATGGACATTACCCCCTACATATTCAACATTGTGATAATATAATTCTGTTGTTACACTAGGGTGCATACATTTACTTTGGAACTGAGACTGTAGTCGGCTATTTAACATAAGTGTTTGGGAATCACAGAATTATTCCACGTGCCCCACTTTTACAATCGTGGACCGAGACCAAACAATGTTGTCATAATGTATGTCTCACCCAAGTGTTTAAGTCTATGTGCTAATGTCAATGCGACCCTACCTGTCCCACTAGAAGCACCACTACATGACCAGGTGACTGGGTGGCGGTGCGTGACTACCAGAGGAAAAACTGGGATCGTTCCAGATCCTCCTCACTAACCGCTCACAGCAGGTCTTCTGCCTATGGGAAACATGCATCAGGAAACAACGCCGGCTCCAGTTACTAAGGGCCCGCCTCAAAGCTAAGGCTCACCTCGATCAGCTGGCATTATACAAAGATCAAGTGGGCATGCTCAATACCGCCAATGACATTTGCGCCAGCAGGTGACCACCCTCAATCAACAACGGCTGCTTATTCAGCAGGGACTTCGTGAACTTCAGCGCCAAAGGCTACTGCAGATGAATGGTTTCTAATGTACCTGTGGCAAACCAAGGGGCATGGTTAAGCACCAGCTGCAGACGACAGCGCAATTCCCTTTCCCGCAGCCGCCAAGCTGCCTCGGCCTAATCAGCGCCCAGGCAGTGCTGGTAGGTCCAACCAACGTCTTGTAGAGGGGATTGGCACACAGGCTCGTCAGCCGACCAGGAGCCTGGAAGCAGAATGGCATTCCTCCTGCGCCCAAAATCATCATCATCATCATCATCATCATCATTATTATTATCATTATTTATACTTGTGGCCAGCAAGCCTTTTGTTCACAATATATTAAAAACTCTCGCCATGTTGGCAAACCACGGAAAGAGAGACCCTGTCTCCCTCCCTAAACCCTTTACCTGTGGGCAGAGACTCCCACAATACCTGTTATATTACAGTTGTTGTTGTATGGGGATCTGTTCTAAGTATCAATGCCATTGAGAGTATATCTTCCCTATTGGCTGTCGCCGAGCGCTGCTCATTTGCATAAGGTTGAAACCTGATCAACTTTCCTTGTCGCTGTGAAGCTGTCAAGCTCATCACCTGTTGATGTCCATCCCCTGCAGCTTGATGAAGCCGAGCTCCATTTGAAATGCATTGCAGCCTGTTGTATTGCACATATCATCCAATACATTTCTACATTGTTATGTCAATGTACTTTTTGTGCACTGTTCATAACACATCCCACCACAAATGTTAGTTCTTTTACAACTGCAATGTGATATTATAACAATTTGGTTCACTTGAGCAATTCAAAGGACCCACAATTGGATTGTATTAGAATGCAAAATTAATTAAATTCACACAGGGTCACAGACTTTGTCTTGCCACAGTTCATGTAAGCAACAGAGTGATTAAACAATTTCAATCTATTTTTCTGGCAGTATCATACTGAGGCTGTGATTCAAGTCTTTAATGCTGGCGTAGTCTTCTATTTCATGTCAGATCGTGATTCTGATAATAATAAATAATAAAATATTTATTTTTTTTGTTGAATGAGCTGTGGTGTGCAAGTAAATTATGTATATTATTGTTATATGACACAGCATAGATAATCTTGCTGTGTTTGCACAGAAGAGTGAATAAAAGTGCAATGACTTTTTTTGGATTAAAAAAGCAATACTTCAAAATGAGGAAAACATGCCATGGGGATACTGACTGGGTCTAAATAAAGTGGACAGGCGTACAAATAAACCACACCACCCATAAGGACAGTTTCAGCTTTGGGGTGATGGTGATGCAGGTAAAGCCTTTTTTTACCATAAAATGACAATGATCAGATTAGGTACGATACATACTGTATATCCCTATCAATATTGATTGTAAGACATTCAGTTACATTGTTCTGTTTGATGTCTAAGATGGCAGTGGAAATTTTGGAGAACTTCCCCCACCTCCCCAAAAGCATGAGTTTTGACCAAACAAAGAATGCCATGGTGTGCCAAAGACAGGAGATAGCAGCTGAGACTCTTGAGGCTTGTGCTTTGTAAAGTGCAAAAATGTATGTCCAACTTAAATTGTTCTTCACATAAATGTGCATTTCATTTTTAGTCTTTGAGGATGCAAAAAACTGCAATGTGTGCGTCGGACAAACATACATTATGTGTGTATGTATCGATATGTGTGTGTGTGTGTGTGTGTGTGTGTGTGTGTGTGTGTGTGTGTACGTCTATGTCTGTGTCAGAGTACTTTTTAAACCTTGTTTGGGTGTCCTAAGTCATTGAACTTGTAAATTTATAAAATATTTTATGTAAAAACTGGAACATTTATTTTGAAATTGAAAGGCCGTGCAACATGACCTCTGTGTCCTAGTACTATATAGACATAGTTTAAGTTTACCTTTCACTAAGTAAAATTCTATTTTATTCTTATTTCTATTATTATTATTTCAATTTTTTATTTATTTAATTATTTTATATGTATAAAAACACATGCTGTTTTGAACAACGTGTGGTTTTGTAAATGATGTATGTTTTGTCATGTATGCCATTGCTGCTGCAACACTGGAGTTTCCCTTTGGGGATTAGGAAAGTAGCTTTATCTTATGTTACTTTGGGTGTCCAAATTCAAATGACAAAAAGTTGTTGAACTTTTTTTAGATGTATAAAATCACATATACAATATGACAGGAACTTTTATTTTGAAGTTGAAACACTGTGCAACATGTAGCCCCTGTCCTAGTACTATATAGACCTAGTTTGGGTGTCCTAAGTCACGTGACAGAGAAGCTATTGAACTTTTATATTCATAAAATTATATATATATATATATATATATATATATATAAATAAACGGGAACTTTTGTTTTGAAATTGAAACGTTGTGCAACATGGAGTCTAGGTCCTACTACTATATAGTCCTAGTTTGGATGTCCTAAGTGTCAGGATCCTGCCCTGTGCTTGTTTTGTTATTTGTCCCACTCTAGCTCTGTCTGTCTGTCTGTCTGTGGTTCCACATCCCTGCCACTGCACACCTGTCTCCATTTAGCTATCTCGCCAACTGTCTTCACCTTCCTCGTCACTCCTCTTGTATTTAGCCTGTTCCTGATTCACTATGTCTCAGTCAGATCTTTCTTTCACGATACAGTCTGGTAAGCCCAACTGCAGGACACAACGGAGGCTCAGGAGTAGGTGCAAGGATGAAGTGTTTATTGACGGGCAGGTCAAAACCAGGAGAACAGTCATAAGGCAAACTTAAGAGCAGGAAACCAGGGTCCAGAGAGACAGGCAGAGAATCGGGGTCCGGGAACAGGCAGCGATTCAGGATCCAGGGCAACGGACAGAGAATCGACACAGTAGGTACGACAGAAAAGACCATACGACGATCTGACTGGGACAGAGTGAATGGTGGAACAGGTTAAATAATAGAGGATGGTGAAGACAAGTGGTGAGAAAGCTGAATGGGGACAGGTGTGCAGCGGCATGGATGCGGAACCAGAGACCGAGGGAGCTCCAGAGGGACAGATAACAAAACAAGCACAGCGCAGGATCCTGACAGTAAGACACATGACAAAAAAACTACTGAACTTTGAAATGTATAAAATTATATATATATATATATATAAAAAAACAGGAAATTTTATTTTAAAATTGAAAGGCTGCGCAACATCTAGTCTAGGTCATAGTACTATATGGACCTAGTTTGCGTGTCATGAGTCACATGACAAAAAAAACAAAAACTTTTGAACTTTGAAATGTATAACATTTTATATGTAATATAAAAACAGGAACTTTTATTTGGAAATTGAAAGGCTGTGCAACATGTATGTATCTTAGTACTATATCGACCTAGTTTGGGTGTCCTAAGTCATATCACAAAAAAGCTAGTGAACCTTGAAAGCCATGAAATCTTATATATATATATATATATATATATAAACAAGGACTTTTATTTTTAAACTGAAAAGGCTGTGCAACATGTAGTATGTATCTTAGTACTACACTACTCACAAAAAGTCAGGGCTATTCGGCTTTCGGGTGAAATTTCAGGATGAACCTAAAGTGCACTATAACCTTTACAGGTGAACTTAATTTGACCTTCTCTAAACTTTTGAATGCACATGTCCAACTGTTCAATGTTTCAGTACTTTTTGCACAACTTGCTGTTCTCAAACAAGGAGCTATTGAACTTTGAAATTTATAAAATCATAGATATAAAAACAGGAACTCTTATTTCAAAGTTGAAATGCTGCGCAAAAGGTAGTCTAGGTCATATTACTATATAGACCTAGTTTGGGTGTCAGACTAAACAAACTAATCAGGAGGGCCGGTGATGTAGTAGGAGAGGAGCTGGACACCCTGACGACTGTGGCAGAGCGGAGGATGCTGTCCAGGCTTCAGTCCATCTTAGACAATGTCTCACACCCTCTCTACCACACACTGGCCCAGCAGAGGAGCACCTTCAGCAGAAGACTCCTCTGACCCAGATGCACCACAGAGCACCACAGGAAATCATTCCTGCCTCTGGTCATCAATCTCTACAACGCCTCCCTCAGAGAGTCAGACACTCCCTCTCTCTGTAATCTGACCTCAAAACACAGACTTCCACTTCTGCACCTTCTCCTTTTTCACATTTTTAACTGTACATTTTACACTCTATACAGATATGTTTATAACATATAGATATGTTCATATATATTTATATATAAATATGTTTCTTAGTAATTATTATGTTGTATGTAAATATGTTGTATGTAGATTTGGAGCTGTAACAAAAGTAATTTCCCCCCTGGGATTATTAAAGTATTTCTGATTCTGATAAGCCACACAACAAACTATATTGAATTGATATCCATAAAATCATATCACTTTCCGGCGGCATAACAAAAGTGGAGGTTTGTGTCTTTACATTAACAGTATCTGGTATGTATGTATGTATGTATGTATGTATGTATGTATAAAATTTTATATATAAAAATAGGAACATTTATTTTGAAATTGAAAAGCTGTGCAACATCTAGTCTGTCTCCTAGTACTATATAGAACTAGTTTGGGTGTCCTAAGCCATGATAGAAAGCTAATGAAATTTGAAATAATTAAAATCATATGTATAACAAGAACTTTTTTTTTTTTAATTGAAAGGCTGTGCAACATGAAGTCTGTGTCAGAGTACAATATATAGTCAAATTACAAAAAAGCTAGTGAACTTTGAAAGCCATGAAATCCTCTCTCTCTCTCTCTCTCTCAAGGACTTTTATTTTTAAACTGAAAGGCTGTGCAGCATGTATGTATCTTAGTACTTCACTACTCACAAAAAGTTAGGGATATTCGGCTTTCGGGTGAAATTTCAGGAAGAACCTAAAATGCACGATAAGCTTTACAGGTGAACTTAATTTGACCTTCTCTAAACTTTTGAATGCACATGTCCAACTGTTCAGTGTTTCAGTACTTTTCACAACAGGTGTTTGATCCATGAATCAACCAATACATTTCTTGGTTCAATTAGAATTGGTATTTAAACAGTCCTCTTCATCATGCTGTTCACATTTTGACATCATGAGACCAAGACGACACCTAACAATTGATCAACAGTACCTCGCCATTGAGAGGCTTCAAACAGGATGTTCTCAGAGGGAAGTGGCCACTGAGCTTAGAGTGTCACAGAGTGTCATCAGCAGGTTGCAACAGAGATACAGAGAGACTGGAGGAGTCACAGAAAGGCATAGAAGTGGACGTCCTTTGGCCACATCCCACCCTGATGAGCGCTTCATTGTGAACAGTGCCCTGCGGAACCGGACAATGAATGCCACTCAACTCCAGGCACATTTAAGGGAGGTGAGAGGCACCCAAGTGTCACGTCAGACCATTCAAAACCATTTACATTTGCGTGGTCTGCGTGCTAGACGACCTGCAAGGGTACCTGACCACACCACCAGGCACAGGCATCATCGTCTTGCAGGGGCCAGGGAGCATTTACACTGGACGAGGGACCAGTGGCCTCAGTGCTGTTCTCTGATGAAAGTTGATTCACGTTGGGCAGAAATGATGGCCGCCAACGATGTGGGAGACGTCAAGGAGAGCACTATGCATCAGCCACTGTTGTCACCAGACGAGCCTTTGGTGGTGGTGGTGTTACAGTGTGGGCAGGTGTCTAGTCAATACAGAACTGTCCTACACTTTGTGAATGGTACAATGACAAGCCCATACTACCTGAATAACATCATTAATCCAGTCATTGTGCCCCTGCATGAACAACACAGGCCTCATTTCATCTTCATGGACGACAATGCTCCAGCTCATGGAGGTTGCATCATTAGGGAACGGCTGCTGGAGACTGGGGCACCTCAAATGGAGTGGCCTGCACTTTCTCCAGACCTGAATCCCATAGAAAACCTATGGGATGAGCTGAGTCGCTGTGTAGAGGCTCGTAACTCTGTACCCCAGAACCTCAATGACCTGAGGGCCGCCCTTCAAGAAGAGTGGGGGCCAGGCCTCAGCAGACAATAAGTCGACTTGTGAACAGCATGAGACGTCGCTGTCAAGCTGTAATTGATGCTCAAGGGCACATGACAAGTTATTGAGACATTGACATTTTTTGTTGTGGTAAACCCACCACTGTCGTTGGCTTTTGTTTCAATAAATTGTTGAGATGAGGAAATCACCATTGCATGCTTCTACTTAAATGCCCTACTTTCATGATATATCACTGTAGCGTGAACTTTTTCCATAAATTTCACCCGAAAGCCAAATATCCCTAACTTTTTGTGAGTAGTGTATATATCGACCTAGTTTGGGTGAACTAATTCATGAAACAAAAAAGCTATTGAACTTTGAAATTTATACAATCAAAGATATAATACCAGGAACTTTTATTTTGAAGTTGAAAGGCTGTGCAACACAGTCTGTGTCCTGGTACTAAAATATATAGACCGAGTTTGGGTGTCCTAAGACACATGGAAAAAAGCTATTGAGCTTTGACATTTATAAAATCATAGATATAAAAACAGGAACTCTTATTTCAAAGTTGAAATGCTGCGCAAAAGGTAGTCTAGGTCATATTACTATGTAGACCTAGTTTGGGTATCATAAGCCACACAACAAACTATATTGAATTTTGATATCCATAAAATCATTACTTTCCGGCGGCATAACAAAAGTGGAAGTTTGTGTCTTTACATTAACAGTAGCTGGTGTAATGACGTGACAGTGATCCTACAACACTGTTCCCCTGATCTGGAAACTTTTTTCATTAACCCTGTTCTCCCCGTGAGTTTGTTTGTCATACTGGTCGGTGTTTACATTCCACCGCAGGCCAACCAGATACGGTGGGCGGAACTCCCCAAATATACACAGTTTATTAAATGCCCCTCCAGAGAGGAGAATACTTTGGATCACCGTTACAACTTAGTAAGCCGTGCTTATCACGCCGTCCCCCGAGCTGCACTGGGACACTGACAACGTCATGGTCCACCTGATTCCTGCATACAGGCAGAAATGACAGCTGTGTAAACCTGTGGTGAGGACATCAAAGAGGTGGACCAGTGAAGCTGTGGAGGATCTTCAGGCGGGCTTGGACTGCAACTGGGACGTTTTCAAGACTGCTAGCAACAGTCCAGATGAGTATACAGAGGCTGTGAAATCAGCTTCTGTGGGGAGAGCTGTGTACCATC
Organism: Zeus faber; assembly: GCF_960531495.2. NCBI lineage: Eukaryota > Metazoa > Chordata > Actinopteri > Zeiformes > Zeidae > Zeus > Zeus faber. The sequence continues at coordinate 8,076,702 of NC_137210.1, forward strand.
AGACACCAGGGTGAGTTACAGCAATGATAAGCCCTGGTTCGCAGCTAAACTCAGGCAGCTAAGGTCAGAGAAGGAAGAGGCGTTTAGGAGTGGGGACAGAAACATTTTAAAAGTGGTTAAGTACAGGTTTAGCGAGGAGGTGCGAGATGCTAAACGACTGTACTCAAAGCAACTCCAACACCAGTTCTGAACCAATGACTAAGTCTGTTTGGAAAGGGTTGGGACAAATCATTAACTTCAAACCAAAAATGCCTCACTCCATAAAAAACTGATGTTTGGCCAACAACCTGAACAACTTCTGTCGCTTTGAAAGGCAATGGGACAGTCCTGACACCATCCCCCGTGACACCTTCCACCAGCTCCACTTCCCCCACCACAGCAGGAGACTGGACCTTTTCACAGCTAATGGAGGGGGAGCTTGACCATCTAGTGGCCTGGTGCAGCCAAAACAAAGCGGAGCTCAATGCTGTGAAGACAGTGGAGATGGTTGTGGACTTCGGGAAGAACGCAGCCTCACTCACCCCCATCACCCTGTGACTCCCCAGTCGTCTCTGTGGAGTCCTGCCGCTTTCTGGGAACCATCATCTCCCCGGACCTCAAGTGGGAGCTGAACATCAGGTCCATCATCAAGACAGCGCTGCAGAGGACTTACTTCCTGGGGGCAGCTGAGGAAGTTCAACCTGCCAGAGACGATGATGGTGCACTTCTACACCTCCATCGTTGAGTCCATTCTCACCTCCTCCATCACCATCTGGGACACTGCTGCAACCACCAAGGACAAGGGCAGACTGCAGCGTGTCATTCGCTCTGCTGAGAAGGTAATTGGCTGCAATCTGCCAACTCTCCAGGACCTGTACGTCTCCATGACCCTGAGGTGTGCAGGTACAATTGTGGCTGACCCCTCCCACCTTGGACACAAACTGTTAGAAACACTGTCCTCTGGCAGGAGGCTGCGGTCCAACAAGGCCAAAATTTCCTGCCAAAAGAACAGTTTCTTCCCGTCTGCAAACTGCCTCATCAACATCGCCCGGGACTCCCACTGAAACTAAGCCTCACCCCCTCCCCCATTGTCACTACAGAGCCGTACGCCTTGAACTGATATGTCAATGCGTTACATTAACGCACATTCATCATTCTTCTGGACTATTATCCGTGCACATTGCACATACTGTTAGAGTTCATACTGAACATTTGCACATTCCTGCACAAACTGTATAGCTCTTCATAAAAAAACATCCTTATTTTACATATTCTTATATATTTTACATATTGTTTTCCTATTGTTCTATTTTACATTTGTTTTCTGTATGCACCAAACACCAAGACAAATTCCTTGTACGTGTAAACTTACTTATAAAGACGATTCTGATTCTGAACTAAATATTCAAGTTGTGTGTTGAAACCGTTTAAGAAAATGTATGCTGGGAAATCCCCAAAATATTGGTGTGAAGTGAAGGTCAGAAAAACTCACTCTCTTGCAGAACATGCCCAGATAAGACACCAATAATTCAGAAACCTGGAAGGATTCCCAGTAAAATGGCTGCATCCCAAAAGACTGATTGGTTCTTTGTAGCGAAAAGGGGCAGGGCATGTAACAGAAGGGGGGAACATCTTGGGTATAGTAAGGAAGGACCAACAGTCCAGTTCTGTAGTCGGCCTCCGGAGCTCACTCATTGTTTAATGCTATACTTGACTCTCAGATACACAATAAACCTCTTTGCATCAGAGTCTGCAAGGTTCCTTAGTTTTTCTTTCAAGTTTTTTTTAGACCAGAATAGATAAAGTGTCATCCAGAGATCCAGACTTTTCCTAGTCCAGGTCTGGACCTTGTTGGACGCGACAGAAGAAGGGGGGGGGGGCAATGATTAAAGATATTTAACAAATTCAAACTATTTACAAGTATTTTTCCTTTTAATAGTGGCAATATCCCAGAATACCGCCAGTATAGTACCAGGAGTACTTGTCATATCTCACCTGTTCCAAAAACAAAAATGGAATACTAAATACTTTGAAACAGAATATATATAAAAGCAGATTTAGTCATACAAGGTAATTACCATCCAGCCGGGCACAATGGGCTCTCATCCTAAAGGGACTAAATGCAAACCTTCCTACAAATTTTATAGTGGTTGGAGGTGATTTCAATTTGACTTCTGATGAGTCGACGGATACATCTATCCATCGACTCATCAGAAGTCAAATTGAAATCATTTCGACTTTCACAAGAACACAATTGATAAATATACGGAGCACTTTAAACAGAGGTGGTTTACTTGGTTTGAGCCTGATGGAAAATCCAAATCGAGGATTGATTACTGGTTGGCGTCAAACTCAATCATAAAGTACGTCACAGAAACGAATAAACCAAATAGCCCCTTAAGTGATCAGTGTATAATACATTTGAAATTAACAAAACATAATGAAAAATAATGAATCCAAAGGTTAATTGGCATTTAATGCAAATGTATACAAATTAGGAACACTGTAATAATATATATAAAATAACATTTTGGATATTAAAAATGATAATAAATTAGTTACCTCGATACAGAAATAGGAATACTTAAAATTTACTCTCAGAAAACATTCAATAACCTTTAGCAAAAAATGGAATGAGGAAAAGAAAGCAGACAAAGAGGTTTTTTTTTTTTGAGTAAAGTAAACTGGAGCGCAGAGGACAAAGAAAGAATCAATAACCTTCAATCTCAGTGAGATGAACTTTATCTCAACAAAGCACAGGGAGCATATATAAGGTCCAGAGCCAAGTGGATGGAGGATGGGGGGGGGGGAAAAACTGTCATTTCTGTAATTTAGAAAAATGTGGACAGGTAGGAAATGCAATTTGGAGTCTCATAATAAATGGGGAAGAGTGCACAGAATCAAAATGCATAACAAAAGAAGCAACCTTTATAATAACCTAACCTTTATACAACATTTTTACTTTAGGCTACAAAATCATTTACAGAGTTTGCATGTGTAGATTTTTGATTTATAAAAAAAAAAATCAAAGAATGTAGTTCCATATTCAGAGCACCTTGCAAAACCTCTACCTCCTGTTTAATGATATTCTCACTCAATCTTGTGAAAAATAAATGGATAAAATAATAAAAGTTATTTTTAACTCAACGGAAAACATCTGTAAGTGAGCTCGCGGGTCAGTGGAAGGATATGCAGTTTTGAAAATAAGCTGTTACAATTAAAATATAATATTTAAAATGTAAGCAACCCACTTAAAGCAACACTCTGTAACTTTCTTTTACCCTCAAATAACAGCTTCAGAATCATTTTGATGGTAAACTGACTAATATGGACAATGGCACCTCTTTCATTCCCACCCACCCTCCTGAACGCCTGCTCCTGCACTATGTAGCTTCTGTGCTCGGGTTCAAAAACATGGGAAAAGTGCGTTCTACTTTACAGAACTACGTCACATGCTTTATGTTTCGCTCAGGGTTGCCGATAGCCGGTAAAAGGTTTTTTTTTTTTTTTTTTTTTTTTTTGGCTGGTAAAATTTATTTTTTAAAATTTCGATTTAAAAAGACAATTGTCCCAGCTGTTGGTGCTCAACACACTCTCAGATGAACTTTACACTCATCAGATCTTTGCATAGTAAAATAATGATCAAACAAACTATCAAGCACAACAAAAGCATGATAAAAGCTGGCGTTGAAGATGGCACTTGGACGAATCAAACCTCGTTTCGCAAGATAACAGAGGTCACGGCAACATGGCGGCGCGCACCGTTAACGGTTCTCTTTGTATAGATTTTTATATAAAAACACGTCTAACGACGTTTTGAACTACTCTGTAGTTTTTATGAACCACCTGAGAGGGTTTGGAACCGTGTTTAGATTCGCTCTCACGTGCAGATTACGTAAAGCGCGGTGACTCCAAATGATGTCGCGTGTTGCCGTAAAGCAGTTCTGCCGCTGATTTGCGACATAGTGATAGAAACGGTATAAAAGCACAAACGATATCGTTCATTATCTGAGTTTTCCCACCACAACGGGATCGGCAGTTATGTAGCCGACATTCAAAATAAGTGGAGAAGTCCGACAAGGCATTATAAAATCCATCCATGTTTGGTAACACTCACAACACGGCTCTCCAAGCAGTAAGCAATGCTGCGTTCATGGGAAATTCGGAAAACAAATTTGTTTCGGAAGTGAGGATGCATTTATTGGAACTCGGAAAAATATGTATTTAATATCATCTTTTAAAAAATGTTATCAGAAAATTTATTATTATTACTACACCGCAGGAAGTTCGATAACCCATTGGAGGAACCGACCATTTCTTTTATGTCTGCACTGCGTCATGCAGGAAGGGTCTTTATTCTTGAAACATCGTTCTTCAGGGATATTCAAACTGAACGCCAGAAGAGCAACATGCAGAGTCGTAAGTGCTCATTGATTGGTCCAGACGTAAGTCCACGGTGTTTGTTACTTGTGCTGTGTTTCACAGAAGACGGAAAACTGTAATACATACCCATAATGACTAAACTGGACCCTGTGTATTATTCCTTGCAGCTATATTTATTATTATTATTATTATTATTATTTATTATTATTATTATTATCATTATTATAGGCATTCTTCGGCTAAAGATGCCTGCCACTCAGAACTGTGAAACCCACAGACACACATCCAATAAATTGTATTCAGAGCAGTCCAGACATGCTGTAGTTCAAGTTTGATGCACATTGGACCATATCTGTAGTAGGAGTAAGGAAAGAAACGTGACGTGACGCATCTCTGAATGAGTGGAAGGAACCAGAAGTAGCAGAGCAGATCGCTTGGTGACATTATCATCCAATTTGGTATGTACTGTATGTGCAGGATATGAATCTGAGGCATATTAATAACCATGTTTAATTTAACTGTCTTAAATTGGTTACATTATTGCCTGCAGGTATTTATTATTATATTATTATTATT